>NC_022034.1:36096783-36102569 GCF_000317375.1 Microtus ochrogaster | reverse complement strand
CCATGGTTCCCGCACTCCAGGCAGATGCAGGTTAAGATCATTCCTGGTAAGCCGGCTCGTGGACTACATAGAATAATAGAAATGGGTTAGATCAATACGTAAGAACTAGCCAAATAAGAGGCTGAAACTAATGGGTCAGGCAGTGATTAAAAGAATACAGTTTCTGTGTAATTATTTCGGGTATAAAGCTAGCCGTGCAGGCAGCCGGGTGCTGGGGACGCAGCCCCGCCACTCTTAATTCAACACAAACATACCATCTGCAAGTATATATACTTTAACTTATTACTTTCAGTCTCTTCAGTTGTCTTATTGCTCTGTCTAAGACTTCAAGTTCTAATAATATTAACTAGATATGAAATAAGTGGACAATCTTCTCCTATTCCGATTTTAGTGGAAATGCTTTGAGTTTTCTTCATTTACATTTATGTTAACTGTAGCCTTGCTGGAAATCTCTTATATTGTGTTCATATATAGCCACTGTATTCCCAATCTATCCAGAAACTTTATCATGAAGAAATACTGAATTATTTCAAAGGCCTTTTTTTTTGCATTTAAGGTGCTTTTTGTCTTTCAATTTCTTTATATATTGGGTTATATTTACTGTTTTACATAAGTTGATTTACAAATGTACCTCTCTATCAAGGTGAATAATCTTTTCTGATGTGTTCTTATGTTTGGTTGCAATTAATTTATTGAGAAATTTTGCCTCTTTGTTTGTATGAGAAATTGGTCTTTAATTTTGTTTGTTGGATCTCTCTCTATATAGTTTTGATATCAGGGTAAATTTGGCCTCATAAAAAGAATTGGGCAATATTTCTTCTGTTTCTGTTTAAAGCATAATTTGAAGAGTATTAAACAACTTTGAAAATCTAGTAGAATTCTTGGACTTTTTCTGGTTAAAGGACTTTTAAATACTGTTTTTACATGTCTGTTTAAGTTGCTTATGTGATCTTGACTTCATATTGATAGATCATATATGCCAAGAAATTTATCCATTTTCTTTAGGTTTTCCAGTTTAGTGAAATACAGATTGCTTATTGTGTCCTGATGATTCTCTGGATTTCTTCAATGTCTGTCCTGATGTCTTCCTTTTCCTCTCTAATTTTGTTATTTTGAATCTTCTCTCTGTGTCTTTTAGTTAGTTTTGCTAATCAAGTTTATGGATCATTATCAAAAAATAATTCTTTATTTTATTTTTCTTTGTGCTATTTGTTATTATATTGATTTCAGCCCTGACCTGACTTTGTTTATTTCCCTTTGAGTGTGATTTTTTATTTTTGGTCTAGAATTTTTAAATGAGCTCTTAATTTGTTAGTGGAAGATATCTCTGCTTTTTTAATATAGCCACTTAGTGTTATGAACTTGCCTATTGGGACTACCTTCATTGTATACCACAGGTTTGGGTATGTAGTATTTTAATTTTCATTGGGAATTTGGAAGGATCTTGAAATAGTTTGGAAAGAGAACACAACAATTAGAATATACTATATGAAAAATATTAAAAATAAATGTAAGTTTTTAAAAAGTAACAATTGTAAATTTTTCATAATACCTGTCTTGATCCATTTTTCATTCATCAGTTAGTGGTATGTTTGAGGAGTTTGTAAGCTTTCTGTTTCTGATATCTAGTTTTAATACACAGCAGTCAGATAGGGTGCATAGCGTGATTTCAATTTTTGTGTATATCTTGAGGAATACTTTGTTTTCTGGCATGTGGTCAGTTTTGGAGAAAGTTTCATGAGCTGCTTTAAAGGTAAATTCTTTTGTGTTTGGTTGAAATGTTTTGTAAATATCTACTAGATTGATTTGACCTATGATGTTGTCTAAAGCCAGCATTTCTAGGCACTTCTGTCACTTTGTTATTTAGTTATTATTGCTGTTTTATATATTATTGAAATAATATGATTAGTGATGAAATGACTATTAAGCTAATAAGGTAAAAGGAAGGCTAGATTTAGTATCTTGAAATTGCCCAGGGGTAATTATAAGATGATTATTCCAAAATACAGTGGATTTTTTGTTTGTTTTAGAAGCATAAATACGCTTTCACAGCTGTTCTCAGAAGACCTATAAGGAAAAAAAGTTAAAAAAAATTAGCATTGAAATAAGTAAATGATATTATAAAAATAAAGAAATTTACTCAGTACCATACTAAGACTTACTTCAGAAAACAGACTGGCAGGCTGCACAAATCAGGTTTTAAACCTTTAATTTCTTGTATTTTGGAAACTCGATTTCTTTATAAAACTTCCTCTCTAAGGTTGTTAAAATGAACTTGTGGCATAGTCACACATGTTTATATACCTGGAAATCACGGGATTGTTGAAAGAGGAATATGAGTTCAAGGTCAACATGAGATAACAACCAGAACCTACCACAGATACAATGATTAAAATTATCCAATAATCCACGTACATATTTTTCTCCCTCTCCTTTCTCTATTCTCTCTTCTTGAGAGAGCTTATTGGATAGTGATAGAGTTAGAATGATTAGAGAACATGGTAAATAATACATAGAACCTCAAATGTGTGCTGAGTCATCACTTTGGCCTGTTTTTGTCAAATTAAAGTGAAAGATATACAGAACTACAAAAGCACTGAGTCTAACTTTTACAAAATCTTAAAATGTCTTCTCTTTGTTAGATATTTTGATCATTTACTATGTTGGGTTTCTTAAATACCTTAAATATGTATTATCATTCTTGTCACAAGACTGAAAGAATAGACTTCAAACTATTTGTTAAAATCACACACACACACACACACACACACACACACACACACACACACACAGAGTGAGGGGCAGACTAGGAATGGACCTTTTGCTAGATACCTGGATTAGTCCAGATCTGTTTTCCTGACCGAAATAATGAGCTGCATTGGCACTTTATGCATGAGCCTTGAAGCCTAAAATAGGAAATGCAACAAAATCAATGTGCTGGATACTTTAAAGAAAATGAAATAGTCAGGAGGCCCAAGCAAGGGGGAAAAATTCTGTCTTAAAGAGCAACTGAGGAAAATGGAGATTCTTTCAGGAAACTCACAGAGAATAATTGCGGGGGGGCTTTATTTGTCAAAGGAGAGGTTATTAATGTCTACTGAGAAATTATTGGTCTGAAAACCCAATTACTTCCTGGAGTAAGCTTATCCTGAAGTGTGAGACATCCCAGTTCACTCTTATATATAAATTTAGAGAAGAATAAACTCACCTACTATCTAATAGTTGTATCTGTTAGCATAGAGAAGACATGAAGATGCCAATCCATACTAACCTGTTTAGCCCTGCTCAAATTACAAAGACCATTTTGTATATTTACACATAGTGTATATGATTTATTTCCATACTTAATTTTTACATCAATAAGCAGTTAACTATGGAGGAAATATAAGAAATAGAATTTTTATGACAATTAATAGAATAATTAATAATAGAAAATGTTGACTATTTTCATTAGTTCATTAATCTTAGACTAAACGCAACTAAGGGTTTAGGAATAGTAAACGAAGAGCTGAAAACAAAGCTCAGTTGATGAAAGCGTCTGATGTGGAACCTAACCATTTTGATTCCTGAGACTCAGATCACACAAGAACAGAACCAGTTCTTGCATTTTGACTTTTAACATTCACAGATAAAAACTTCAAAAATGTAATCTAAAATACAGTAAAAGTTCACACTCATCTTTAACAAGTGTCATAGAAAGAGTAAATAAACAAGTAAATAATAGAAAAGTTCAATCTTTGAGTTGATTTATGTAGCACAGATTCTAAACCTCAGAAATACAGATGAGAGGCATCTCTTCCTTCTGCTGTCAAAAAGATAATGTGGATCTGAGGAAATAGAAGGAACAGTGAGACATTTGATTAAATGCTGATGAATACATACTGGTAACTTTGGTTGTACATGAATAAAAGAGAAAATAAACAAGGCCATGACCCTGACCGTGAATTTAATATTATCATATCAAAAAGCTGATGATTCAAGATTGAAAAGCATTCAAAGTAATGGATACATTTTGATGACAAAATGTAGGTCAATTGTCTAATCATGTAGAGCTGATAATTGATGTGAAATCATTCAAAGATTTCAATAGAAATGTAATGGGAAAGTGAAACTGCATAGAGCAATATCTGCCAGTACCTTTTGTTATATGATTGGGTTGGGGGAATTGCAAAATATTGACAAAGCCAGTGCCTCTATTTGCAAAGATAAAGCACAACGTTTAGGGAGTCATTGTTGCAGTGTTAATGAGCTTTGCATCTTATACACATGTGACTTGGCAAGTAATACTGTAAAACCCAACCACTACACACCATCACCACAGTGTAAGTTCACACATGGAAGAGGTATCACTGACATCCAGATTTAAGCGACATATGAAAGATGAGGCTTTAAAACAGCACAGCCAGAATGTGCTAAATTATATCTTCTCATAATTTAATTAAGAAGCATGTTTCTTCCTTCCTCTGGGTAGCTTTTTGTGTTATTTGATTTTCTCCTATTTGTATTATTTGAAGAGTCATTTAATGCCCCAAAGTTGGTAGTAAAGTAGGACACATATTCTTAAATCCAGGCTCCCATAGTTACCTCAAACACAACTTGTCAAATCTCTTGATTTGATAGGTCTGTATTTCCTCCTCTGTAGTACTAGATTGATTAAGGGATCATTGTGGAATTAATGACAGACAAGAAAGTACACTTCATTTGTGTAGCATTCTAAGTCATGACTCTTATTTATTATTGAATATATAGGTATAGATTATTACAAGTGGACTTCTGTTGAAGGAGCGGTGGGGCTACTTTCTGCTGCCTGGCTCCCAGCTAGCTTTACCCGAAATAATTAATGGAAACTATATTCTTTTAAACACTGCCTGGCCTATTAGTTCCAGCCTCTTATTGGCTAGCTCTTACATATTGATCTAACCCATTTCTAACAATCTGTGTAGCCCAAGAGGTGACTTACCACGGAAGACCTTAACCTGCATCTCTCAGGAGTGGAAGAACCATGGGGACTGCCTGACTCGGCTTCTTTCTCCCAGCATTCTGTTCTGTCTACTCCACCTACCTAATTTTCTGTCCTATCAGGCCAAGCAGTTTTCTTTATTAGTTAACCAATGAAAGCAACAGATAAGATACAGGACCCACCTCCATCAGACTTCTGGTAAATAGAAGAAAACGCTATTTTCAGAATCATGCCAGCAAACACCATAGCAGTTCAAAGCTGACCATCATATATGTTCTAGATTTTATATATTATATACTGATATTAATTGTAATGTTGCTCAAGGATCACACATAACACAGAGTAAATATTTATGATGCAGTTTAAGTGTCTCCGAGTTGTGGGAAAAAGCTAGATTCTAAATATAAGATCAATAAATAAAATATTAATGTACAGAAATCTACTTCATGAGGTTTTGATGGACTTTATGTAAAGCATATTTCTAACCATCAGACACATAGACATACTCAGAAAATTCAGTTCCCATTCTACTGAAAAAGTAACATAATATGATCAATACCTACAGTTGTAGTTCAACTTATGTTTTATTAATGTTAAGTAATTATCTCTATGAAAGATTATGATAATAAAATGCACTGTGTGGTTATACATACTCGAATATCATTTTGTAATAGTATAAAATTATACTGCATGTACAAAGTACTGCAAGTACTGTTTATAATATTAACTTATTATAGCTGATGGGAAAGAAAAATATATAAAGCATGTTTCAAGTATTGAATCATAATAATCAGTGAATATGATTATATAATATAATGAATTTTAC
>NC_022034.1:36094556-36096683 GCF_000317375.1 Microtus ochrogaster | reverse complement strand
TTTATTTTTTATCATAACTAAGGAAAACTATAACTAACCATTCTTCAACTCCATCAAAGATTCCAGAAGGATATAATATTACCTAAGCAAACAAAAAATCCAAAACTCTAGAAATGACAGAGACATCTCGCTGCCTGGAGAGTCACCCAAAGTTCTTCTGTACCATTGGGGCATCCATCTTCGGCCTATAGGCCATAGTATCCAGCAGACATTTTCCATGAAGCAGGAAATTTCAAAGACAGTTCAGTCACTTTCTATTGTGTCCTGCAGAATGTCTCGCAGACTCTTTCATGAATCAGGAACACCAAAAGACCATCTCACCTTTAGGCAAGTTCAGCAGTCTTCTCTCTGCGGGTTCTTTGTGTCCAGTTTATTCATCAGTCCAGGCAAGAGCAGTTTCTTGCCCAAATGGCTATCAAACTCCATAAGAAGCCTCTTCGATGCCCATCTTCCTCTTGAAGTAGATTGGTACTGCCAGAAGCAGATGTGTCTCATTGTCATGAAAAGCACTAAGTTATTAAAACATTAAATGCCATATTCTGTAGTCTTTGAAAGATATGAAGAATGCCTATCTTACTGAAATATATCTCTATATATCTAGAAAATCTAACTAACATGACTACAAGCTTGACTGTTATCCATTAACAACCTATATTTCCTAATTATACATTACATTTTAAAATGAACTACACAATCACAATACCTTAATCAAGATTAGAAATATGCATATACATATAACAAAATTGACCTTAAAATCCATACCAATGTGGATTATTCATATCTATATCATATCCCACTTTAAATGTAAAAGAACATTTATAAACAATATTTGGGAATATGAGCAGTTTTTTCTCTCCAAACTGCTTTCTGCTGAATGGGGGCGCTGTTATTTAGGTCTTTCATGGTATAACCTGTGTGCCAGGGTCATCTCAGTTGGCAGTTGAGTGAAGTAATTTTTTGAGGGTGTTCACAGCAACCTTTCAGGAAGGCGTGATCTATCATACCATATTGGGATAGACACAAGCCACAGGGTCTCATCTTCTGTGAAAACCAAAGAAGACCCTCTCCAAAGCATCATATCCTTAGACCCAAATTCTGAAGTCATACCCTCATGATATCCGTTATGGTTCCACTTGGCAGCCCATATAATGAAATGTCTCTCTGTACTTAGCTCATTCACAGTCAAAAATTTTAAAGAAAACACAATGTACTTAATCCAGACTCTCTGTGAATTTTCCATTTTTACATGGCTTAGTTTTCTTTACTTTTTTTAATCTATAACTATCTGTACTTTGTCTCTTTAAAGGCTTTACCCCCTCCTTTTTTTTAAGAGCATTAACTTTATTCTCTCTCTATTTTTTTTTCTCTCTCAAGCCTACATACACTCATCCAACATTGTGATCCATTTAGTGGTCTGAATCTGTCCTATTTTGAATCTGTAATTTCTTTACTATCCAGGAGCACTTCTTAAAATGTTAAGCATGTCTTAAAAACTTAAGTTGCAACATGTAGGGGTAATATGGTAATAAGGTACAGCCGGTTTCCTGCCCAGTCTAAACCTTAACTACATTATTATTATGGTAATTATGGTAGTTCCTGCCTGAGACCAGCACAGTTCAGCATGGCAGAGCTGAGCCGCTCCTGCCTCAGAGCCATTTGGTGCCCCTGAGCCACACACAGTTCCAGGCACACAGCAGTCCACATTGCCATCAAGCAAGCCCGTAGAGCTTTACTCCAAATGCTCCATTCAAAAGCTCTGTCAAGAGGAGCCAGACAGAGATCGCAATGGCGGCACAGTCCAGAAAGCTGGCATTTTAAAACAGCCAGTATTTTCCTGCTGCTGAGTCAGGAAAATTTCTTTTTGGCACGCCACCCACAAACAGCCAAAAGCTGTCTTAAATTCTCTCTCTCTCCTTTTTAAGCCCTCTCAGGTTTTACGTGGAATTCATTACCACGTTGGGTGCCATTCTGTTGAAGGAGCGGTGGGCTACTTTCTGCTGCCTGGCTCCCAGCTAGCTTTACCCAAAATAATTAACAGAAACTGTATTCTTTTAAACACTGCCTGGCCTATTAGTTCCAGCCTCTTATTGGCTAGCTCTTACATATTGATCTAACCCATTTCTAACA
>NC_022034.1:36080791-36093611 GCF_000317375.1 Microtus ochrogaster | reverse complement strand
AACTCACAGAGATCCGCCTGCCTCTGCCTCCCGAGTGCTGGGATTAAAGGCGTGTGCCACCATCGCCGGGCGATTACATGATTTTTTATTTAAAATTTATAATTTATGGATAAAATTGTACAAACTTATGAAGTACTGCCTGTTTATGAATGTTTGTACACTATAAAAAGTTCAAATAAGTATAATCATTCTCCTCAAACATTCATCATTTCTTTGTGTTGAAAACATTAGAAATCTTTTCTTCCAGCTCTTTCAAAAATCACCATTATTTAAAGTCACAACAGTGCAGTGCAGCAGCACAGATCTTTCTTCTCCCATGGAGCTCCTGCATAATTGACACTCAGTGCATCAACTGATGAGTGTGTTTAGTTTTTCAAAATAAGGTGAGATCCACATTGAAATAATAATAATCAGATTGCTTTGTCTTGTTTTGTTTGTTTTTTGAGACAAGGTTTCTCTGTAGCTTTTGGAGCTTGTCCTGGAACTAGCTCTTGTAGACCAGGATAGATTTTTATGTGTATAAAATGCATTATGTCTTCAAACTGAAAGAGAAATTCCAATTAGCCTATCTTGAATAATGCAACACACAACAGTGGTGAAGCAACAAATCTCAGTCAAAAGAGTGAAAAATGTCCAGAGATGTTTAGAGACGCGTGAATTACCCAAAAGTGAATGCTTGCAGACATGATTCTGCTTCATCCCTTGTAGTTTATGTCACTAAACTACATTGTGTCTCATGTTATTATACTTCTACTTGCATTTCCCATCCATTTAACAGGAGGAATCCTAAACTCTTTCTCCAACTTTCTGGAATCTAAGACAGAAAGCTTCTTAATCCACTATGAAACAAAGATGGGGACTTGAGATTCCTCAGTTAGTTAAAAATGCACAATTTATTAATAAATCAAAATCTACAGAGAGAACAACAGAAGGATTTCAGAAGAGGACTCCTCCCTCCCAACCTTTTCCCCATCACCGTGAACTGTGTAGGAGTGGAAAGAAACTAATAGAAGAATTGCCAAAAAGAATGCACTATTTACAGAACAATCCCTGTTAATGTAGGATACAGGTTACTTGTTCTCCGAGCATCCTTTCTCACCTATAAATCTGAATACAGTTTTGTGACATGGCTCAGGACAGGTACCTACACTTCAGCCTGAAAAACCAGTCAATGTAAAAACACTACACTTCCAGCAACTCAGAGCTTCCTTCTCCTTCTTTTATTTTTCTGGTTTAGTTATCCTGCTATTACCATTTCCCCTTAGAAAATCCTTTCTGTTTAAATTGCCTTTTGTACACCTTGGAAAACGATTTGCCTTTAAATCCTCCCTACCGCATACCTAGTCAGGAATGTGATACGTTTTCTGAATTGAATTCTTGATTTACACTATTTATCTCAATGAAAAAATGTGTATCCCAAAGCAGTCCTTTTTATACATCTGAAGAAATAATCTTGTTATTTAAAAATATGACAGGTTTCTAAGCTCTGTAAATAGGCTTCTGTAAAGATTTCTTGAGGAGTTATTGTTGGTCCCTCTAGAGACAGAAGCTCAGAATTAGAAGACTGACCCAATCAATGCATCTACCAGCAAACTGCAGTCAGCCGACCAAGGTAGACTGAAATGAGGGGAAAGACTGTAGAGTGTTCATGCATAATGATGCTGGTTTTCTCATACCAGCAAGAGTCTGACTTTGTTTTGAATTAGATTATTTTATCTGGATCCATTGAAAGTTTGAGGCATTGGAAGTTACTGGGATGCACACAAACAAATAGCTAACTGAGCTGGTACAGTTGCATTGGTGCTCCTACATCATCCTGTCATCTTCGTCAGCACTGGGGCAGGCTAGGATTTACTGAGGCTTCTTTCCCGTTGGTTTTTTCCATCGGTAACTTGGAGAAAAAAGCCTTCTCAAAGCTGTATCTCTTAGACTTTTTTAAAAAGTCATCTGCTTCAACAGGAATCCCCTTGCCTTAAGGCAGTAGTTCTCAACCTTGGGGCTGCAATCCCTTTCACAGGGGTCACCTAAGACCATCAGAAAACAGATTTTTATATCACAATTCATAAGTAACAAAATTACAGTTATGAACTAGCAGTGAAAATAACTTTATGATGGGAGGGGGGTCACCACACCATGAGGAGCTACTTTAAGGGATCAAAGCATTAACTAGGTTGAAAACCAATACCTTAAGAGAAGTTTTCAATAAAACATGTGGATAGACACAGATTAATGATATAGATATAGATAGCATAGATAGATATAGGTAAGGATATGGATATAGATGTAGACATCAATACAGATATATATATCTGTCAGCCTTGCTACTACTATTCATGCCATGGGCCTAACAGATAAAAATACATTTCCCAGGTAACCTAGTGAGACTATTCAAAGCCTGTTCTAAAATTGTGTGAAAAGGAGCAAATAATGCAGAGTAATTTGAACTACTGTGTGAGAAGCAAGAAAAATTAAGGCTTAATCAAAGATTTATCAAGCTAGCTAGCTAGATGTTATGTATCAGCATGACATATCTTTTAATAGTTTCATCTTTCTGCTAGTGTGTGAGAGAGGTTTAAGGAAGAACCCTAGTACTTTATAAGAAAAGCTTCCACCAGCACCATTTTTGAGGTTCGTTTGATTGGCTTTAGTTATAGTGGGCAGTAAGAGACTCCAGGGCTCCTTGTGGCCCCTCACATAGCTCATTTTGCTTCTCGTCTTGCCCTAGCAGACCTTAACTTATATGTAGAAGCAGCAAAAGATCTGCTGCACTAGCTCTTTTCAGTGACAGATGCATGATAAGCAAGTTCAGTAGTGTAATCCCCTATGAAGGATTTTCATTGGTTTGTATAACTTGAAGATCATGCAGTGTTCTATGAGCAACAGCAGTATTACTGATTGTTCATGCTTAGTATTTTATTTATTATTAGTAGTAGTAGTAAAAATTTCCACTTCCTCCCCTCCTCTCATTTCCCTCCCCCCTCATTTCCCCTTGCTCTCCCTCTCCAGTCCAAAAAGCAGTCAGGGTTCCCTGCCCTGTGGGAAGTCCAAGGTCCTCCCTGCTCCAACCAGTTCTAGGATGGTGAGCATCCAAACAGACTAGGCTCCCACAAAGTCAGTACCTTTGAAGTAGAATCAAAACCCAATGATGCCATTGTCCTTGGCTTCTTAGTTAGCCCTCTTTGTCAGCCACATTCAGAGAGTCTGGTTTGATCACATGCTCCATCAGTCCCAGTCCTGAGTGAGGTAACCCAGACCCAAAAAGATGAATATGGTATGTACTCATGTTCAGTATTTTTTACACAGTTCTATACTTTTCATTTAATATTAGTCCATTTTACATTCTAGTCTTCTGCATTATTTTAAGGCAATGTAATACTATTACACCAACATTGGAGTAATGTGAATTTTGAGGCAATAGTTTGTCTTTTTATACCCCATCATCACTAGGGGTATATGTTCCAAATCATTCTACTTGTCCATTTCAGGACAGCTATTAAAACTCTATACTTGTGCATACTGATGCATTGAGGCTGTTTTTGATTCTCTACACTGGTTCAGAATTTATTCTTATTTTCTTGGTTTGTCTTGAATCCCAAAAGATAAAATACAGTGGGAAATTACTATTTTATATTTTTGGGTGGAGTTCTTTGAGCCAGGGTCTTTCTGCACAGCTCAGGCAGACTTGGCACTTACTACATAGCCTCAAACTCAAAACAATCTTGCTGTGTCAGTCTCTCCACCCATGTGTTGGAATTACAAGTTTGGGGCACCATATTTGGTTTCGTAAATTTTCAAATTAATTGTGAAAAGTGAACTAAGTAACAAAAAGTAAACCAAACCAACCTATGTGGGCAGAATGGGTGGCCATATTCCCTTCTGAATTAGACTATGTTCTACTTCAGCACCTGCCTTTTGTCTTCACACTGAATTGTTCACAATCATTTACACTCCCATTTGGAAATGCTCATCAATATAATATCCTCAGTATCTGTTTGACGATTGATATGTTGTTTGCAGGAATGAAAATAAAATGTACCCAACAAACACATTTTATTAACAACATCCAGTGTCTATTTAATGAACATTTATGTAGCAGAGAAAGTCATGACAGTTGGTCTTTCCTATAAAAAGTGGGCAATAGGGCAATGAAGAGACAGCAATAACACCAGATTGCCATATTGAAACAACCTTAGAGATGCACACTCATGACTCAATGTTCTCCTGTGTCATAGTCACACAACAACCTAAACCTGTTCCATGTTGTATAAATCTGAAACTGATCATATAAATCACGCAATTTCCCAGAGAACCATGATATTTCATGTTATTATAAGCAGGGTCCTAAAAGATACTGCATAAATTATGTGTACTATTTTAAGTCATAAAATAACGTCAATTATACACAATTTAAAACAGGAAGAAAGATTGGCTGGGTGCCAAATGTGCCATTCATCTGTGAATGTAATTGTGAAATTAATTGCAGCATGGAGCCTATTAAATAACCATTATTAACATACTCCACTTCATCCTTTATCTGTGAAGCATTTAAATTTCAGCTTTGTGCCTGGTCTTAAACAGATATAGAATTGCATCGTTTTTTAGTTCAGCATCGTGTAAAAACACTCTTTTATAAAGTTTTTTTCTCTTCTTAAGATAAACTCTAAATCCAAAGATTAATTTTTAATTGTTCCTTTAGGTTTTTCTAGTTCATTTATTTTGCTTAGAAACCAAATAATTTTATGTGTCAGAGAAGAAATTCAAAAGAGATTTTTTGTTTTAATCATAGGTAGAAGCAAATATTAGAAAAGGGCAGCCCCCAAAATCCTTCATGTTGCCAAGGTTCTGGTAGGGTCAGAATTGGTTAACATTGTTTTAAAAAGTAACAATGACTTCATTTTATATGAGCCATTACTTGCATAACATAGAAGCAAGTCTCTTTTGAAATACTATATAATTGCTAAGAAAATTCTCCTATTTGAAGTAAGCATAGGAGTTTTGATTCTCAGAACTTGCACAAAGTCCACATGGGTGTGGTGGCTACCTGTAATCCCGTCACTCAAAAGGATGTTGCATGGGGATGCCTCAGTGAGAAGCAAGTTAACTTGGTCAACTCCAAGTTCAGGGAAAGCCTTTGCATCAATAAAGTTGAAAACCACTGTGGAAGACACATTTTAGGCTTTCTTGTGTCTATACAGACAAAAGAATATACAGGCATGCCAAAGAAATTCTCACATTGTCATTGAGAATGAAGTGACAGAAAGCCAACTAAGAACTTTGCTATGTTAGGTAGAGCTGCATTTGAGGGAAAGGCCAGGTAACTGCTCCTTTAGAACTGTGAGGACCTTGAAAAGTGATACTAACAAGAGGACAGGGATGAGAAGGTAACTTTTTTTTTTTTTGGTGATAGTGGTATGCATGGATCATTTCATTCAATTCTCACAAAACTTTGCAAGTTATCAGTGTTCACATGTCTGAGGGCAAGTAACAAGATATCTCTAGGACTCAGGCAGAATTACACACCTATTTTTGAACGAATGCCATAGTCTTCCTCTTTATTCAATTAGTTTTCTAAGTGATATAATTTACAGCAAATGCACAATTCTTGTTTACCATAATTAAAATTTCATGTGTGCTTTTAAATTTTACCAATGTAGTTAATAGAGAAAATGCATACTTTGCCAGTAGCTTGTGTTTGCCTTGTAATTTGGCTAAGGAATGAGGTACAGAAACTGCAAGGGAGTAGGCTGACTCCACGCACAATATCTTACATTTCGAGTATGCAGAAAGCCAGCAATGAGGTCTGATAAAAAGATCGTGCACCTTGGTTAGATATTTAAACTTTGTCTTGAAGCTACTGGGAATGAAATCTAGTAATTGTAGTAGTCTGGGAATTGGCACAGCAATCAACGGTGCCATCTGGTCTTTGTCAATAATTTCCTTAGTAGAATTAATAAGGAGAAACAACCCAACGTGTTAGCAAAATGAGGAAGCATTTATTTTTCAGGTTTTGATACTTTATAAGAATATCAAACCTCCTCCATCTTATGAAGTAAATTTGCTATTCTACTAGTGAATCATTTAACAATGCATTTTCTAAATGTAATGACTTTGTCTTTGGGAAACTATTCTCTTATTTTCTCATCTTATTGGTCACCACTTGTGTTATTATGATTAATATTTAAACAGAACTTCTGTTTGATTACGAGTACATCACTAAATTATGCTTGGCGTCTGAAATGTACCACTGAATGTAAAATATGAAATATTACATTTGACCTTGAACTATTATATTTTTGATTGGGAGGTATATACATTAATTTTTACCAATATTTAGTTATTCCTTGCTAGAATTACTTGATTAGTAAATAATCATATTGTAATTAATTTTTCTTTATTAATAACATTGATCAATTTAATAAAATAAAAAATAGTGTAATAGCTTTTAATCAATATGGTAGCCTTGATGAGAAGTGGTATACAACATATATAAATAAAATCTGACATTTTAACTCAAATTTGCATTGTGGTATAGTTTTCTTTGAAACAATGTTTGTGGAACTCAATGTAATTGTGTACTTAATTTCATATGAACCTGTTATATTTCATTTCATGTGAAATGTTAAATATTTTCCAGGCAGAAATTTTATCCTATAACCACTCCTACTATTTGATATCATAGAGAGTAGGCACCCTCAATCTGATGAAGAACGACAGGTGGTTTTACACTGAAAGGGTATTAGAGTTTTAATTTGAATTTACTATCTTTGGATAATTATTGCAACCTATAGTTAAAATATGTGATATTTGTAATTTAAATCACCTTTATGGGGAATAGAATGTAAAATGTCCATTAATAATATCATCTTATTATAATATGGAATATAGCATGTAAAATATGTTTTTTAAAATTGCTATGAAATAATGTGAGTCATATTTCTCCAACATAATTGCCCATTACTGTCCTATAATATATATCTTCCATCAATGGAAAACTCTTGGAACAAAAGCAAACTTTAGCTCTCTTTTAAGTTTATTTTAATAACTTCAAATACTTTATTTACTTCTTATCCCTTTAGCCCTTTTTAAATAATCTTATGCACAAATATAAGTCCTCCTGCTCCTTTGTTTTCCAGTGTTTCAGTGAAACTCGAGGTATCTTCCAGCACTCAGTCTTATTTAGATTATACACGTGGAAGTGAAAAGCTTTAGATTAAAATACAACAATCTTATACTCTTACCACTTCGGAGAAAATATTAGATATTTAGGAAATATTTCAAGTGTTATATTATGAGTGAACTGTTTTATGACATACCTTTATTAATTTTTATCTTTAGCTTATTTTATTCACAAATTACAGGCTAACTTTTAATACTTCACTGAAATAATGGGTATTATTGTCATAAAAATAATTAAGGTATCTCAAAAGTAATGAACACTTTAGAGTTACACGTTATTGAAGCAAATGCTTTCTTGTATGTTTTGGGAAATATTTCCCATTATACTAAGATAGGAAAACCTCAAATTCAACCTATGTCTATTAAAATTTTCTAAGTACAATTTGCTAACTTGGCAGTTGTCAACATTCATTCATTCAGTCCTTCATTTAACCATTCGTTTCATCTTAGAAATTATTTTCCTTTCGTTAGTAGGTATTGAAGATTAAAATAGGTATAGTCTATTATAGACTAAAAATAACTTGGAAATGAATAAATTCATTGATGCCTGGGGAATCATGGAGTAAATCACAACTTGACGTTAAGGGTTGTCAAGTATTTTGATAAGTGTATTGGAATGGAATTTAAAAAGTTATAAACAGAGTAACCGTCGAATAATGGTTGGAATTATATATGTTATAATCCTTCAGATATAAAATAATGTATTGAATTTTTACAATTTTTACAGAGTAAAGGGGACATATGAAGAAGTTATTATTGAATCAGTTTATTTTTGGTGTATGTTTAACTAACATTCACTGTGTTGCCCAAACTGGATTCGAACTCCAGGGTTCAAATGACCCTTCCGTTCTCAGTGTATCTAGTTTTGTTTAACTCATATAAGTGCACACAACACCTGGTTGTTGTCATTGTCTTTTAATTGAGACAAAAATCAGTCTAATTTGGCGGACTCATACCTCTGCTTACCGTCTATATTTGGCCTTAATACTGAAAGTATTTCTCATCAGATTGGGATCAAAGCTGAGGTTAATCCATGGCTTCCGCATGAACATGTTCACATCTACACACACATACATTTACTGAGGCACTCCCTGCCAATTCCCCCACCCTGCCTTAAAAACACACACACAATGAAAATACATAATCCTGAAAAACTTGAAAACAACCTGGTCAACTTCCTCTGGCTGTGGAAATGGAGTCAGGTCATGCGGAGATCACTTGAAGAAGCTGCTGAGCCTCGTCAGTGGTTCACTACCAACTTACGTCTAAGGTTAACTGAAAGAAAACAGGTACAGACCCTTCAGGAAAAATGAGTCACACATGGCAGCAAGATAGTTGTCACTTATTCCGACTTTCTGAGTCGAATGTTAAGTAAACAGAAAAGTAACATGAAGTAGAAATTGACTTTAATGTAAAATCATGTTTGAACTCAATGTATGCCCTTGGTCTAGGTAATTATGCTTCCAGAGACCACATCTAACTATCTTGAGATCTATGGTATGAGATGGCTAACTTCAAAGTCTTCTTTACATTCTGAGGTTCCACAATTATGAGTCTCAGCATCTGTTTCTATTACATCTGAACATCAGGAATACTGACATTAACAAGGCATAAATTGAATGGAACAATGATAAAATCTGGACTCAATCTCATTTCTGTTCATTAGTTAGCTGTTCCACGGGAAGTTATTTCTACTTCATATATTTGATATGAGAAAGAAAAAACCATTAATATTACCTTTATAATTTTTAATCAAAAGAAGATATGAAATATGTATCTGGCTCCCATTTCTTCCTTTTCATCAAAGTGAATATGCAAATATAAAATAACACATGGATATACAGGAGACGATTTTTATTAAGTGTCAAAGAAACAGTCCCAGAAACATTAAGGCTTAGGGGATGCTCTTTTATGTAAGAAGTTGAAGGTTTCTGTGTTTTACATACTTGGAAATAGAGTTGGATAACCAATTTAGGGTTAATACACATTGTCTCAAAGAAAAAAAATTAAAAGTATGAAAAAAACCCCAAAGTTTGAGAATGAAATAACTCATAAGCTGTGTCATTGAGATATCTCAATAAATTTTATCTGGATCTACCTTGAATGAACCACTTTGCACACACACTGGCAAGAGCAAGTCAAGGGATATAAATGACTAGACCATTTATTAATAAAACAAGTAGCTTGGCAAACAAAAAATCTGCTCCTCTTACACTGCCACTACCTAATTTGCTCTCAGGTGCTCTTGTGAACTTCATTTCCTTATTTTCTCACTTATCGCATTACATTAGTGGATAGACCCACCAGGTATATTAGGATATTTCTATCCACTTTTCTACAATTTGTTTTCCATTCATCATATGCAAGGCTATCAACCCATTAAAATATTTGAGCTGAATGACATTTGAATAACTGAATAACTTTTCCTATAACCATTCCATGGTGAGTTTTAGAATAGGACAGTTATTTGCATCTTTCGTATTGAATTGTATTTTTCTCTACTTAGCTAGAATCTCAACTCTATGACCTTGGAGTATATTTGTCTATAATGTTCAGTGCTATAGTTTTGTTTAATGAAATTATTGGTGAATGCAGGCACTAAATAAGTATTTCGTGCATGAGTGTGTGTCCCTCCACAGTAGCCCACCCACTCCCCTTAGCATTATATCAGACCTGGCTCACGTCAATATCATCCATCTCCCTTATTATTTCTTTAAAAAAAAACAGCCTATTTTTCTTCTTGCAGAATTGAGTTGCCTTTCTTTCTAAGGAAGCCACCTATGATGACAAGTTTTAACAGAACTTCGTATTGTAGAATAGTCTCTCAATGCTGCCCATGGTTTGTCTAATCTGTGCACAACTCCACTCAGGTTACCAAGCCTGTTTAGTGGTCACACCAAGCTTCTGTATTCAACTTTCTTTTAACTACTCCTCTGCAGCTCTCAGCCTCAACAATCTTACGCTGATTGTCATCTACTTATAAGATATGAATTGTTGTTTTGTTTGTTGATCACCACCAGCCTTACTCTAAGATCAAAATAAATTTCACAATGACAGGGATTTCTAACTCAGTGGTTGTGTTCAGAGGTTCTTTTTAAATTGATATTATCTTCACAAAAGATCACAAAAATCTAAGTGGACTTCATATTGCATTCACAATACTTTAAAATATATTAATTTGCCTATCACTAAGGGAAATTTTTCTAGTTTTGCCTAGCTTCCATAAGAAGTCTCTTCCAGGCAATTCTAGACATTTCATTAATGGATGGATCTCGGTTTTAACTTATCTGGACCAGGCCGGCATCACTATTCTGGGTTCTGTATCTCAATATATTCAAGTCTTGAACACTAGATATATCACTGACAAGGCAGTGCAAACCCTATGTGTGGTAACTGAATCACACAGCAAAGACTCATGAATGAATGGGAATGTGTTCACAACAGCTGAACTACCAAACCTTCAAACTACTCAATAGATTAGGTTCAAAGTGAGTTTTAGGGCTTACATAGCAAGCTTTGAAATTAATTTCTAATACTAAGAATATTTGCCTGAAGAATGGACTGAAGAGGTAAATTATTGCTAAAAAAAAGAACCCAAGATATCTGTGTAAATAAATCTGAAATTCACCATTCTGAAAGAGGACAAAGAAGAAGTTAAATTAGTGAGAGCAGCTTTACTTTTCTCTGAATATTATTCTCCTTCTTATTTTCCCATCGAATCTGTCTCTGTGTCGCCTCTGCCCTTTTGCTTTGTAGCTTCCACATGTTTTATTTAGCTTTCTTTCTTATTGCTTTTCCCCTTTCTTTTTTCCCTCTGCACCTCTGTTCCTCTCTGGTTTACTTCCACACATCCTGTCCTGTGGGTGTCATTATACCTATATGCTCCGAGGATCATAGGGTTGCCACCTCTGGGACTGAAAGGTAGTAAAGCAAGAAGTGGTTGCCAATACATACTGTACAGTAGCTTCCCTTCCTTTCATAAACAAGTGCTGGAAAGATTCGAAGTAGAAGATTGAGATACTCAGCACAGAAACCTGAAAGTCAAGAAGAGACCGTGGTCATGTATAATAAGTATAACCATATGTTCTAGTTGAAAATATAGCCCACTATCCAGTTAATTTTATTAGTTTTACTTGAAAAACTGCAGGACCACTCTTATAAACTAGAAATCTAGGTACCGTATGCAAATTTGCAATATTTATTTATTTATAAAATAAATGGTTTGCCTGGCGGTAGTGGCGCATCCTTTTATTTCCAGCACTCGGGAGGCAGAGGCAGGTGGATCTTTGTGAGTTCAAGGGCAGTTTAGTCTACAATAAATAGAGTCAGGGCAGCTAGGGCTGTTACATAAAAAAGCCCTATCTCAGGAAACTAATAAATAAATAAATAGTTATAATTTTCTTATATATTTGTATATTTTATTTTTTTAAGTTATAAATTCACAAATGTCTTCAGTAAATAAAAAATATAACAGATTTGGGTGGGACTTTATAATATAAGCCTTTGTATTTTTAAAACATGTAAATGCAATTTAACTCAATGATCACTTACCAGTGATTGTTAGCATTTCCTGTCCAGAATTCATAATCATCCACAGTTTGTAAAACTGAAAGTATTATGAAAATGTTCATGATCATCTAATTTAACACTCAATACATCCAGGAAAATTCAGTAAAAGCCTACAACACACAGTATCTTTGAGACATTAGAGGGATATATGTATTCTTTTACCTTTCTTACAATATGCACAGAATTGGCTTCTGTTCTCTAGAAATGGTTTTTAACCATGGACTAGACAGATTAAATTTTCAGATAGGGCATTATGTTTTCCTTCCTACAATCTGAATTCAGCTCCTAACTTCCTGCTTTACTTGAGACACCGAGTTATCATTGTCATTATTTTAACAAAGAAAATGTCCGTCACTTAAATGACTACCACCAGTATACTATTGCCTATAGAATCTGATTAATTCCAAAACTACCGAATTGATTTGTGTGAGAAAAAGAAACAAAAACAAAAAAACAACTGACCCTAAAATGCAGCTTATAGATAGACTATTAATGTCTTATGGAAATAATCATTCAAGGATTTGAATAGAGTTAACTCAACATGTTTGAGTGCCAGGACTTTTCAGGTAACACCTTGCAAATGAAGGGCACCTTTCCAGTGACAGTGATCCTTTTAAGACCTAAGTCTTTCCTTCAGAGAGCAGCAATTCTCAGGAGCTCCAAAGGAATACATACCAAATAAAATTATAAGCCTTTTTTCCTATATATGGATTCCAGTATCTGTCATGTCCAATATTAACTTTGTTTTTATTTTCTTACTTCAACATGTAACTTCAAATCCTCTTGTGCAATTAAATGGGATTTAAATTGTAAATATGTTATGGGAGGAAAAAAGTAACGTTTTGAGTATCTTGTATGTATTAGGTCCTTCATCATTTAATCCTCTTAACACCCTTAAAATTATTCACACTTATAAAGGCCCAGACTGAAGCTTGGCAAATTTGTAAGACTTTCAAGTTTTCACTTCTTGTAGAGGTGATGAATCTCAACTTTCACATTAATTCATCTGAGTCTAAAAAACTTTGTGTTTTAAAATTATATCATCCATATAATATTGTGGTTTTTTGTTTTTTTT
>NC_022034.1:36050485-36080691 GCF_000317375.1 Microtus ochrogaster | reverse complement strand
TTCTTAAATATGTGTAATAAGCATAAAGGGTCTGATGTCAATATTCTTTGACAGCATTTGAGCATAGGAAAAAATCTTTCTGTAAGTCTGTATTGAAATTTCAGTTTATGTTTCAGTACAGCTGAATATTTTGTTGCATTAGATCAAGTGTATCCTAGGCTAAAATTCCCCTATCAAGGCTTTCTGTACTTATTCCTAAGAAGAAAACCGCCATCTGACATCTATTATTCTGGTGGTCTTATTTACTCATTGTACTGGCTGCATTGCAACAATACGGTTAGCCATTTTATCATTTTGGAAGAGAGAAAGAGAGAGAGAGAGAGAGAGAGAGAGAGAGAGAGAGAGAGAGAGAGAGAGAGAGAGAGGAGGGGTATGCATGTGTCACAATGTGAGGTCAGTCCTTGTCTTTCATCTTGTGTGAGACAGGATCCCATTGTGGTAGTGTAGGACATGCAAACTGGCCTCTGAACATCTAGGGATATAGTTCTTTACTATATAAATATATACATAAATCCTTGTTAAGTTACTAAAGTTTTAAAAGCTCGGTCCCTTTGAAACAACCAACTATCTCTATCAAATTGCATAGTCTCTCTTGTATTCCAAAGTTTATTAACTGTGGGATCCTGTAAAATAATAAAATAAGTTATATACTTTCTTATCCCCTTTCCTTTCCTTTTTCTGAAAGGAAAAACCTGTGCACAGTCACAATTAGACTAAAGCAAAACCAAAATTTAACATCGTAGAAAGTTCAATGCTTAATACCTGGCACGCATTCCTGATTGTATAGGCTCAAAAGGGTCTTGGGAGTTCCACCTCTATGACTCTGCTATCCTCAGTACACCCAGATTTTCTCCTAGTCTCATAAAGTTGTGGAGTTGCACCTGCTGCCGCCTGTGGTAGTTCCATGGTTGTGGCATCTCTAAAAGGCTTTGGTCTCTCCTGTAACTGTGCTGTGCACCTACTGATAGCCTTTAATGGGCTTTCTTTAGGAGTTCCAAACTTGACATTTGATGGCAAATCTCAACTTTTCTCCCCAACCACTTCAATCCTGTGGCTTCTAACACAGTAGTGTCTGAATCTTCACCAGTGGCCTAGCACAGAGCCAAGCTTCACCTGCTCTTCATAAACACCTTCATGCTGTCAAAACCCAATACTGCTTGGGAATCTCTTATGCGTTACCAAGGTTGGCATCTAGCCTTGGCCTCCTTTGGACCACAGCTTCTACATGCTAACTCTGAAGAAATACTTCCCCAATTCTTTGTGTCAATGATGCTGGTCTTTCCTTAACCACAGTCAATTCAACCAAAACTACAGATTCTTAATTCAAAATATTGAATGTCCCTGATAGTCTTTAAGGGTCTGTCATACTTTCCTATAAAAATCCACACACCCAAACTCTATCATCTGCACTTCTCTCAGCATTATCTTCTAAATACCCACAATAGTCCATCAACCTCTGAACACAATAGGTTTTTCTTGTCTTACATTTCAAAGCCCTTCCAAAATTCCCCCCAAAAAGTATCACTAGGTCTGTAACAGTAATACCCTATTCTTGGTATCAATTTCCATATTAGTTAGGGTTTCTATTGCTGTGATAAAATACCATGATCAAAAACAACTTAGAGAAGAAAGGGTTTATATCATCTTGCATTTTCAGGTCACCCTCCATAGTGATGGAAGTTAGGATGGAGCTTAGGTCAGGAACGTGGAGGTACGAGTTGAAGTAGAAGCCGTGGAGGAGTGCTACTTATTGGCTTATTCTGCATGACTTATCCTTCAAAGCCTGCTTTCTTATTCAATCCCAGACCAGAGCCCCACAGGTGGCACCACCCTCAGTGACCTGGACCCCTTCAATATCAATCAGTAGTCAAGAAATTGTAATCAAGAAAATTCCCTACAGCTTTGTGTACAGGAAATCTGAGAGAGACATTTTCTCAGTTGAGGTTCCTAGTCCTTGGTATCTCTATATTGTGTCAGACTGACAAATGAAAATCTAGCCAGAACAATATCCTATATCATATCATCATATCATCATCCTAGTCAGGCCACAATCACAGATACATCCATCACATTGATTCTGGGGATCAAACTTTGGTCTTCATGTGTATACTAAAGGGTTTGACCCACTGAGTCTTCTATTTAACCATAGTCAGTTTAGTAGGTAGAGAATACTAAAGTAATGTGGCTGTGCAGAATCTCTGACAAGAAATAAATTTTCTAAGCTATGCCTCTTAAGCACCAGTGTGTTTATTGCATTACTTGCACATATTTGGACATTTGAAGTACACACACATACACACATATCATTTTATCTTTAAAAATTTTTTTAAAGAGTTCTCAAATAAGGTTTAGAAACAGATTTGTCCCAGTATCTATCACATTTGCTTACAACAAAGGCAGAAATTTAAAGAGAAGGCTTCATTCTTTTGCTGCTTCTTCATCAGGTGAACTCTTATAGATACAGACCTTCTGCCAGCCTCAGGCCATTGGTGAACAACTTTTTCACTGCCGATCTGAGCCTGCATTTGTAACCAGGTCCATCATTTTGGAACTGAATGTCATGATTCCATCTGACACCTTTTTCAAAATTGCAGCTAGTATCGTGGCTATTCCTAAGAATCCTGTGAATATTAAAAGTTTCAATGCATAAAATATGCAATATGTATCATTTTAGACATGTTATAAGGATATATGAATGTCACGGGGAGAGTAGATGTACCAAGCTCTGTTTTGGTCTGCTCAAGCACTATTTTCTTTTGGCTCACCAAGAAAAGAAATTGGTGTTACCTATCAATCTTGTTACCACGAGGAAGAAAATGAGATGATATTTTCTAGGTATATGGCCAGTATGCCATGCACTCTTCTGTTTTGCTTTTTCCATACTTGTACATACTCCTAAATCAGCCTGTCTGTGGGTAACCAGTAATAAAAGAAAATTCTATAATGAATGAAGGCTAAATTCTATTTGATATGAGGATGTAGGCCTGGGAGGCGGTATGTAGAAAACCCTGATTGTTCCACTTGCTGCCCTGTAATTTGCCACAGTGAACTAATTTTCAGGAATTCTAAAACTGAACACCTCCCAGGAAGCAGGCATATCTGCTGACATTTGATAATATCTACTTGCCAGTGTGATTTTCAAAGTACCCATGCCCATGTCAATTCCTACATCAAAACACACAGCAAGAGCTTATGAGTTGGCAATTAGTAATAAAACTTTATGCAAGTAGTTCATATTGGCATCATGCGATGGTTACTCTGTACAGTTCATGGCTCCAATGGGGTTGGTTAATTAAAGAAATTGTTCAGGATGGGAAGAGACTTGGAAACGATTGTGGGCCTTTGGCTGTTGATTCCCTTGATAATGAGCTCAGAGACTGGAGAGCACCTTTCAAGTTTCTATACAACTGAATACATTTTACCTTTGGCTCATTATTTTCTTAACTCCAGGTCATTTATTTTGGCAGGAGAACTGTACCTGTTCAACATCAAAAGGCCTGTGAATTTCAACCTTCATTTATTGTCCTACTATATCATTGGAAAGCGTTCATTAAATGAAAAAAAGAGAAAAAGAAAAGATAATTCTCTGCAGATCAGAATCCTCTCCAGCTTCCATGATTTTAGTTTTCATAATTTAAAGTGCACGCTGAAAGTAAATTGCTTTATTTGATCACACATAGATTTTCCATAAGGCAATCCAGCAGAGGTGTCTTGACATTGTACACACATCTGTGAAAAATAATATGTCCAGAAATAGCACTGAAGATAACAGAACCTGTGAGCTCATCCTCTCAAAGCTGCCACCTCATAACAGTCTCCTCACTGCATACGAATATTAATTTATAACTCAGAATTATGAATTATGCATGCAGGGGCTAGATCTAGCTATTTTAGTTAGGGATGTTAAAATTATTAAACTGTTTTCATCTTCTCCTGCTTTGCACGAACAGGACAAAGCCCGGCCTTCCCACCACCAGGACGGGTAGCACCAGCTTCTAGGCCTGCTCCATCAACGCCTGTTCCTGAAGGCAAGTACTCAGATTTACAGTGCATTATCTCCCGTATAAATGGTTCCATTGTAGTTTTTTTTTTAAAAAAAAAAAGGAATAGAGAAAAACAAAACAATAAAAGGAAGTTAACAAAAGGTCCAGTGTTTTGTTGCATAAATTTACTATTCATAAGGTTAATGTTGTTTTCTTGACATTTCAATTGAAGTCTTTCTAAGCAATAAAAATTTCTTCTTAATATTTCATATAGCTGAACTCTGTCTTCTTGGAGGAAGACCAGTGTCCTTCCCTGAAACTAAGATAAGAAAAAAAAAAAACAACCCTCAGCAAAAATGGGGAAGAATTTGTCATTCTGCAGTTTTACCATCGCTTGTATAATTGGTATTTAAAGACTCAGGTGACAGAGTCTGAATTTGAGTTCCATATGTTATGAATTATCTAAACTTGGGAGTTATTTAAATTGACTACGCATGAGCTCTGCCTTCTAGATGTTATTAAAATTTCATGCACAGACTACATTTATGAAAAAGAGGCAATTATATTTAGTTTATAAGTGCTGTATGCAATTAGTAGTTACAGCCAGTAATAATCCATCAAAATAGGACTTTTGACAGACAAAACAACAAAAACCCAAAAGGCAAATAAAAACAAAACAAACAAATAACCTGCTTCCCTCCAGCAAAACCAGAGAGGAAGTCACTGGAGTCAGTTTGGTTGGAAATTTAGTCCTTTTTACAAGTGTGATCCATTCATTATTTTCACTATTTTTAAAGTAAATCCCAACAACAAGATCATGTAAGATATTTTCCTAACCATTAGAAATTCACTAACTAACAAAAAAAAAATGTTCCTGCCATTCTCATTCAGTTTAACAAAGTAAAAGCACAAATAATTAAAGTCAATGTGCAACAGATGTTTTATGAGAATAGCAATGGAAAGGGTCCTCATCACCCCCTTTCTACCTTTCTTTTTCTCCATATAAAAAGGGACTTTTTTCATGCACAGACACACCTCCCCCTTTTGCACATTCTGCCGCCACTGACTAATAGCTGCCCAAGGCTTCTGGTTTCCACACATGGTCATGCCAGGCTTACACTGATAAAACTTCATCAAAGAAGTGGCCTGTTTATATGGGGGGGGGCAACAAGAGTCCCGGTTTTTTGCTTTAGTGTTGGTATCAGGTTTTATGAAGTCTTCTGATGTAAGCAGTGTGTTTTGGTGGTAGCCAAGACTACCCTAGCAGAAATTCTCAGGACTGACACATAACCTTCTTCTCCTGTTTGAACATGGTTTCTGATTCAGTAAGTCTAGATTGGGACCTGAGTTTCAGCACTTTTATGAAGGGTGGCTTATGCTGCTCCCCCAGAAACATGTTTGAGTGTCAAATTCCTATCTGTTCTAAACAACCATGTGTTTTTAAGAATCCTATTAATTTAATTGAGTGACTCGAAACCCTTGGCCAAAGATTGCATTCCGAGTGACTAGAATGTCACTTATGTTGACAATCTGACTTCTCAAAGTCTGAACAAACACCAAAATCATTCAAGGTAAGTATCTAACTTTTTTTTCTAAGAGTCAGAAAAATGTCAATAGAAAGTAGGGAAGGTCACATGTCTTTTGCGAATTACAGCAACCTGTTAGATAGTAAATAAATATTTTGGTTTGGCTAGCTAAACAAATTAAATGAATTATGGTTTTCAAATTTTAAACAACATCCCTAAGCAAACTGTAAGTCAACACTACTTTAATCCTAAACTAGGAAACACACATACGCTTTCATGTGATTGTTAGAACATATGTATTATTGGAAGTTCATGAGTACCTTGTTCATACTCTTCAGAGACATTCCTGAGTGTTTTGAGAACTAATCTAGCCAAAGATGTAAGATGTAGCACTGTTGCCTCCATTTCCTGGCAGCTACAAAGTGTTTTGTGTTATCCACATACCGTAGTTTTCAGTGTGAATACTCTGACCAGAACAAGATACTATGGTCTCCACTAAGTCCACTAACATGTCTTAATTCACCCATTTCCCACTTACTTCCAGACATTGCTTCTTTGTGGATGAAAAATGTGTTAGGATCATTTCATATTGACGTATACGTTTGCCTCATCAACCATGTTGTCTGATAAGCCAGAAAAAGCTTTACCAAGACATAGGAAATTAGGTAGTTGAAGTGATAATAATTTATTCTCTTATAATTCTAGAAGCCTGAAGATTAGGGTTTCGGCTAAGACAGGTTCAGAAGACAATCTTATAAGCATTTCTTTCACTACTTGTTCCCAACAGTAAAGAAGTCGTGTTCTAATCCCTCTTTCTGTAGTGGAGGTAGATCTATGAGGATTTTGCCCACATATACATGAACTCATTCAACTTCCCAAAAGGTTCCATCTTTAATGGTTACACTGAGACCCTATTTCAGCATAAAAACTTTGACATAGATGATGACATACTCAACTTGTAATCTGGGGTAAGCTTTAAGCTTAGTTAAAATAATCTAAACATCTACCTCATCCAATTAGAGTTGCAGAAATGGTTTGGAGAAGCCAATTATTTTGCCTACTTTTTAGAAACAAAATCTCTAGACTATCATTTTCTGTACTTGCTTTTCATTTGTGTAAGTTAAGAGTTTATATTGAAGTTACATAACAACCAAACTTTGAAAATCTCAACTATCTCTGTATATTTTTAAGTACATGTTAAACAAAGGACTTAGAACAAATCTACTAGATAGAACTCAGAAACACCACTCCCTAAAAACAAAATAAAGGAGACAAAGAAAATGTTTATTCTTTTTCACTTATGGACATTAGTAGTTCAAGTGACTCAGATAATTTATACAAACTGCCAAGCAGTCATCTCCATTCCTAATATTAGCAGGACAAGCCACAGCCTATAAACATTAGAGTATCATAAGTGTCATTGGATTCTAAAAAGATGGACATAAATCAAATAATTCAGTATTCATAACTGTAGGCATTCTTTGGTAATAAGATTCTTCAAATATTTGACTCTAATTGATCTTCTGGCAGAAGTTTATAAAACACCGAGAAGCAAATGGTTTGCCTTTCACCCTGACACTTAGAAAATGATGTATCATTTTTGCAATTGGATGCTGCAAATCTTTCATCACAATTAAAGGATGATTAATTTGACAATTCACCCCAGGATTCCATATTATGTTTATGTGAATAAAATAACAGTATTTTGGGATGGCGGGCCTTTTGCAAGTAGGAACTGCTTATGTGCAGAGAGGCAGGGTCCTCTTTCTGATACTTCTAGCACTGAACAATTCCCAAGAAGCACAGGTATCCAGATAGACTGAGCTCAGTAGCTCTGTCAAGCATTTCAGAGGTGCTGCCTATGACTTCATTAACATAATTGATTAAGAACTAGGACATATTTAGTATTAATCAAGCTGTTTTTACTGACACTGATTATGCCAGTTCTCTTGATGCACTATTTTGGTCTGGAACTTCCTTAGGAATAACCTGCAAGAAAATGGCTTTGTGTGAAAAAGAAAAACATGTACATGGCACTGAAGTATCCCATTTGTTTTGTAAAATGTGGGTCAGTGTAGAAGTGGAAACATACTTCAGTTTTAAGGGTTTTAAAGTAGTGCTTTTCATATAGAAACTAGATTATTACATTTGCTCAAAGAGTTTGGAAACAACTTAGAATGTTTTCAATAGAAACCTAAAAGCTTGTCAACCTTGTAGACAAAACTCTTTAAACCTATAAAGTTCGTTTTATAAAAAAGTCTTTGTGCTTTCATGGCACTTTGAAAATGAATGTTTTGCAGCAGGTGCTTGTTATAAGGAACATCATTGTACTTCTATCTCTGGCCACTCACTTAGTATCTTGAAGTTGTCCCTTGCTTTCCTTGATTACTGTGTTCTCCCTGGCACATGATTTCTGTACTGCAGCAAAGCTTTTACTATTTTGAATATTTGAATGCAAAGGAAACTTCATATTAAATTATGTGCATTCTTCTGTTCTTTATAAAATATTGGTCTTGGGAATATTAGTTACAAAACATTAAAAGGATCTTACCTAGTAATCAATTAAATAAATCATTTTGGTAACTGTTGTCAATATATATTTAAATCTTGACATTGCTTAACTAGCACTGATTTTAAAATGGACCTAAATATAATATTAGTTTTCATACTCTTTTTAAGTGCATTAACTTTTGTTCTCACAAGCACAGAGAGGACCTCAAATTCAAAGGGTGACTTGAAGTATAATAGAGAGATGAGAATGATTAATTTTCCTCACTCAGAATAAACTTTGTAAGATTACATTCCAGGAGGTTTTATGATTTAGTATGAAAAACTTCTTACTGTCAATGTTGGTAGCATTTCCACCCACTTCTCCAAGGATGACGCTTTATCTGGAAGGCTCAGGCTTTCTCTACCTTAACAGAGTCCTTAGAAATTAAACAGGAGCTGGGCGGTGGTGGCACACACCTTTCACTCCAGCACTTTGGAGACAGAGGCAGGACGATCTCTATGAGTTCCAGGCCAGCCTGGTCTATGAGAGTTAGTTCCAGGACAGGCACCAATGCTACAAAGAAACCTTGTCTTGAAACAAAACAAAACAAAACAAAAAAAGAAAGAAATTAAACAGGATAACTTCAATCAATGTTTTTCTCCATTTCCCCAGTCACTATCAATGGTAGAAAAACTATTTCCTAAAATCCTCAAATAAACAAAATTACAATATATCTCATTCCTTTTTAAATAAAGAATTGTGATTATCTAACTCACCATAGATCTCTGAAGCCCCTAATGTTTATCATTAATCATTGAAGAATGGGAAGATACCCTTATACAAACAATGGACATTTAATGTGAAATCACCAGGACCTTTCTATTGTAGCATATGTATGGAAGGAAGAAGTTAAATTATACTTTAATTACTTTTACATATTTTAGTACAAGTACACAATTTAAATAGCAGCTGCAATATATTTACTTTGCACCTTGATATATAATTAGTATTAATTTTGATCTAATCACTATAAAATATTATAACTTTGTAACATGTATGTAGATCAGAAAACTCTAGACATAAGACCAGAATGCAAACGAATCTCATCTCTGTCATTAATCAATTACATGATCATGACCAAACAGTTAATATGTTATGACTTTCATGTCTTCACTTCCTAACTTAGGAACCATGGAATCTGAATTTAAGTAGAAACTGGAGCCCGTTTTGGCAATTCTTCTTACATATCTCTCTTTCATTTCTTTTTCCCCCAGGTGGTAGATTGGTAATAAACTGTCTTAATAACAGATTGAAGTCTACATGGTTTTGCTTTTTGATAATAGCCATTGCAGTGTGAAAGTACAGTTAATGATTTCTACTGAGATGTCAGTTTTCTCTGAACAACTATGAACCATTTTGTATGAAATAGAAAAGTGAGTTGAATATATCACAATGGCTACATTAATTGGGATTAGCTCAGCTATGAATGAGTCAGGTTATGCAGTAGCAAAAGATCTATTCTAGGTTAGAAAGAATATGTAGTTAGATTTATGTAGATACAGAAGGAAAAGGAGCATCATATAAAATTAATATGAATTTACCATAGGATACATTGTAGGAAAGGTTCTATAGGATCTACCAATACATTATTCACAATTCCTTTAAACCAAAGAACTTGGTCACCCCAGGTTTTCTGTGACATATATTCTGTGAAGTACAAACCATAAACTAATAAAACAAGAATTTAGTCTCTGTTTTATTCCATTGATTCTATGATACATGGGATTTATTCAACTTTAGATCACTATACTTTATAAAAGTTTAATTGATGATAAATAATTTTGAGGGTTTAGAAGCAAAACACACTCAGGAGGCTACTGCTGTAGGAGGAAAATGTGCTTTAATTCTAAAGGGATACACATACAGTCAAAACAAGTCCAGGAATTGAATATGATGCAATAATTTTAGAAAGAAGATCAGAGAAATCAAGGAAATTGTCTATGATCATGTAGATCTAAAAATGGCATAATTGTAATTTGAAGCCAGGTGTCTCTTAACAAGGCTCCATGCTTTCCCCATTATCTCTGAATGGCAATTAGGTGTTAGGGCTCCATATAATTGCAAAACCTCTTATCTGACTTGGGTAAAAAATTGACTTTTGGAATGAGAATAGATTTTAAGGGTTAGTAAGGTTAATTTTGATCTGGCTCAGTGTATAATGCTGCCCGGTCATTCAAATATGTGAATTCATGAGCTTAAAGAATAAAATATTTATGAATGTCTGAGCAGAGTTATGGTGGAGCACTGCAAGTATAGCTCAGACTGGCAACTCCTATCAACATTTAACCTGAAGAGCAGAGAAGTGGAGATGTTTACCGTACAAAAAAGTTAGTGACTAGAGAACAGATGCAAAATTTGAACATCTGCATCACTAAGGGAACCTAACTATCAACACTCGAAATGGTAAATGTAGTAATTTCAGTAAACCAGAGAACAAGGGATAAATGTTCATTTATTTCTATCTTTTAAAAAATGAGCTCTCTCTCTCTCTCTCTCTCTCTCTCTCTCTCTCTCTCTTTGTGTGTGTGTGTGTTTCTTTCTATTTCTGGCTTTTGAGAAAGGGTCTCTCTACATTACCCCGACTATCCTTGAACTCTCTATGTAGGTGAGGCTGGCCTCAACTCACAGAGATTCATCTGGCTCTGCCTCTAGAATGCTGTGTACACCATCATACCTGGCCTTTCCTATGATGTCTTGATACTTTGCCCAGAGTCCTGAACTAGAAGCATGCAGAGGACTTGGGCATTGGTTGATATCACTCATTTAAATATCACTATGGAGACTGAACCTGGAAAGTTCATGAAGGTTTTGCTACTTGTTTGGCAGGAAGCTAAGTTTGGTTTCTACAAGTAAATCAACTATATGAAATGGTATACATAAGAATGTGGAAAAAACAAATGGTGGTACAGATCGTGGAGTTGTCAACTTAGTACTAGCACAACATTTCTTGAAGGATGCTATGAAGAACTCACATCTATGACAGTTGGTGGATCAAAGGTTATGACAAAATACTTTTGGAGAAGATTTTGTATTGCTTCCTTGCATCATCACAGGATCGAGCCCTTCTGTTTGTTTTTAAGAAGGTGTTAATCTCTTAGTCCCGTTATTTTCAATGTTTTTTTATTCAGATAGACATGCTTTTCAAAGAACATTCACCAATCACCCACGGGGCAAATTATCTCTAAAACACTTATATAAAGCTTAATTGAAAATAAACATACAAAGTAGGTCAATCATGGATATGAGTCCTTTGAATACAGACTACATCAGAGAAAGATTTGGAAATGGAGGAAAACTGTTGATTTAATCTGAATCTCGAAAGAATCCAGAACCATCAATCTTATTGGAAATGAAAGTATATAGCTCTCTATCTAGTATCTAGTATCTATGTATCAGCTATCTATCTATCTATCTATCTATCTATCTATCTATCTATCTATCTATCATCTACCTATCTTGAGATGGGTTAATTTTAAAGAGGTGCTTCTTGAAAATATTAATGCTTGCCAAGTCCAAAGTTTGCATCACTTGTAGGCAGACTAGGTATTTAGGAAAATTTGTTAAAGCACTGAGTATAAAGGAGCGTGACAATAAAATTCCTACCTCAAGTGGTTTTACACATCTTACTTAAGACTTTCAATTAGCTGACAAAGGCCTATCACATCCACATCCTGGAGATGATTCACTTTACCCAGTTTCCTAGATTGGCTGTTATCTTACCTTGCTAAGATAATACATCAAATTAACCATTGTGAGAATCATCATCAGATAGCAGTCTTAAAATAGCTAGATTGGCTGTTATCTTACCTTGCTAAGATAATACATCAAATTAACCATTGTGAGCATCATCATCAGATGGCAGTCTTAAAATAGCTAGATTGGCTGTTATCTTACCTCACTAAGATAATACATCAAATTAACTATTGTGAGCATCATCAGACAGCAATCTGGAAAGGGATAGGGGATGTAACTGAGAGGAACAAAGTTTTCCTAATACACACAATGCCATAGGTTCAAACATAACCCTAAAATAATAAAGGAAACTAACATATAGAAAAAGAAAATAGAAAATAAAACACAAAGAGAAGGCTAAGGATGAAATAATGTAAAGGAAATAAAAGTTACAATAGTTCCAAGTGCTGAAGAGATGGATAGAACAAAGACAAAATAGGGATCATTCATAGAAAATGATTATAACCTATTCTGGACTGCAAATTTTCCCTCTCACACATGTACTTGAGGGTGCTTGGGAGTGAATTGAAGATCCAGATATAAAGCTGATTAGTATTCTTAACTTTTCATTGACTCCCATTGGCATTGTGATGATTTTAGACTAAATTATTCTGAAGGCCTGTTCTGTCTTGAAACTTTTATCATGTATTACACCTTTGCCTCACTATTATACTCTGAAACAAATTGTAACTAATGAGTATTATCAATGAAAATTCATGTTGTCTCTCTGAGATATAATCCTTCAGTATTGCAGAGTTGATCATTTTAAACTTGATTTTGCAATGAATTTACATTCACAGAAAATTTTTGTACACATTTTAGCAAACTTTTTCTGATATCAGTGGCATGCAATAATTGTTTACTCACTAAGACTGAGAAAATAAAATCAACTCAGTCATATTAAGAATTACACATTCATTTGACTTTCATTTCCCAAAGTTTCATGGATGCTTAAAAATAAAGGCAACGTTGGTAGTGGAGTAATGAACTGTACACAGATTTTTCTTTTGTACTCTTAATTATAAGCGGTATTCTAGAATTTTTCTGGTCAATTCTGTCTATGCTGTGTTTCAAAATATTATTAATTAAGCATATAAAAATCACTTCACATTCGAATAGGCAAGATTTAAGTCCCAGAAAAAAAGAAACAAGTAATCTGAAAAATGTGAAAAAAAGATCAAAACAAAGGGAATGGAGGTACAAATAGGCTGAACTATCTTCCAATAGTATTTCAAGAAAAAGAAGACTTTTACGGAAGAGGCAGTGAAGAAGTTACATGCAAAGGTTTTCTCGATGAAACCCAGAAATTCAAGATGTAAAAGCAATAATAAAGGATTACATCAAACTGAAGTGCTGATTCTGCACCCAAACTAAACAGTCAGCAAGTATACAGACAGTCTGTAAAATAGAAAAAGGACTTCCTTATAACTATGCGTGTGACAAGGAATTAATATTTGTCGTATGTAAGGAATTGCAAGAGCTAAAAAGAAATCCACGAAAACCCAATATTAATGGGTAAGGCACATTTTTCAAAATAAAATACACAAATGACAAACAGGTATGTGGGAAACGTTCATCACAGAAATCACCACGGAAATTTAAATTAAATCCAGAATTAGACATCTTCTCATTCATCTGTGAAGACTTTTAACTAAAAGATAAATGATAACAAGTAATAATGAGGCTGTGGGAAAAGAAACCCTTACATGCTGTTGGTGGAAATTTATATTAATACAGTGTTGGAAGGTGTAGGGACTTTTTCTAAAAATTATAATAAAACTACTATGTGAACCAACAATTTAACTACTGAACACACACACAAGTGAAGAGAAGAATATGTGTGTATGTATGTATATATATATAGATATATAAAGTCAATATCTTTAAGATGCATATATGCTTTTATGTTTATTGAGACAATGTTCACCATAAATGAGCTATAGAATAAACCCAAGCAGTTGAAAATATGAAGATTATGTAGTCTTTGGTATCTTCTATTTAGCCTTATTAAGGTTAGAACCATTATACTGAAATACATATATGCATGTGTCTACAATTAATGAAAGAAGAGGATGTGGATATGAAGAAAATTGAGGAGGGAAGAAAGGGAAGGAAGAAATGCTACACTGAAATTACAATCTCAAAAGGAAACAAAAAAAAAATCCTAGAACCAATATTTTCAATGTTCGTTAATTGCTTTTTGTATATGGTATTATTACTTTTCTTTTTCCTTTGAATTTTGTGCTATAAAATGATCAAAGAGAAAATTAAAGATGAAAATTATGTTGGTCAGTTTGTGAACATCACACAAACTAGAGTCACTCAGGAAGAGGGAGCCTCAGCTTAGGAATTTCTTCCATCAGAATGGCCTGTGGACACACCTATGGATTGTGTTCTTCATGATGGTTGTGGGTAGTGCCTGGGACCAGAGCCATGTAAAAAGAAACAAACAAACAAAGAAACAAAAAACCACAACTGAGAAAGGAATAATGAACAAGCTAGTAAGCAGCACTATTTCATGGTCTCTTTTCAGCTCTAGACTTAAGGTTTCTGCCTTGAGTTCTCAGACTGACTTACCTCAGGATATGGTAAATAGGATGTGTTGCTTTCATTGGTTGAATAAAGAGACTGCCTTGGCCTTTTGATAGGACAGAAACTTAGGTAGGCGGGAGAGACAGAACTGGATGCTGGGAAGAAGAGTGGACTTAGGTAGGCGGGAGAGACAGAACTGGATGCTGGGAAGAAGAGCAGAGTCAGACAGATGCCATGAATTTCCGGCCCGAGAGGGACGTAAATTAGAATCTCTCCTGGTAAGCTACGACCTCATGGTGACACACATATTATTAGAAATGGGTTAGATCAAGATGTGAAAGTTAGCCAATAAGAGGCTAGAGCTAATGGCCAGGCAGTAATGCAACTTCTGTGTAATAATTTCGGGGATTAAGCTAGCCAGGCAGATATATACAAGGATATATCTGAAAGTTATAAATTAAAATCAGTCCTAAGTCATTTTTTGAAAAAATTATATATATATAATCAGGTAGTTTTATAGCAGAAGAGATGTATTTCGAGCAGTTTCTACTATAGAATTCAAATTGGAATCTTTGGTGCTAATTTTGCTAATATTTTTTTAATAAAGAAAAAAGTGGATTCCTTTGAAGTTCTTGTTTACATGTTCAATAAAATAACCAAGAAATGTATTTGATATTTGTATTGGTTTAATATAAATGCTTTCCCTACTATATGAGATATGATATATGATGTTATTCTTCCTTGAGAATCAATGAGAAAAGTGGCCACATCTTTTAAACTGTTTCTGTTCTGGACAAATGGAATAAAGTATCTTGAAACTATTTACATGTTGAAAATATGGGACATTTAAATTAAATGAGGCTTTCATGCTACAGGAATAAACCTTAAGGTAAAGATATAAGCATAAGATATTATTATAATAGTATACTCTATAAGAATGAAATGTATGTAGTTCATAAGTTAAAACGAAGTTGACTTTGACATACTTAAACCATTGCAATATGAAATATTGAGTTCTTATATTAGGCATTAAATTCTACTTTCAGAATTAGTATCCATTAAGCATATTTTTAAAAATTAAAAGGCTTCAATTAAACCTTAACCATCCTTATAAATATGACCAACATAATGATGTTCTTTTGTAATTCTAAAGTCATGTCATATTGGGAAATAGTGATTGAATTCCTCTGATCTATTTTAGTAAATCAAATTCAAATTTCTCAGTTGTCTACTATTAAAATGACATTGTCTTTGAAATGACATTCTAATGTGAATTTTGACTGTTAGTTATAGCCAATTTTTACGCTGAATAGCAATACTTTAATGATGAGAAAGAAAAGCTCAATTTGTAGTGTATATAAGCATTCTTGACATTTCAAACATAATGAAGGACATTCACAGTCCACTTCCAATTACTGGCAAATATAGAATAATAAGGCAAATACAAAAAACCTTCATTTAGACAATATGATACTGAAAATGAAAAGCTGTTAGAAAATCATCTTGCACTTATGAAAAAATAAAATGCTTTGTCGATGTTTACAATACAACATCTTGAGGAATTCAGGAATCTGCATAAAATTTAAATCATTTAAAAAAGATTATTATTCTCAGAATAACAGCATCATGAAACAACACAAAAGAACAACTCTACTTTATAAAGTTTCTTGATAGGATAAATTCATGTTGGTTGGTAGTTACTTGCTTTAAAAAAAGTCAAACAAAGTTTAATTGAGTGTTTCTTTTGAAATTTAAAAACCTAACTGCAAAAGTAAAGCATCAAGTGCCTCTTTCACTGCCGTTCATCCCATGTCTTCCACTGGCTCGTATTTGTTTATGAAATGAAAACAAAGTGAAACAAGAAAACAGGCATGGTATATTTCATCCTTATAATTGTAAAACACCCCATATTAATACAGCCAGTTATCTTAAAAGTCTTCTAGATATTTTGAAAGATTTAGGGGAAAAATCTGTTCATTTTAAACATTGTGTAATTCATAATAACATTTTTTATTTAAAATACATTAGATTATTCTTCCTTTTGAATTCTTTTTTTGTATTAAAAACTCAGTTATAGAAAGCACAAGTTATTAAGTCAAAGAATTATCATTGGGATGGAATAAAAAATACCAGTTAGACAATGAAGGGAGTGTGAGATAACGTTTCTTCCCTATCCTTGCCTCAGTGAGTGCAAAAGCAGTGAAAAATTTCACTTTCCTTATTACAGGGTCCAGAAGACAGTGTGTTCATTCTAAGATTTATACTCATCTTCTGTCATTTACACAAATTTTTAAATTCTATGTAAATAGTCCATACTCTCACTAACTACAGATGTACACATATTTACCTATGAATTAAGTATATTCTAATGTATCCAAGACCATGCGCTTTTTTTTTTTTGTATTACCAAAGTTTCTTTTATTCTTGAGGGGTTTTTTTTTTTTTTGGTTCTAACTCAAACTATAACATTTTAAAACTTTCCTTTAATCATAAAATAAGTAATTAATTGAAACCCTGTTATCTGAGTATGCTTGAGGATCACAGAAGAAATACAATATGATACCATGAACAAAATTATATTTAAGCTACAAAACCTAGACCTTTAGGATATTTACTTCATGAGAGCTCAAGTTCTCCTCTTATAGATATAAGACACCAAATGTTAATGCATGCCTTCAGCTTTGCAGCTATGTAAGCTTAGAGGCATAATAAATATACAGACCATAGGAAGGATCCACATAGCATATAGTCTCAGGTTGTGGGTTTCCCTCAGGTCTGGCTGGCTTTCCTCAGTCAACCTTCCTGGGTGTAGCCTATGCCCTTTTCTCCAAGACCAAATGTCATCATGAACTTTCTCTTCTCACTTTGTTTCTCACATCAGAAGTTAAAGCTTTCTAAATTCCTGACATTTGCAGCTGTCTTAGCATAAGATTAAATAAGCATTTATACATTTCAATGACTAAATCACATAGCTAAAAGTCTCTGAGTAGCCACTGGAAACTGTTAAGGAATTGAAGCTTGGAAGTTATTTGTTAATAGTTAATAATGAGAACTACATCCCAAGGATAATGTAGGCCACTACTAAAGAAAATTGAAGGCAAAGGAAATGGATTCTGGTTCTGAAAGGTCAGCTTAGTTATGCAGACAACTCAAGTGAAGTCCTCAACCGAAAGACCCTTGCTGTCATAGTAACAATTGCATTGCAAAGTAATGTCTCTCATTATGTCATATGCTTCTTTCTTTGAAGAGCCGTGATAAAACTCAAAAAAAAAAAAAAATAGCGAACAGCAACAAAAGAACATTTTTACTGATTTTCCCCCAATTCTTATTTATCATCTCACCACTTAATCCAGTGGGGTACTTGACACCACTCAGCGGCAAAGTCCCTGCCCACCCCCATGCCATCACTTAGAAACATGGAGCTTATCTGATTGATGAATTCTAATAGTCTCCTATGTTGCTGTAAGGAGAATAACATAGGCAAGGAGAGGGGAAGAAATGTTCTCTCACACTTCTTTCATTGTCTGTCTCAATGAAAATTCTTTGACCTAGTAACTTGTGCTTTCTATAAATGAGTTTTTAATAGAAAAAGGAATTTCAAGGTAATAATTTAATGCATTTCAAATCACAAAATGTCTTCAGCATAGACTGCAATATTCCACATGATGGCTACCGCAGAAGCCTGCCCCCAAGTCTTGCACCCTGTCTGCATTCACTACTACACCATGTTTTCTATGTATCTAGGATATTCCAAAGTCTTGGCAGGCATGTTTCTTCTTGCAAAAGTAGCCCAACACTCCCATTTTTCTATGGTTTTCTTAATATCACCATTAAGAATGATTTAGCAATGGTCAACCCTAATGAAAACAATGCTTTGTTACACCTTCAGATTCTCTAATCTGCTAAAATAAGTGTAGTAGTTTCAGCTGTCAAATTAATAATTTTGGAAGAGGTACCCTCAGTTAAAGAGTTAACTCAGTCAAAAGGCAGATTGATTTGTCTGTAGGGTGATTTTTGGATTACTGATTAATGTAAGAGGGCCCAAAATAATGTGAGTGGCATAATACCTAGGCAGGTGGGCCTGGGTTGTGTAAAAATAAGATAGGTGAACCTGAAAGAAAACTAATAAGCAGTTTCCCAGTAGTCTCTGCTTAAGTTCCTGCCTCCAGGTTCCTGCCTTGTCTTCTCTCAGTGATGGATTGCAACATATAAGACAAATAAATCTTTTCTGCTCCCAAGTTATCTTTAGACATGGATTTTGTGATAGCAACATCAAAATGAGATATTATGTCTTTTTTTTAGTCCTTATCACAATCAAACATTATATATCTTTTTTTTTTCCTAGTCATGATTTCTCTGTTTGTAGGCCTAGCTGTTCTGGAAATTACTCTGTAGATCAGACTGAATGTGAATTTTCAAAGCTCCACCTGCCTCTGCCTCCTAAGAGCTGGGATAAAAGGCGTGCACCACCACTGCTGAGCAGATATTATATATCTTAAGCATGCCTCTTGCTTTAAGCCTTTGAGAAATACCGATGGTATATAATGGCTACTTAAAACTCTAAAGATTTTTAAAGTAATCTGTTCTCAGTAAAACTGACTAATACATGAAAGAGTATGTGAATTTCATTTGAAGTTAGAATCAAGTAATGATAAGTTTAAATACAATCCAGTAATTTCCCTATAATTTATGATTGAAGATGGAAGGTCTACAAAGTACTCAACAGTTGCATTAGACAATGAGCAATTATTGGACTTTCCCCATTGTTATCTACAGAGTGTGGGGTAAAAGAAAACATGGGTGTCCTTGGCTTGAATCCTGTTTGTGACCTTTTCTCTCTGTGCAATGTTGGGCATCTGGTTTGAGATACTAAATTTCAGTTCATTCTTCTGTAAATGGTAACTGACAAACCATAACCAAATGACAGCCATGAGTATACTTCTTCCTGGCATCTCAGCTGTGATGTAAACAGATAAGTTTCTATGTGGGTCATTTTTTTCCTGAGGTTTCTCAGGGGAAAAAAATTTAAAAAAAAACTATTCTAGGCACATATTACTTGGATGCAGAAAGATTGATAATTTGCACTTACAGAAATCAATAAAACTCACACCTAGAAAAAGTATTAAAGATTATATGTACTCACATTTCTATTATTTATCAAATGCTAGTCTTTATTTTCATTGTACTTTTAACAGCTACTTTGTTCCAGATATTTTGTTCAATGATCTCATTTCCTCACAGCAAAACAACGCAGCATAAATTGTTACTTACCTGAAATTTAGTTTGCCAAGGCACATGGCCAACACTGTAGAACTAAACAAGGTCAAGAACAAAATTAAGACCAAGGACACCGTGCATTCTTTCTTATCCTATCCTGGAGATAACAATAGGAAAGTCTAATAACCGCTCATATAATTAAACTCATATCCTTTTATGCTATTTTCCATGGCCATGCCATGAACTGGGTTGCAGGGCAATCTTTGCCACTCCAGAGAAACAAGGTGACAGTGACATGAAGTGCTAGAACAGGGTGTCATGAATGGAGTGGGACCTGATTTGACTGGAAGCAAAAATACCCCAATCCTGTCCCGGCCAGTGATGAAACACATTCCTTTGCCATGTAGAATTCCTATAATATCTGTACTAAAAAGACTTGAGGAAGAATGGCAAAACATAAGACACAAATAAAACTATTTGCATTCATTTATTTGTTTTGCTAGAACCAACAATATTAGAAAATCTTACAACAATAATTAACTGGTGTGTGTTTTTTGGCTTTGGGAAGGGATATACACATTTTAAAGGAAGAAACAGCCTATTGTAAGAAGTGAAGAGTAAGTCTTTTAATTTTTCTTTCATCTGATGTTAATTTATGTAGAAACTAATAACATTTATGTTGGCTCAGAGCTTCATGTTGTAGCAAGGCTTCCTTTTTACCAAAAACAGTCTTTCCTGTGATCTTGGCCAGAAAGCAATCATTTCAGGGCTTAGGATCATTTTGTCAGAGAAAGACAATGTGATGACAAGTTCATTTTCTACACCCATGTTTAATTGCTAATTATCTGAAAATTAATATCATTTAAGGTATTAACCCTTCTCTAGCTGTTGCAAATTAAACAACATTAGAAGACAAGGCTATGAGAAATGTCTGTGTGAAGGTGTTATCACACAAGAAGGGAATTTTTGAATGTTGAAGAAGAAAACATTGGAGTAAGGAAAGTCTTCATCAAAGAAATATAGGTCATTTTTTATGTATTAGTAAGACATAATTAAATTCCTATGTCTTTTATAAATGAAAATTCAATTTCTTTGCTACTGATCACCTACAAACCACAGACAACAGTGCTTGAGAAATACAGAATCTTTAAAAGCTGACGGCTTAAAAGAAATTCCTCTCTAATACAGTAAGTCCGGTCATGACAACTTAAAGGTCTAATTCATAAAAACATTATTAAAGTAGATTATTTATACCTGCCTTTTGTAGACTTCTGTTCTTATTCATGAGTCTCACTATATAGGGCTATAATCACAGGCAGGGTGTATAATGGAAACATTAATTCAATTTGAACTTAGGCAAGAATACTGTATTGCCCTAATAAAACCTCAGCTATATTAATTCAAAGCATTGGATTCATTGCACAAGAACATTCTCTTTTAAAAACTTGAGAAGAACAGCTTACAACTTGTGGCCTCAAGTATACTCTTGAACTGAGAAGTTCAGTGCACTGTTGACTAATTGGTGAAGACTTCCTAATGAAATATTTAATCCTCCACAGTAGGTAACATAGATTCAGATACTAACTTGGTACTGTGACATTATTAGTATGGTCTCAGAAATGTTTGAAAGTCTTCAGATTAAATAGCCCCTTTTCCAAATCATGATATCAGATGATAATATTCAGCAAATATCTTTTTAATTACTTGGCATTTTTATTAACTTAACAAGGTAGTAATTGTCCTACTGCATGTAATTTCTCCCAGAGAAGAAACCAAAAGTAATAATACTTTAAATATCTTTATTCAAAAATTTAAATACCCTTTGCTTATGCCTAACCCTCGTGGAAAAGGCAAAGCAAATTTCAGTTGCTCAATCTCTAACTCTGGAATGATAAAAATTTGCTCTCTTAACTCTCTCCTTCAGATTGAGCAAGCTGCAGAAGTACTCCGTAGACACACACATTTAGACAGAGTATGAAGGTGTCTCCTTACAATGCTAGATTGTCTCAGGGAGCGATGAAATGGGGCTGTTCATAAATTATGCTTCCAACACTAACACAAAGTGTGAGCTTTGATTTTGTAGGTAACAAAGCTCTATACCTAAGGGGATGAATTAATTCCTATATTTAATGAGATGCAGTTCTTAGTAGACAGCTTAAGCATTCATCTTAGAATTGCATATTGGATAGCCTCACTCAATTCAGTAAAAATCTCATAATAACTCTGGCTAATGAAAAACTTAGAACACTTCGGTACCTGAAAATGACAAAGAGAAAGTTATTTCAAATATAGAATAAATAACTCTACCAATTGAAGACAAAAATCAGTTTCCAATGTTAAGCACTCTCCAAGCCTAACATCACAGAACATTCTGTTTAGCAACTGGATACAAGCACTTTGTTTTGTTATTTGAAATGACTCGACTTACCAGAAAAGTGTCCAAGAAAGTCCAAATTTGAGCTGGGCAGCCGTTGCCATTCCCTCTTGTCCCCAGTCCCACAGAGGCATCTTCAGATATCCGAAACAGGCATCTTCCAGGAAACTTAATGGAACTACACTTAATTTTGCATGGCATTCAGACTTACTACAATATGAAGGTAGCCAAGCACACTGCTTCACGCAACTGCTCAGAATGGATAGTGAAGGTTATAACCCTGCTACAGTGCCACACAAATGTCATCAGCTCTAATATCTGTTGACAAGAGCCAGAACTGGGGGAGGGGGGGCACAGAATTACCTAATACAGCAGTTCTCTTCCTCCCTAAAGCTGCAAACCTTTAATACAGCTCAGGATGTGACAACCCCACAATTATAAAATTATTTTCATTGCTACTTCATAACTGTAATTTTGCTACTTTTATGAATTATAAATGGAATATCTAATATATGTGGTTTTTGTTGATTTTAGACCACCTCAGAGAAAAAGTCACTTATCCCCATTGGGTCACAACAGGCTGAGAACCACTGGTCTGACACATTATTTTTAATAAAATAAGTGTATAAAGAGAACAAGAAATTTACCTAAAGCACAGCAAGACACTGTGTAGGGTGCCTGATGACACTGTCTAGCTTCGAAAGGGCTATTGCTGTTTTTTAAATGTGGAATAGGTGGTCAGTTTGAGGCTTGCTGGGGAGTCACAAGAGGCCTGAGGAAGAACCCACTCAGCAGCAATCCTTCCAGCTGGTTCCTTCCTTCCTGACATTCCTTAATTTCTCCTCTAGAACAAGAAGACAAGATGAAGATAACAGAGAAGAAAGTTACTTCTGAAACAAAAAAGAAAGGTAAGGAGCAGAAAGGCTATCTAATACTGAAATCAAATAGCTGTAATCTGTAGTTTTGTTGGCAAAGCTATTGTTTTCTAAAAAAGAGATTCACTTGATTGTCATTGTTATTGAAAACACCCAGGATTTTTAAATATTCCAAATAAACTTGGAATTGAAGAAATAATTTAAAAACCATTTTTTGAATATTCATTTAAAGATAGGATTTCTCTGTTTAGCTCAGGCTGGTGTGGAACTCATGAGCCCTCTTCCTCACAGGCCTAAAATTCCAAGTAACATGTCACCACCTGGTCCTAAACACATTTGTTAAAGATGTGGTATTTTTCTTTTCATCTTTGGAGTGACTTTGGAGCATGTGTGTGTGCGTGTACATGTATGTATATAAATGTATGCATGCACATATATAATGCGTATATATGTGTGTGCATGTGTGTAATGAAGATTATTATTTAGTTCATTCAATTTTATTAAAAGTAACCAGCAAGAGGTCAAATTATTTAAACAGTGAGAAGAACTCATGGAGTAGGTTGATCGGTCATTCTCCTTTTCTTTTTTTACACTTGCTTGCTAGTATTATTTGATATTACCAAATGATTTCCAGAGATTTCATAATTTCTGTTATACTTCCTTGACTGAAGAGCTCAAGGCTAGTCCTTTTAAAATATTTTAGGAAATTATTCAATAATTCTACCACAATTAATAGTACATTTAATGTACTATTACTTTGTTAAAGACTTTGTTAAAGATTGTTTTCCTTATCAAGTTATGCCCCTTCACAGATAGATAGCATACCTAAACTATGCCTGTGTTTGGAAGGTACTAGCATGCTCATTTATGGCAGGGCTCACAGTTCTCTCTGCAAAGTGAACTGGTGCCTAAATGGCAGTCATGTATACTCTGAAACATATATGAATGAATTAGTTAGAGGCTTATAACTTCCTTATTTTACAGCAGAAAAAGGAGAAGCCAAAAAGAAAAGCGAGAAGGAAACTGCCGTTGATGTGAAAAGCAAAGGTATTATTCTTCCTCTGCTTCCTTCCATTGTCTTTAGAGATTCTGTCCACGAAGGATCTTGGTGCATCCATATGCGACTCAGATCTAGGTACTCACATCTATTCATGTGTAGCCTTCCAAGTTAAAATGTGGTAGAAAGTTAAATACACATGAAGAACATTATTCCAGGCTACTACCTTGTGTGGAAGTGGTCAAAACTCCACTTGAAATTCAACTCTGCTAAAAGGGAAAGCAGGGGAGTGAGTAAGAGCTGAAAGGAAGATTGGCTTCCATGTGTGTATACTAGTCTCACTCAAAGAAAAATAAACGTTCTTACGTGTTGATGGGAAGACACATTTAACTTGTTGAAGCAAGGTGCTACTAAAGAAGGTGAATCTACTCCCCGCCAGAAAGTGGGAGTCTTTCTTTCTGTTTATATTTCAAAAGGATCACTCTCAGGGCTTGAGAAGAGTATAGTTCTGGGTGAGTAACCATGGAAGTGGGTTTTCCCAAGGTTCGTTCTCAACAGGGACAAATAAATAATATGTAATACCTGACTGTGTGAAGTAAGTGTCCAAAGTAAATGAGAATAAGCACCTAAGGTCATCAGGATCTACCTAAAGCCAGTCAAGTTGCTCACCGTCTTGTTGAAGAGGAGGAAAGTCATGGGATCTACTTGAGGATAACAGTATCAGTGTGCAAAACCATGAAGCTGAGAGAGAGAGCAAAGGTATTCATTAAGAGATTGATGACAACTGTTTCACAGCTTAGATTTCTACTTTAGTTTTGATTTTATGATTATACAAACTTAAGCACTGGCTCCCATTCATGTAGGGCATACATATAATGGAATGTTGTCATCTCAAGTATTACAGTTTAGTGATAATTACTTTCATTCCAGATATTCCCTCTACCTGTGTCAGTGATGGTTGAAATTCTGCTGAGAACTACTCCATTCTGTTGAATTATGTAGGAATCACAATGCATCGAAATGCAAACATTCCAAGGCCTTTGCGATGGGCTAAAAACCATTTTTTTTCTCAGTTATTTATGACATAAACTAAATAAGATTTCTGGATCTTCCTGGGAAAACAGTAAACTGAAATCAATTCTCTCAAAATTTAGGTAGTAATTATCCTTAAATGAGGAGGTAGACAAAGAGAGGTTCAAGGTGGGACATAGTCACGGAAGGCCACACTGGACAGGATGCCAGTAGTAAAACCCTTCCAGTCTCAGGGAGGAATGGGAATAATGGCTTATGTGGGAGGGAAAGGTGGTAGGGAAAGACCTAAAAAGGAGACTACAGTATGACAAAATAAATAATGACAACTCTGAGTGAAAATAGGCATAGCAGGGCGTTCTTCTACCATAGTATAAACAGAGCGAAATGTATAACATCAAGAGATACATACGGTTTACACAACAGGCAGGTGGGAAAGCAGGTCTTCAGTGAGTCTCAGAGTTGAGTGCCAATGACTGTAAACTGAACACCTTTACCTTAACCAAATGTTACAGAGTTTATAACATTGTTTAAATTCACCTTAATTTAGTTTAAACTTAATTTTCTGGTGACAAGTATATTTTAACATAAAAAAGGAGTTGATTTTTTTTATTATATGGTAATTCCAAGAAACTGATTTATGAGGTCAGTGGATAGTTGTAGTAGGACTGGATGTATGGTACAGATTGATGAGGTACTGCTTCCTGGTCATCAGTTTGGTAGGAGCTCCTGGGCTGTAATCCTGAAAGAATTTGTCAAGGAAAATCAGATAAAAACTAAGAGTTCAGGGTAATCTGAGTGAGTGAGTGAGTGAGTGAGTGAGTGAGTGAGTGAGTGAGTGAGTGAGTGAGTGAGCTTGTGTGTGTGTGTGCATGTGTGTGTGTTTGTGTGTGTTGTGAGTTATGCCTTCTCTTTGTAAGTGTCTTGCTTCAATTTAGTTATACGTTGAAACTGGAAGCCAAAATATGTGTGCGTACAAGGAGTCATGGGAAAATCTGAAAGTCCATGATGTGAAGATCTATGACTTTACTGTCACAGTCATATCAAGGTGATGTTGTTTATTACTGGGAACAACTGTCTGTGGCAATTTCTCTTTATTCAAGGCCAGGACCAATGATACAGAAGCAAAACTGGGCCACTGCTTAGCACATTTAGGAAGGGCTGTTGAGATATTCAGATGGTATTGTGAAACATATTCACCTTTCTGAAACCATTTTTCTGTTTAAGACTTTCAGTTTTATTTTGATCACAAAAAATATCATTGGTCTTATCAATTAATCAAAGTTTGATGGAAATGTATATTCCCTGATACTGTGTTTAAAAGTTTTTGACATTCAAATACTAAATTTTTATGGTGTGTTTAGGAGGTTGTATTTGTGTATGGAGAAAGAGGAGAGTTCAATTACTTTCTAGATTAATATTTCCTTTTGGATTTGATAATAGTTTCTAAAATTCCAGAATTTGAATATAGTTTGGCAACATTCAGTCTTATGCTTCTTAACATGGGGCTAATAAAATGAAGAATAACTTGAATTGTTAAATAACTGTCACTCTTGGCTTTTTTATCTCTGTAATGATCATCTGACATAAAGAAGAAAGGACGATTTTATTTTGGATGCTGTTTTCAGAGGTTTCGACCCATCAAGGAGTAAGGCCAGAGGGAGCAGATCTGTTACAACCCCTGAAACTAGGAAACACTGACAGAAAAATGACCGTGACAGCTACCTTTCTTCTCTTTTATTTTATCGGCACTGTGGAATAGTGTCACCCTCATTGTCGGCAGCAAGTTTTCCTTTCTCCGTTGATCTTTTCTGGAAATACTATAGCAGAAACACCCAAATATTCATTTATTCTCCCAAGTGTTTCTCAAACTAATTAAGTAGAAAATCCACCTCAATTATTCTAAGTACACAGGTCATTTATTCCTGAAATAGTGAAGGATATATGGCAAGGAATATAACTGTTGCAACTACAAACAGTAGCAAATTCACAAGACAGAGGCCAGGCTTAGGTGCTTAGTGCACACATGATTACTATGATGTTTAATGGAATATAAATTCAGTAAATTAAATTTCACGTGAATTGCATACTTATATAATGTATAGATTTGTTTATGTCACAACACATTGTTGTCTACATTTGTGTATGATGTTTCTATGAACAGTCAAAATATTCATATATATATGTATGTTTTAAAATTTTATTAAAAGTGTAGTGTAAGGTAAGCATGCTATTTTTAAATATACTAATCTATAGCAATTATAATTAATGCCTTTAGGATAGATAAGATTATCCAGAATAATGATGTCCAAAGAAAAAGAGATAGAATCTAAATGAAGACCTGGAGTTCTAAATGCCTAGGCCCTAACAGTGAGAATTAGAACAAGAGAAGCTGGGAGGACCCAAGAGAAAGATAAAAGGAAAGCAAAGTGCACAGCATAAGAGACACTTCAGAAAGTGATGCACAGGAAGTGAGAGACTTTGCAAGGTTCAGTCCTCAGTGGAATGTCTCCATCAAATTCCTTCTCTGAGGACTCAGAGAACTCAGCAAAGGAGACAAACACTGTAAGAACCAGTGGGTGATGGAAGATACCAAAAGAAACAAGGTCAAGAAACAACAAAGCAGAAGTTCAAATGTCTAAGTCAGATGGGTCCCAGTGTTGAGAAGGGAAATGAACACAATCTCCCACCACATTCTCAGCAGCAATCTTCAGCTGGTATGTGCTTAAAAAGGAAACAGTCTTTTTCCAACAGTGTCATCCAGTGTACATACACACACCACATTTAGGGGCAGGCCCCAGGTATAGCAGTAGATGCGTGCCATAAAATAATGTCAATGACATTTTTGTTAATTTTTGTCTCATAGTGCTTTGTCAGGGGCATTTTTCTAATCTCAGCGATCTTTTGCTTATGTTTTATGATTTCTGATTTTGTTTCTAGGGGTTCTCTGTGTGTGGAAATATATATGTGTCATTGTCTGGATAGGCTTCTTGTGCTTTTATTTTTGGCTCTTTTTTTCCTGTTTGTTTGTGTTTCCTATTCTGATATGTTTTTATTTTATGTTATTATTATTATTATCATTATTTGAGATGTTTGGTTTTATTTCTTTAGTGAAAGAAAGAAAGGGTGTGGATTTGGATTGATGGGGAAGTGAAGAGGATAAGGTACAGAGTGGTAGAAGGGAAAATCATTGTCAGAATACTTTGTATGAAAAGAACTATTTTCAGTAATACAAAAAATTTTTGTGGTATTTAAATGATGATGAAAAATCAGTTCAGTACTGAGCTCCTACTGTCTGCTATTTTAAGAAATGCATTAATAGCCATTTCCATAGAATATTTTAAATTTCTTTCTGAAGTGAATTATTAAATTTTGCACAAGATGAAAATTTTGCTTTTTGATTTCTTATGTTAGTTCTGCTTGTGGTCCATGAGAGATTGCGAAGAATTCTTTGCAGCTATGTATTGCTTTGCACATACCATTAAAGTTTCTTCATAGCAGGCATTATAGTATGGTCTGCTTGAACCATTAAAACAGGATTATTTTCTTGATATTTGAGTTAAAAGATATCAAACCCGCAATATTTTTACATTTATATGTAACTAAAAGAAACTTTCCTGATATTTTATATGTACCAGAAAAGTCCTGACATCTTTCATATGTGCCCACACAAAGTTTTAAAAACATCACTTTTCTTTTTCTTATTTGAAAGGAGGGGAACTTTTCACAGTGTGCTTATGGCTGGTTGTGTGAAAAGCACTCGATCTTACAACTTTTATTTTATTTGACTTTTATATTTACAACTATATTTTTAGAAGAATTGGCAAATATTGTATTACTAGGCATGTCGAAATCTAGACAAAACTTTTCTAGAATATTTTGTTGTTTCCTGTAATTAGTTTCAAGTTATTAAATATATATTGCATATTTTGAGTGAAATTTAAAAGGTCATATTAATGTGCATTATAAGTTCATTTCTTTAAAAAGTTTGGTCAGACAGTTAAATAATTGGAAAATCAGCACAAATAAAATCTGATCTAATTAGTACTTACTAGTCTAGATTATTGTAACTCCATAATTATTTGTCAATAGTGGATTCCTTTCAAGTTAAATGTTTGCTCCTAAATAGGTAATATATATAGTTCCAACATAAATGTGGGAACCTGGCTATATGAAAAACATTTCCCATACTTGAATTGCTTTAGAGACAAGTGGATATATTTTAAGCATTTCATAATCATAGACGGTATGTAAGATAATAACCTATTTATTTCCTTGAGGGCTGAAGAATTTGTAGTGGAACAATATAAGGAAGTTGTTGACTTGCTACTTGATCTAGGTGATAGGGGAGTATTGAGGGAGGCTGCTCATTCATTCCTGGCCACTTAGACCTGAAATAATCTCTCAGAAACTATATTATTTGCAATACTGTTTGACCAATAGCTTAAGCATATTGATAGTTAGCTCTTATATCCTAAACTAACCCATCTGTGTTCATCATGATTCACCATGAGGAGGTTGTGGCCTACTGGCAAACTTTGGCAGCTCCAGAAGTGTCTGTCCCACGTGGCTACTTCATGGCTTCTCCATGACTCTGACTACTCTCTCTATATATATCTTTTCCAGCCTTTGGCCAAAAGCAGTTTCTTTATTAATCAGTAAAAGCAACACATATACAGAAGGACTTCTCACACTATTTCCCCTTTTCTGTTTAAATAAAAAGGAAGCTTTTGACTTTAGCGTAGTAATTATATATAAAAAAAACAGGTATCAAGCAAGAATTACAATATTATTATATATTTTATATTAACTAAGGAAAACTATATTATTACTATCTTTTTTCAACTCCATCAGATACTCCTGAAAGATGTACTATTACCTAAGTAAACAGGAAGTGCATTGTAAGCAACTTTAAAACTCTGGAATTGACAGAGACATCTCGCTGCCTGCACAGTCACGCAAAGTTCTTCTGTAACATTGCAGGCACCCATATTAAGCCTACTGGCCCATAGTTTCTGGAAGACTTTTTCATGAAGCAGGAAATTTCAAAGACAGTTTGTCAGTCACTTTCTTCTGTGTCCAGCAGAATGTCTGGCAGACTCTTTTTGTTTTTTGATGAAGCAGGAAACCCGAAGGATTGTCTCACCTTTACACAAGCTTAGCAATCGTTTTTCTGTAGGTCCTGCATGTCCAGTTCATACAACATAACATCAAGCAGTCCAGGCAAGAGCAGTTTCTTGTGCAAATGGCTAGCAAACTCCATAAGGTGCCTCTTCAATGCCCATCTTCCTCTTGAAGTAATTGGTGCTGCCAGGAGAAGATGTGTCTCATTGTCATGAAAAGTCCTAAGTTATTAAAACATTTTAAATTCCATATTCTGAAGGTCTCTG
>NC_022034.1:36047071-36049380 GCF_000317375.1 Microtus ochrogaster | reverse complement strand
AAAAAAAAAAAAAAAAATGGCTAAACTTTATATTTTTGTGTATAGAATTCCTTTCAAAGCTTTCTCAGGTTTTACAGGGATGTAGTTAGCCCCATGTTGGTGTGCCAATATGTTGCCGGAGACTGTTTGTTCATTTCCCAGCCATTTAGACCCAAAATAATCACTCAGAAACTATATTATTTGCAATACTGTTTGGCGAGAAAATTAAGCATATTGTAGCTAGCTCTTATATCTTAAACCCCACCTCCATTAATCTATGCATCTGGCAAAATCTCAGCAGGCTCAGTGGAGTCATCTGTCCCTGGCGGTGGCCGCATGGCTTTTCACTCACTCCACCTACTCTCTCTCTCTATTTCTCTTCAAGCCTGGCTATATTCTGTAAAGCCATTGGCCAAAGAAGCTTTTTTATTAACCAATAAAGGCAACACATATACAGAAGGATTTCCCACACCATTACAATGACATTTTGTTGTGGGACTGTCAGAGGTAATCTTTTATGTGTATTTCTGCTTTGAACAATACAAATGTATGTTTGGACACTTATTAAAAGTGACATAAAGCATTTTTATTTAAAAAGCAATAATGAAAATTAGAGAGATGGCTCATCAGTTAAGAGCTCTATTTTTTTTTTTTTTTTTGGAGTACCCAAGTTTATTTCTCCAAACCTATAAGATGATTTATAGCCATCTGTAACTGTAGTCTTCAAGAAAATGTAGCCAGCTTCGGAACTCCTTGGTCATCAGGTACCCAAATGCAGGCAAATCATCTATACACTTAAAGATAAGTAAATAATTACATTTTACAAAAGTGAAGTTTAGTCAAAAAAGTCAAAAATAACATCAACATGAACTCCAGCCTTTTAAGATATACCAAAGAAGATTTCCAACACAATACTGCAATTGTTACCTACATATACACATTATACCAACATATATAAAGGTTATAATTACACTTAAACTTACCCTATTTTCTTATTTAGTCATTATAACAACTCTATGAAGTAAGAATTATAATAATCATTTTGTAGAAAAGAAAACAGGGTCAACAGCTAAGTTGTAAGTGGTCATGATAAGAAGTGATAGAGTAATAAGGAATGTGAATTTATAACTTTATCCAGTTATAGCTTTAGATTAAAGTGGATTTATTTTGGCATGGAGTCACATAATAACAGCAAGAGATTCATTACTATTTCTGGGTACTGCTTTGTTGGTCTGGGTCCACACACTGAGCACAGAACTGACTTTGCCTCCCTTTGCTTAGGTAGGTCTTTTGGAAGAAAAAGGAATAGATTTTCAAACAAAAGACACGGATTGACTCACACCAGTCTCTTTGGGTTTGTTTCTGCTCTGACCTTAAGGTCTTGGTACTCTAGCAGAATGAGTACATGAACTTCATCCTATATATGGGCTGAAATCCGTTTCCAACAGTGAATCTCTAAGTTGAGGATATAGGGGTGAAAGTATAATAGTTTCTAGGCTAAAAATCCAAATGCAACAATTCTCTTTAAGATGCTTCATCATCCTACAGAGACACTTGCTCAACCACATTCATTGTTTCTGTATTTATGATAGCCAGAAACTGGAAACAACCTAGATGCTTGTCAATAAATAAATGGATAAAGAAAATGTGGTACATTTACACAGTGGCATATTACTCAGCTATTAAAATTGAAATCATGAAATTTATAGGTAAAATAGATGACGCTAGAAAAATTTATCTTGAAACAAGTCCTAGACCCAGAAAGAAAAGTGTGGTCATTGTTTTGTTCAGCTATGATCAGAGGAGCTTCCTCCCACAGCAAATGGGAGCAAATAAAATGATTCACAGCCAGAAAATATTCAGAAATGAGATATCTTGGAATACTCATCACTATTTAGGATGTCTCTATCTAATCCCTCATGTCAATGCTCAGGAAAACTCAGAAAAGAAGGAAGACACCAAAGAAAATACATTCATCTAAATGTAACAGGACTGATTCACATATGAAGTCACAGAGACCGAGACAACAACATGGCCAGGGCCTGCATGGGTCTGCACCAGAAGGGATCGTAGAGCCCAAAGTAGAAGCAGATATGTGTCCCCAGTCCCTAGCCCAGAAGCTATCTCCAATTGCTAACCACTTTCAAATAAAAATTTAGTTTTTTCTAAAGGAGTTCCACTGCAAAAACAAACTACTTTTAAGGAAGGGTAGGTAGGCTGAATGCCCTACAGTCGAGGGATAACAGGATAAAATCTCAATGACGTCTTTGGAGATTTCTTGTTTTATGTCTTATCAGGATATATATATAGTGTGTGTGAATGTGTATATA
>NC_022034.1:36046422-36046971 GCF_000317375.1 Microtus ochrogaster | reverse complement strand
AAAAAAAAAAAAAAAAAAAAAAAAAGTTGTTTTTATATAGAGGGAATACAGGTGTTCTGCTTCGCTATGTTAACATACAGAAAAGGATAAAGAAATGTTTTAGTTGTCGTTACTCAAAATAATGTATTGTGACCCTCAAATTGAAATTAATTGTACCATGATTTAAATGCTGTATGTCACTATACAATGCATGAGAAATGCGGATGTTTAATGTAGAAATGAAGAAACAGGGAGTTAATTGAAGCTGTTATTAGCCCCATGAACTGTCTTGTTTGTCTTGGTCTTTATTTTCCCAATCACATCGCATTCTGAGATGAAATATAAAAGAGGACAAAATCAGAAGCTCAAGATGATAAAGGAAAGTGTTTGGCCATTGTTGTTTGGAACTTGGTCTCAGTCTGTAACCCAGACTGGCCTTGAACTCACTGTAGTCCTACCTCTGTCTCCTCGGTGTTGAATGAGAAAGTCTTAAGGCAGTGGCATCTTATATAAGAAATGTGCAGCCAGCCACTTTTAAAAATTAATCTGGAAAAATGAAACTGATACCTA
>NC_022034.1:36034638-36045278 GCF_000317375.1 Microtus ochrogaster | reverse complement strand
TTGTGTGTATGAATATGTGTGACTCTCAGTCAATAAGAGTTTCTTGTGCCTTTTCTTTTGTTCTTTTTCTTCTGTTTGTTCTATTCTCACCTGTTTGTTTTTGTTTTGTTATATTTCATTTTACTATTAATCCTTTAATGTCTGTTTATTTTTAAAGACAGACAGAAAGGTTTGGTATCTGAATGGGAGGGGGGTTCCAGTTCCCAACTGGAAGCAGTTGGGGAGAGGGAACCCAAAGAACAATATACTGTATTAAAAAAATCTACTTTTCAATTAAAAAAATGGCTTGCAGAAAGTGAAGCCATGGTGAGTGTTCACTGTCCTTCCTGATTGTGTACTCCAGCATTAGACATTTCTCTGAGTATAATCGGAGCATACCTCATTGATGTCTGAATAAACCAAAAGCATGACAACATGACATGTTGTGTGCTTTTGACTAATTGTTCTCGGGGTGAAGAATTATCTTGACACATCTCAGTGGAGATGACTGTTAAGTTAACATTGAGGAAGGTTTAGTAATTATTTATGAAACAAAGACAATGAAACAAACTACAGACAACAAAATGTTTCTAGGTGGAAAATAAAGAATTGTAATTGTTTTCTAAGTTTGATGTTTTTAATTATTTGAGGATAATTTTAAGGAATGTGTATGTTTCTGTTATTAAGGACAGTCTTTCCTTTTCTTCAAAATAATCATGTAAAAAGGTATTTGTTATATTGGTCACTGCTCATACTCTCTTAGTGGTATGATATGACATCAAAGCTATGAACATGAGAAAAAGTTTGTCATAAAATCCATTTAAAAAAAAGCACATAAGAGTAACTATCCTCAAAGACTATTCTGACACTGAAGTATTACATATTCAAGGTCCACGATTCAGAGAACAGAAACAAATGCATGACAATAGAGACCATGATAAGTAAGGCTAGCCCTAGATTATGGTGAAATACTTGATCCTTTTCTTTCTTTTTCTTTAAAGATGTATTTATTTTTTTCTTTATGCATGAGAGCTTTGCCTACCTGTATATATGTATATGTGCACAGCTGGTGTCCATAGTGGTCAGAAAAAAGCCTCAGAACCCCTTGAAGATGAAGTTTTAGATGTTTGTATATTTACTTTTTCTTTATGCATGAGTGTTTTGCCCACCTGTATATATGTATACGTGCATACCTAGTGCTCAGGGGATCAGAGAAAGGCCTCAGAACCCCTCCAATCTGGAGTTTCAGTACTATGTACTGAGAAGCATATCCAGGCCCTCTGGAAAAGCAACAAGTGTTAACTGAGAGCCATCTCTCCAGACCTAGGAACCTTCTGTTTCTCAAAGTATGCATTTACATCCAAGTTTTATAGAACGGAAACTACTAGGTAGTTTCTCTGCTGTGCACTGTGCACTGAAAACAGGTGTATAGCATGAATAATCAAAACCAAGGGACAAAAGTTATGGTTCAACCTGAAAACCAGAAAAGCAAAGCAGCGAAGCCACTAGAGAAGTTTTATTTCAATCAAGGCTGGGCAACCCCAAAACTAAGCCAACTAAGTCTCCCTCTCCTCTCATTTTATATTTCCTCTGGTGATGTGGGAGTGTCATATATCAATCTGTTGATTTCATTGGTTAAGTAATAAACAAACTGCTTGGCCTCATAGTTTAGAACATAGATGGGTGGATTAAACAGAACAGAATGCTGGGAGGAAGAGGAAGTGAGCTCAGACTCGACAGCTCTGCTCTCTGGGGCAGACGCCTCAGAGAGACGCCATGCTCCGCTCTCCTGGGCGGACGTGAGAGCTCTGCTCTCTGATACACACACGATGAAGCTACGACCCAGGATGGACGTAGGCTAGAATCTTCCTGGTAAGCGCACCTTGGGGTGCTACAAAGATTATTAGAAATGGGCTAGTCCAGGTGCGAGAATTAGCCTAGAAGAGGCTAGATAGAAATGGGCCAAGCAGTGTTTAAAAGAATACAGTGTCCGTGTAATTATTTTGGGGCATAAACTAGCCAGGTTGCCGGGGTGCCGGGGACGCAGCCCCGCTGCTCTTATCACTACACTCTGGTGTTGGGATTAAGGACATCTAACTCCCTAGGATTGGGATTAAAAGTGAATTTGTTTCTACATTGATCTTGTGCAGCCCAGGGTGGCCTTCAACTCACAGAGACCCTTCTGCCTCTGTCTCCCAAATCCTGGGATTAAAGGTATGTGTCACCATAGCCAAATCTCTAGTGGTTTTAGCTTTGCCTCTGGCCTTCATTCAAGATTTATTTATCAAAATGCCAAAAATCTATCACTACACAGGTGACATCTATGCAGTAGATGCTGAGGGCATCTGTGAGATGCTGCTGCCTGGCCACTCACTTCTCTTCACCAGTTAAATAATGAAATACTAATATCTTACTGTCTTTTCCTGACACCACTATTCAAACTGCTCTCCTGTTTTCTAAATTCCATTGCCTTTAAAAATGTCTACCTTCATTTAAAAATTTAAATTTTCTTCCGTAGGTTCTGTCCCTCAAATCCACTAACATCTTGATCCATGTCCTGTGTGTATCCTCTCATGCTTCCTCCCTCTCACCCATTTATTTCCCAGAATCGCATAATATGCTATGTATTTCCGTGCTCTTGTCAGCATATACGATGGTTTTATTATGGCTCTTCCTTCTCTATAACCTCTTCCTTGGTGACTTTACATGACCCACGCTTTCGTGCCATTGTTAATAACTCACAAATATCTGTCACTGCCTTTGAACTTCAACCTCATATATCCAAGTGACTAGTCATTATCTTCATTTAAATCCTTGACATATCTAAAGTTCACAAGATTTTAAAAACCTTACACACAAATACACACACGAATGTGTCAACTGTATTCCTCTCTTGTCTTTTTATCAGTAGATTACCTCTATTGCTTTCTACTTACAGGGCCCATATTTTCACTTCATCAATATTTTTTTAAACACTCATCTTTGAAAATGCAGTGTAGCAGGCTTCTTCCCACAGTTGTTAAGAATCACCTCAGCTGGACACCGTCATAATTAGACTCCATAGCCAGGCTACATGTATATTCAGCAGTATCTACTCCCTAAAATTTCCAACAGCTTTCCAACACAACAGAGCTATTTTCTCAAATATGGATTTTAGTCATTATCCCCCATTCTTCCTTATCCCTTTTCCGGTCCTGCTGTGGCCCTTCTTCCTGCAAAGTCCCTTCTTACTTTCATGTCTTCTTTTTGTGTGTCTGTTTCTTGTCTGAGCTCTACTTGGTACTGATTCATGGGCACTGGAATTAAGAGACCCCCTTCCCCAAAGCTCTTTCCTACCTTACCTCTCCTCTTTCACTCCTCCCTTTCCAGAGAGTTCCCATCTCTCTCAAAGTAAAATCTACTCTCCACACCGACATAAAAAGCTGTTCGTGAACTGATGGTGAAGATTATTGCAGATTACAGCAGGACAGGCATCCTTTATCCTGCAGCAGGCCATTAACTGAGGATCTGTCTAATCACACATCCCTGGCACTTCTAATCACTTGTCATTTGACCAAATTGCTTTGATTTCTAACAGAACCTTCCATTTCAGCATTTAGATTTCACGAGTATGTGAAAGTTTTAATTTGTCATTTTAAGCAAATTTTAGCTTCACTCAAATGTTATCAAAATGACAGGCATGTGAAATCTTTAGCTAACAAGTCATTTCTAAGAAACTACAGACAGAGAGATAATGTATGAGTTACTTCTTTTGTTTTCGTAGTGCTTTTGAAAAGTATAATGCATATGCTAAAAAAAAAAGGCATGCTTCAACTTTGTTCTAAAATGGTCTCAGTGAAAAGGAAGAAGGCATAAGGGTGTGGACAGCAGCCTGAAAGGACAGAACAATAATTTGTAGTTGGAAGAAATGCTAGAGTGGAAGAGAACAGGCTGAAAGCCGGTTTTGCCATAAGAAGCATAAAGAGACGTGGTTTCTTTGAGTTGAAACAGACAAAACATAGCAGAGAAATACTGTGGATTAATGGCACTTGCCTAATGAAAACTAATAACTGAAACAAAAAGGGGAAGAGTAAATAGAATTTGTCACAGGACAGTTATCAGTACTCCTCCTCAACTTCCCTGTTCTCTCATCTTGCATATTTGATGAACAGGTTTTCCCCTAAACTCCATTTGGCTCAAGTGGAATTGAAATTAATGTCATTGATCTACATATTGCTTTGCTCAAAGTTGTGGACACTTGACCTTAGATTGACCAGAGGCCCGTCTAATGAGTGCTTTAGAAAGAATAAAAAGAAAAAAAAGACAGTTTCTTTTCCGTGTGATAAACTTGGATGCAAGTGTTTGAAAGTGTGATTTATCACATATGCACTCTTGAGGTAGCCCATTTGAAAATAATGCTGTTACACAGAAAAAAAATGGGGAGATAAAATAAGAAAGGAATTTAGAATTTGAAAGATATTCCAAGCCTACTACGATTCAAGGAAAGCTAAATCTTCTCAATGGCTCCATGACATTATATTACATGATTTAAATAATTTCTATTTGCTTAAATAACTTTTTTAATGTTTAGATTTTATAACACCAAAACTGAACAATTTTTATTCAAATAAACATCCATCAAGGTACATAGCAATTATTAGGTCAGAATTACTAAAGGAAGCAAGACAACTACATTAAGGATTTTATATTTGAAGGCAGTCAGATATCACCTCATTTCCTGGAGGAAGAAAATATTTTTTCTGTCATATTTGTGTATAGGATGCTTATCCTTTGTGACTCTGCCTTACAGACTAGATGTCTATTAATTTAGTCAAGCAAAGAAAGGAAAGAAGTATTTGTCAACATGCCCCTTCGGTGGTAGAAAGCATTAGCATAACTTAATAACTAAAAGCCGGAATGACTCCTGCTTCTACCATTTTTAATAAAAGTAGAAAAATTAACATGAGATGAATTTTGAAATATTTTTTGAGTTTAGACTTGCTTTTCTTTTTTAATTTTAATGTTAAGAGATGACATTTTATAACTGGAGTGTAAAATTAACAGCATGTTTATCTCTCCAAACTATTAATAAACACAGTGAGACAGCCCAAGACAAATTAGACATAACATAACATCTCACACTTCTGTTACATTTATTAGTTTTGCAGATAATTATGGTTAGAAAGAACCTGCTCTCCTCCATACTACAAACTAACCCACAATTTCTTTCTGCTGCTACGGGGCTCACGTTCCTCTGCTCACCAAATGACAGGCCAATTAAGTCTACAGACAATACACTGAGGAAAGAAAAGTGACTTTATTTAAAAAGTTAGCTAACTAAAGAGATGCAGGAATGTTTTCCAAAGTTCATTTTGAAGGCAGCTAAATTAGGGAGGGGCCTTTGATGTCAGTGGAAATGCGTATTAGGAGTAGAGAAAGCATTTCCATGGCAGACGATGTTCCCATGTCTGTGGGCAGATGATACATACATGTTCTTAATTCTTTCAGTTAGATGTGTTGTCAGCCTGTGAATCTCGAAAAACAGTGACTGTTTTTACCCACTGATTAATCTACAAATCTGCAATTAGTTTGCCAATCTACATTGCTGGCGTGTTACACTATGCACAGACTAGCAAGAGTGGGTGCCCAAAGAAAGACATAGGTAGCTAAAGCTGGGGTGAGAGGCCACAATGCCTGGCTTCAGGGTTAGTAATTTTTTAAACTTTTTTTTTTTTTCTGAAAGTCTTTGAAAATATCCGATCTTTCTTTGTAATATGTATCTAAAAGTAGAACTGTCTTGCTGTAATAAACACCATGACCAAAAACAGCTTGGGAAGGAAAGTGATTTTTTTTTAAATCTTGTAGTTTATAATCAATAGTGAAGGTAAGAAACAGCAGGAACCTCACTCAGGTAGAGACCTGGAGGCCAGACTGAAGTAGAAATCATAGAGCATTTGTTCTCAACCTGTGGATTAAGACCTGTTACAGAGGTTACCTAAGACTATTGGGAAACACAGACATTTACATTATCATTCATAACAGTAGTAAAATTTTAGTTATAGTTTTAGGGTTGGAAGCCAGCCCAGCATGAGCGACTCTGTTAAAGGCTGCAGCATTAAAAAGTTTGAGAACCACTGCTACAGAAAAGTGTTTCTTTTTTTTTTTCCTTTTTTTTTTGGTTTTTTCGAGACAGGGTTTCTCTGTGGTTTTGGAGCCTGTCCTGGAACTAGCTCTTGTAGATCAGGCTGGTCTTGAATTCACAGAGATCCACCTGCCTCTGTTGCTGGAGGTCCTTCCGCTCCGCCAGCCTATAGCCGCTGAGATACCAGCCCATTGGGGCATGGTCTCTCTCCCTTAAAAAAAGCAGCCACTTCCCTCTCCTTGCTCTCTTCACTTCCTGCTCCACCAGCGACTAGACTCCCTTCCTGGTTGCTCAGAGGGCTGACGGTGATCTGTAAGTTTTTTTCTGCTTTAAATAAATACCACCCTATTAATCATAATTCCAAACTGGTGTGGCATTGTTTGTGACTTACGCCTTCATGCCTCTGCCTCCCAAGTGCTGGGATTAAAGGTGTGTGCCACCACCACCCGGCCAGAGGAGTGTTTCTTATTATCTTCTTTCCCCCTGGTTTGTTTAGCTTGCTTTCTTTTTATTTAGATTTATTTATTATGTATACAGTATTCTGTACTGCATATATCAATGCATACATGTCAGAAGGGACCAGATCTCATCAGAGATGGTTGTGAGCCACCGTGTGGGTGCTGGAAATAGAACTCAGGACATCTGGAAAGGCAGCCAGTGTTCTTAACTTCTGAGCCATCTCTTCAACCCTAACTTGCTTTCTTATACAATCCAGGACCATTGATATAGGCATGGCACTAAGGTTGACGTAAAGAGAGAAGTGCTGGTCAGTGGGGAATAAAATTTGATACCCAGATCCTGATCCTGGTAAGAATCTGAGTCACTGATGGAGGGCAGGTGGAAGCCACTGTATTAAAGACAGAATCATGTGACCATGTAGATAAACATAAACTATTACCCTGTCAATGCCTGTGAGAACAAGAGAAATCTTACTTAGATATCGTTCTATAAATATTAAAGTATTGGAGTCTGCTAAAATAACACTGGTGAGAAAGAGAGAGATAAGACACCCAGCATGCTATATGGAGGGATGGGAACAGCTACGTAAAGCTGTAGAGAGATTTTCACACTATACGACAACTAAGTCTCAGAGGAAGGGAAGAATATTTATATTTTATTAAATAAGGGAATTCAAAGAATTTTGAGAAGTTGCTGTTTCTTTATATTTAACTGGAAAGTTAGCATTAAAAAAAAACTAAGAGAATCAGAAGTGGATGACTGTATCCTGTCATAATGTGTTTTTTTTCCCCCAAGATCTATCTTTTGTTTATGAACATATATGGCACTCCTGGCTAACTAATATTATCTGATTCAAACTACAGTCATTTGGAAGTAAGGTATGTCGATTGAGAAAATATCCGCACCAGATAGGCCTGTGAACAAACCTCTGATGCATGTTCTTGATTAGTGATGGGTGAGGGAAAGGTGGAGGGTTTTGCCCCCTGGTGTTTCCAGGAACTGTAAGAAAGCCTGCTGGGCAAGTTGTGGGGAATAAGACAGGAAGTGGTGCTCTTGCTTTGTTTCTCCTTCAGTTTCTGCCCCCAGATAACTTCCCTGAGATCCCCCCCTTCGCTTCCCCTAGTGAAGAACTTAAAGATGAAGGTGAAACCATCAGCTTCCTCCACAAGTTGCTTTTGGTAATGATTTTTTTTTTTTTTTAAACACAGCAACGGAGACCCTAAGGAAGACAGTGCCTCTAAGAATCTCTGTGCACTGCCTGTGTGCTTGTGCCTATGGTTGCCTGACGGGGTCACATTTCCTAGAAATGACATTACAGGTGATTGTGAGCAACCTGGTATGGATGATAAATACTGAACCCCTGAACCCCGCTCCTCTTGTAGAGTAGCAAGTGCTATCAAGAGCTGAGGTCTTTCTCCAGTCCTTGTGGTTTTTTTTAAATATAAATGTGGTTATTGGAGCTAGAGATTTTGCTCAGCTGAGCAGGCATAAGAACAAGAGTTCTAGCCCAAGAACCAACAGAAATTGGTGTCCACCAGCACTGGAGCAGGCCGAGAATGGTTGATTATAGGCCTCTGCATCTGGCTCAGCTTGACTACATGGTGATTGCCTGTCTCAAAAACACAAAGAGAATGGTTCCTGAGGAACAACATCTGAGATTTACCTATGGCCCCCACATGGCTGTGTATATCCCTCCACCCACACAGTCACACACAAGTTCAGACCGTAAAGTCATATTGAAGAGAATCTAAAGAACAGAAACTTTCTCTCACCTAACAGAAATTAAAACATTTTCTTATAATTTTAATGTGGCTTCTTTGGTAATTGGGTTAATTCTATATATAGAAAAAAAAAGGAAAAGAAGAGGGGGGATTTATTTTGTCCCACATTGAGGCTGCAACACTACAATGTCTAGATAACGTGCAGGCTGAATGCCTTTGTTAAATAAATAAAGGCAGTATCTTTCATCACACACACAAAAATGTACCTTCAATTTTAAGTCCTTTACAAAGGATTTGCCTCCTGTCTGTGAAGTTTCACGTTCACTTTGTCTTTGTCTCTTCACTTTTGCTCACTGCAGTCATGTAGAGAGAAGCTAAATATTGGATCCCCAGTCTCCTCTGCTGAATGCAGAGTCTTAATTAGCTTTTCAAACACATTGCAGATAAAACCTATTAATCCTCTGACCTTCACTGAATTCAAAAGTTTTTGTGTTAATTGTTTTGAGAGAATAATAGACAGTTTTGATGCTTTAAAAAGTCATCCCATCCCTGCCAGGAAAACAGCAGAACCAGGGAAAATACTAAAAAGGATGCTTGCATTTGAGCTCCCAACTCGTGCCCTTATTGTATGAATTTCAGGGAGATCATTTGTCTTCTTATAACTACAAAATCAGCTTTTATAAATTGGTTCTATCCCAGTGTAGCAAAGCAATAATTAGGTCATTTGAGGTAATTGTAATTTTGTTGACTAAAGCCTGAAGTGGAAAAGGCACTAACATTTAGAGTTCACCTATTATATTCTAAGCATTCTGCTTGCATTATCTCTTTAACACTTCAAGATTCCTTTTTAATTGAGGTTTGACCATATCTGTTAATATTCATTTCAGCAATTCAGTTTGGCATTAAAAAAAAAACTGAAAAATACCGCCACTCACATTTCATAGAAGAATACATAGATCACAAATTCAAGAGTAGAAACACCCCGAATTTGAACTCTCTGGTAACTTCTAAACCAAGATGCAATCTTCAATGATGATCAGTCCATGGGAGGCCAGGCTACTATGGCTTACTCCAGCATCAAGCTGGAACCCACAGTTTTGTACCAGAGGCACTGATATCATTAATCATCAGTCTCATTCCCTTGCATTTTCAATGATATCCAGAATGGATGTTTCCAATCTGTGGTGGTTGCTTCACAGATTATACTGGTCTAGAGATTCAGATGGACTGAGTACCAGACTCTCTCTTGAGAATTTTACTCAGTTGGGGGAGCCTTTAAGTGATTCTGTGCTGCCAGAAAAGCAGAACACTCACTGAAACCCAGGAAAGATGTGGCCATGGGCAGAAACTCCAGTCCTGTAGGAGCTGAGAACTTGAACATGGGAGTCAATTCTGCCGTTTGCTGTATAATGATAGCCATTCTCTAGTTACCTCAGATTCTGTCCTATTTTTAGGAAGGATAAAGTTATAATAGACAGTGATTTACTATTGTGAATTAGGCTTGATCACAAGAGATAATGGACTTCCTTGGAAGAGATTTTTGAAGATCTGTAACTATAATTTTAGAGGGAAAGTCTAGTGCCTTGCGTCTGTATGAGGCTAAGCTCAACTCCCTGTCCCTATATACAAATCTGTTATACCCAGATCCACAAAGTCCCCACAAAACAACAAAGAGACCAAGTCTCGTATGTAAAAGCGAAGAGCCTTTACTTTATACAAGTTTGTAAACTCGATCTCTCTGTGTGTTCAACGTATTGGAATAATTGGAGAGTTATTATAATTAGACACCTAATAAGTGTCTAACTAGAACAAGATGGAAAGTTGGGCAGTTATCCTAAACTCAGAGTTGGGTTTTTATAGTAGTAAAGGTGGGTGTGAGGGATTTATAAGGTTCCGGACCCCTGATTGGCTGACAATAGTCTAGAGGTGTCCTGGTGAGTGTGCTGGCAGGTGATCCTATCTACAACAGTTGGAATGTTAGGAATTTCCTTTGGATGGTCTTGGGTGGTGCTCAGGTAATCTCAGTATGTGGTTCTTCCTATGACAAAGGTATTGCTTCAGGGTAAACTACTGTTACTCAGGCTTCCATTAAACTTATGGATGGCTGGAGAGATAGCTCAGTGGTTAAGAGCACTGATCATGCTCTTCCAGAGGACCCAGGTTCAATTCCCAGCACCCACATGGCAGCTCAAAACTGTCTGAAGATCCAGTTGCAGGGGATCTGACACCTTCACCAGTAAGTAGGTAACCAAAGTGAAGAAAGACGCAGATGCAAAATTAAAGCAGAGACTGCCACCTGTCACCTGGCTTTCAGATACCTTCTGGGCCCAGTTGAGGAGGCCAATGCTTTGATCAAAAGC
>NC_022034.1:36033741-36034538 GCF_000317375.1 Microtus ochrogaster | reverse complement strand
TCCAGAGGACCCAGGTTCAATTCCCAGCACCCACATGGCAGCTCAAAACTGTCTGAAGATCCAGTTGCAGGGGATCTGACACCTTCACACCAATGTATATAAAATAAAGTTAAATAGAGACACTGGCAGGTGATAATGGTTGGAAGAACTTCCTTTGGGTGGTCTGTTTCTTTTTAGCTTATCATGACTGGTTCCTACACAGTCAAGGGGTAAGTTACAGGCAAAATTAGAGAGATTTAATTTATGCACATTGAGAAGATTAAAAACATAAAGTGGTACAGTGACCCCAAATTGATTTGAGGGTATTGATGGGTTTTTTTTCCCCCAAAGTGTAGCCTTACAATCATGGAAAATTGCCTTTATATATGGGTGATCTGCCCAATTAGGCTCTGCTTATCCTGGAATCTAAGGTAACTGCAGATTATATATATATATGAAGCATTAGAGTACTATTGTAAAAAAATTCTGTCATTAAGATGACCCCCTGACTCTTTGTACCTTCAACCTTGAAGGAAACTGACAACAATGAACATCATCAGTTTCTAAGCAGGCAGCACTTAAGTCCTCACTGTGCCTACCAGCACCAGTAAGTAGGTAATCCAAAGTGAAGAAAGAGGCAGATGCAAAATTAAAGCAGAGACTGCCACCTGTCACCTGGCTTTCAGATACCTTCTGGGCCCAGTTGAGGAGGCCAATGCTTTGTTTAGAGTTCACCTATTATATTCTAAGCATTCTGCTTGCATTATCTCTTTAACACTTCAAGATTCCTTTTTAATTGAGGTTTGACCATATCTGTT
>NC_022034.1:36004531-36033641 GCF_000317375.1 Microtus ochrogaster | reverse complement strand
GCAGATGCAAAATTAAAGCAGAGACTGCCACCTGTCACCTGGCTTTCAGATACCTTCTGGGCCCAGTTGAGGAGGCCAATGCTTTGATCAAAAGCCATTTCAAAGACTTTGTTATAGTTTCGAAGAAATGTTCACATTGCTGTCCTCCTCTTCATAGGAGCTAGCAGTGTTAGTACCAGAAATATGTTCTGTGTTGGATCAGGGACAAGATGGAAAGTTGGGCAGTTTTTTTTTTCCTTTCTAAAACTGGACATTTTTAAAGTTACCAGATTTAGCAACTTTGTGATTGAATAACCTCCCTGTTCTATTATCCCTCTACCTGCATACACAAAAACACAGACACAGACACAGGTACGCACACATTCACGGCATATGACAACAGCTACCTTTTGGATGATGTGAACACAAGTGCATAATTTTTAAACCTCTTTTCTCCTGAGTTGCTGGAGCATAATGATGTGAACTGAACATCCATCCACCCTTTCTTGCCAGCTGGCTGGGAAGGAGACAACTGTCACACCCACCTTACCTGTTATGACAAACAGCCTCTGGTTGCAATTGTTACAATATGTCCTAATAAGTGTCTAACTAGAACTTTTCTCTGTGATCACACCTACCCAGTCCTTGATGAGTAATTCCACTTTTGGAAACCAGACATGCAAACTGCGGTATTAGTTTGAAGCAAAACTAGCCACTGTTACAAGCATGATTTAAGGGACTGAGGAATGGCACAGGTCTTCCCTGATGTCCTTGTTAAACAAAGGCAACTAGTGAGGGTTATGGCTCCCAGAAGTGGAGAAAGTTGTTGGTCTGCTGGGAAAACCTGGCTACTTTGTTTCTATAGGGCTAAAACTATGATAGAAAGAAGCAGGGAGCTGGGGTATGCCAGTGGCAGCTTGACATTGAAGACAGTTGGACAATGTTTTCCTCTCTCTGCCCTGTGCCAGCTGTCTTTTGCTTAGGCTGAATTCAAGGGCTTTGCCTTTGACATTGTGCATTTAAATGCCAGCCTGTGCAATTTACAGTACAAAAGGGCAAAGATGCATAGGGGAATAAGGAAAAAAAATCCTCTCTTTTTATTGGTTGACCTTTTGATGCTGCTTTATATAGACATTTAGAGAGCCCTATGACCAAATTTTCAATCCTCAATCACACACAAAAAATAACTCTCATGCAATTTTGTTTTTATCCATTGTTCCTAGTATACATGCATTAGAATATAAAAGAATAACATACATTCATAGGTCTGAACCCTGAACAACATTCCAAACATTTCAGAGTAAAGTCCAACCAAATTGCCCTCCATGGTTTTTGTGATAGACATCAGAAAAAAAATGTATCTGAGGAAATACATTTTTAAAAAATGTAATTTTACATAGAGGAGTTGAGAATAGCAATACTTGAATCTAAAAAAAGTATGTTTAACATGCTTTCCTGAATTTTGTTTAGGATATGTCTAATTTGAAGAGGTCATAATATAATAATCTCAAGAAACAGATATAAAAAGCTGTAAATTAAGAATGCTGGTTGGGGGTATGAACATCCCCCCCCTCGAACTGATGATGTGAGCTAATTTAATGATTCTCCCCTTTCTCAATGTTTGCTCATTTATTCACTGATTGAGTCCCACTGTGAGAAAGGACTTCTAAATGTTACAGAGTGATGGTCACAAGACAAAAGCTCTTGAATATGTAAACCTTAATGAGCTGGTGGAGGAAACAGACAGCAAAGACATAAATACCTCACACTAATATAAGCAATGGGGAACTCCAAGGCCAATGTCATAGAACAGTGGTTATCAACCTTCCCAATGCACTTCCCTTTAATACAGTGTCTTGTGTTGTGGTGACCCCCAAACCATAAAATTATTTAGTTGCTGACTTCATAACTGTAATTTTGCTGCTGCTAAAATTGTAATAAAAATATCTGATTTTCAGGATATCTGACACACAACCCCAAAGGAGTAGCAACCCACAGGTTGAGAACCACTGTGATGGAGACCAAGCAAAGTGCAGCTTTCTGCATGGTGTCCCAGTTGTCTTTCTGAAGACATGCTACCTGAATAGACTTATGAAAGCCAGAGTGAGCTATGAACACACCTATGGGAATAGTTCATAACCGATGACATACTAGTGCCACCCACTTCAAACTCAGTCCTGTCACTTCGTATAAAGAGACAGTAATGGAATAGAACAGCTTGAGTTAGGAGAGGATGCTGAAGAGAAGTTAGAAGTTTGGAGTTCTGAATCAGGTTCAAAGGGGCTAGGAACAGACCAATTTAAGCAATTTAAAAAGGAAAACAAATAGAAATGATACAGATATCTCTAATGTGCACTGCTGTCTAGATACATTATTTAAAAACAGTTGCTTCTTGCTCCTTTTCCCTGAAGACATTGTAGTCAGGGAAGTTTGTACATGAAATTCCTTTGTAAAAAAGGGAGAGACTCGTGCCATCTGGTGGCCACACTTGTGAACTTTTAGATTATTTGTAAATATCAAAGCTTAATGTCTATGAAGTTTTCAGTAGCATTCAGACTGTTAGGCATATACATCTACTATATGCAGAATTGGGTGTAACAAACTTAGAAGCTCTGCAAGAATGATTTGTGCTGTTGTTCTGTGCCCTGAATAATTTTTTAGTTTAGTTCATCAACTCACTATTTTGGTCTATGTGTACAATGCACTTGTAGACTATGGGAGGGAAATGGGAGGCTGGGAGGAGCGGGAAACTTTTTTTTTTACTTTTCTCAATTAAAAAAAATAAAATATAAAAAAAATTAAAAAAATATTTCATGTTCTGTTGAAATGAATCTCATGTATATCCATTACTGACCGTAATATGAGATGCCTTACTTAAGTATGCAACTGGAGGACACCCTGAATCCAAAGAGAGTACAGCAGGCCCATAATCTGTTGATAATAGTTACTTTTATGACTAGCACACTGAATACTTTCATATAGTGTCTATCTAGTCTAACTCTATTTACAGGCTAGGAATAACTATATTTTAACATGGCATACCTGATATCAAGAATGGCAGACTTAGATTGTAAAGCTTTGAGCCTTGGCTCTGTCACCAAAGAGATGGTCATTTCTCTCATCTGTGAAAACATTAATAATTCTAACTTTATGTGAGTAAAATGGAGATTCAGTAAAAAAATGAAAGACAGCCACCATAGTAATTGGCATACTACAAATAGTTAATAGGTACTCATCATTGAATGGTATAACATGTCTTACAGAAATATACAGGTGCAATATATTTAGTTTATAAAGATACTTTTTTCTGAATACTCAATACAAATGTAATTAAATTATATTTTTGTAATAAGTATTATTTTACCATATCCAACAAGCAAATATATAACTATGAAGAACAGAAATCTTCAAAAGAGGAAACCCTCTGCATGTTTAATAATTCTATTTTCAGTACAGATTTATGTACTTATATGGAACTTGAATTGAAATTCATATTTATGACATTTTGTTTTAATATGAAAGAATTAAGCAAATAGCAATAATATTTTGGGAAACTCATTGTCCAGTCATCATCAAAAAAGTATTCCATAGATGGAGGGCAGAATCTATAAGGAGAAGAATTTGGGCAAAATTATTTGGTGATTACTGTTTATATGTATATTGGTTTTTCCCCTTGTATGTAAAATGTGTTTTAAATATTAAGTCTCAAAGTTTCAAAACTAGCAACTATATTTTCTATTTTTAAAATTTTGATTGTGAAGGATTTTTTATTTCACAACATAAATATGTGAATACAAATATATATTATATGCATATATACATATGTGTATGAGTGTGTGTTTGTGTGTGTGTATTTTCGGTATTTCTTGTCCAAGACCCACTCACACTTACAGCATATGGACAAGACTTTTCCTTTTCTTGACATATAGGAACGCTAAACTTTAAATATATGCCTTTAGTACACATCAAATGAACTCACAGCAATTGTAGACTATTAGTACTCAAGGCATAGTCACAGAAGTGAACCTGTCTAACAAAAGGATTTGAGAATATAAAGGAAATATAAACATTCCTATGCTCTAACTCCCTTTCTTCTTCAGTTTCTTTGAAAATAATTCTTACTAAATATGAAGTAATCATTATTTTGTGTTCATGGTGTTTCAGTGTTCTGAAGCATATTTTAATCTTTGAATTAAAAGCATTTCTGTAACATTAAGATAAACCTTGATCAATATTTAATATAGTGTTATAAAGAGGTTTTTAATGAGACCCAGAAAAGATACTATCAACAGGGACCAAGAATGATTCCTGAAAATCAAAATTGTTAGGTGAAGTTAAATTTAGCCCTTTATCAGATGATGAAATAGAAGATGATGGAGATTGTGTGCGCCGGCTGAAGATATAGGAAAGCTTTTGAAAAGATGCCTATTTGCATATATTTGAAAGAGAGAGTGAGCTAAATTGAAGGGACAACTATTAGCATCTTGAACTTCTACTGAACAACACTCCATTATTAACACTTCTTAACCTAGTAGAGAAGTGTGTGGTGAGTGTCATCGTCTCTGTAGAATCCTTAGATTTGGTCACTCTTTGGAAATGATTTACAATAGGCACTGTTGAATGAGCTCATTCAGGATTTATCAATAGGGTTTTTTTTTTGGCACATTTGCTACTGTAATAGGCAGACACATTTTCAAAGTCAATAATATTGCAGCTTTATGAGGAAAAACACATTTAAGAATACTTGCTGGGAACTATATGCACTCACCAACTGGTTAAATCAAATATCATCTTCCTGTTGTTGAATGCTTTTCCCCAAATGGCCTTTCTTCAGCCTGTAGAATCCATTTCTGTCATGTTGTGAAGTCATCAATTCTGTATCACCAGAAACAGTTAGTACTTCTTCCTGAGAGTCATGTCCAAAAAACACTTTTGGAAATTTAACTATGTAGTCTCATAACCTATTTGAAACTGGCTTTCACCTTCATTCTATGAAAATGCAGCTCTTTCCCCTGATCTTTTCAATGTCACAGAGGATTACTTATGCCCAGCATCATTTTGGCTGTGAGCCCTGCCTATGTCTCTCTGTTTGAGATGTTCTGTTAATCTTCTTAATGCTGTCCTTTTGTTTCTTTCACACACCTCTTTAATCTCCATGAGATGATTTCACACGCATCATATGCACAGCAGATAGACTTTTAACATAGAACTCCGTGCATTGAAGGACATGTACGGATGATCTTATTATATGACAATAAAGGTGAGCACACAAAACTGATGAATATCATATTCTGCAGTGACCCCTGGCTGTATTCTACTGCCCTTCCCCAGGTAGCCTCCAGATGTTTGCCATCTCTAACACTATGCTGCCTTTGTCCTCTGTCACTCGTCCTCATCCCTGACTCTCAAAGGCCCCATGGAATTCCAAGTTTCACACTATGTCATTCATGGAAATTTGTTTCTCAACAGTCAAAAGTGCTAGCCTTCTTCTGTGAATGCTGAAGCTATTAAAGTTGATAAAATGTTCTATATCATAAACTAACGTCCTTAAATGGTGGTTGTTCATAAACTCACATATATTGGTTATCAGCTAGGTCCCAGATGCTCTTTTGATTGAAAATATCATGTGGACCTCCATACCATTAGAATTTAGTGTAATAATTATTAAAACATTTACCATGGCGATGAAATATATTCACAGACAACTGATAACATTATAATGTATTGTTTAGAAGCAAAATTTAGAAATATATTAGCACATTAGGAGTAATATATAAAGGCTGTAAACTTCAGAAAGACCAAAATGGTCATCCCTAGTTAGCTTTAATTTTAAATCTTATTTCACCCTTAAAAACTGCCTTTTCATTATTATTTATGCCCTTGATGCAAAGGATTAGTCCACTATTATCTTAACAAGATCAAACATAAATCAGTACTTTTAATTAATATAATGTAAGCACATAATTCCATTGACCCTGTATTTGGTTTTGATGCTGACATAAATTCTTCAGCTGCATATAGTGAATACACAGTGAACACATATATTTATAAGTTCAAATTGAACAAATGAAGAGGAAATGCATAACAAGTATTTTAGAGTAGGTTAATCACATATTTCAACTTATCTTGGTGTCATGGAGGAAGAGGATAAAGTGTGTGTGTGTGTGTGTGTGTGTGTGTGTGTGTGTGTGTTGCATATACTGTATGTATAGGTCAAAAGTATCAACTCAGATGTTGTAGTGTTGTCTCTCAGGAAACACCACATTACTTTTTTGAGATGGGACATGGTTTGTCAGTGATCTGTTTCATAGTAAGCTAGGCTGCCTGGCCAGTGAGCACACAATCAAACTCCAGCCATCACATTTGTCTAGCAAAGTGGTTTTCTAGCTGAGCCATCTCCCCAGCCTCCTCATTTTGTCTGTTGTTGATCCTACCTTTAGAATTTGTTGTGAATTTTTTGGTGACTTTTGAGAGCTCCACTTAGTCTTTTGTTGTCACGTTGTGAGAAACTTGCAAAAGAATAGAAAACATGCTGTGTTACTTTATTCTTTTGTATACAGCCACAATCAGAACTTCATAAGTCTCTTACAAGTGCTGAAAGGCTCATGGGCCCAGTCTGTTCTAGCTCACACATTACTACTACTCCAGGCTGGGAAAATGCTGCATCTCTCAGATCCAGGGCTCCACACTGTTTTTAAAACATAGTCAATGAAACTGTTTCATAGAACATATCTTTCACATCCGCTTTTATATTATTGTTATATTATTATTTATATTATTTTTGTATATTTTATATTATACCTGCCTCTTAAGTTTGCAAATTTTGACTCTATTTTGGATGAAACTGAACTTAAATATCTTAGTGTCCCTTAAATCTGTAGTGTTTAATATCTTAATACCCCCTTCCTTCCTTTTCACTGTTAATGTAAGTCTTTATACGTTAATTTAGAGGTATCCCAATCTCTCACATTCTATAGACTCTATCCTAGACTCTTCCTCCAAACTCCCATCTATATCCCTGCATGCCTTCTTATTTTGCACTCGGTACCAGAGTGTCCAGTAGTTGTTTCTACAATATCTCCTCTCTTAATAGCTCCTCTGAATGCTCAGAAGTTCTGTCTCATGAGTTATAGCAAAGTTTCTGACTCTTATAATAACATAGGACAATAAACTGAGAATTTAGTCACCTCTTACTATATGCAGAGTTTTGTTAGTGCTGTATTATTTTACTCTTGCTAAATCATATTCTGTGTTTTACCTGACAAATACAGGCACAATGTAAAGTGAAAGTATTGCCCCTGTTAAAATTGAGGTGAGTTAATAAATGCTCTATATACATAGGAGAGTTTGTTTGAGCTTTGAAAAGCAAGTGAGAGAAAGTATACATTTGTGAAGTGCCTATTATATGAAAGTATTATGCATGGTACTTTCCTATGTCACCTCACTTAGTCCTCTCATCAATCTGTGCCTTTGAAAACTGAAGCACTCTCGATGATATAAAGTAGTAAATGGCAAAGCCCAGATTCAAAGCTTAACCTTTGAATTCAGTATTGATGCTCTTTTACCCATCCTCATTGCTTCCTTTGAGAGTCCAGGAGAGCTTCCTTGCTGACTACCATATATCTTGTTGGCTAAATCAGAGACTATGCATAACAAAAGTTATATATTGTAAATGTTCTCTAAGAGTAGTTAACCTATACCCAGTATGTATTAATTGAATGAAAACTAAAAGCCTATATGAAACTATTATGGTAAGTGGTATTAGGGAGAAGGTTGGGGGCAAGATATTCACTTTGCATTGTCCTCTTGCTGGCTATGCAAACCCCACATTTCCTTTATTCCCTGTAAGTTATGAGTAAAAAACAAAATTTATCGGCCAAACTATTTTACTCATGTTGAAGGGAAAATATAGTAAAGCATAATAAGATACAATTACTTACTATAAAATGAATCTAAGAAAGATTAACTATGGCTGCAATGCACTTTAATTGCTTCATTCAAAATAAATGGGAAATTATAGCAAAATAAAAAATGCTTTTATAATGAGGAATTATTTTTTTCACCAAGACTTCACCATAAGAAATTACCTAAAAAGTGACAATATTGCATAATGACTAAGAATATAGATTCTAAAATGATACAGCATGGATTCAAAAGGCAGCCAGTGAATACTGAGAGATTTATAAAAGACACTGAGAGACAGCTCAGTGGTTTAGACTATACAATGTTCTTAAAGAAAACCAGAGTTTAGCTCCCTGCACCCACATCCGGTAGCACACAACTGCCTATTACTCAAGCTCCCGGGAATCTAACAACTTTGGCCTACATGGACACTTGACTCAACTTGTACAAACCTACACAGAAACACTCACACATATAATGTAAAATAATAAAAAAAAAGGTTTTAGTAATAAAATGTGTACCAGAAAAGGATAGTGAAAGGTTGATTAATGTTTACAAAGTTACAGCCTGTTAAAAGCAATGAACTCTGTCACTGTTTATCACAGTAGGGCGGTTATAGATAACATTTATACACAGTTTATCTGAAAGTATCTAGAAGGATGTCTTCACCATGAATAAAGAACAAGTGAGACCCTTTTCAACTGCTTTTAAGATTTCACAGTATGTACATACATTGGAGTATCTCACGGAAGCTTTATAAAGTACAATTTTGAGTGTGGTTTTAAGAACTGGTTATTAAAGCAAGGAAAAAATAGTGGATTGTGATGAAAGAGGCAAAAGACAGGTTAACGGCTTGAGGAATTGCCCAAGCCTTGCTTCAGTATGTAAAGACTTCCCTACACATGGCCCAACCTGACCATGCGAGCTTGAGGCCATTGTGCTCTTTCTCTGATGACCTGGGCAAATCTGCTTTTTAGACTTGCTTTTCTCACCCCCGTTGATGAACTCAGAAAGAGCATCTTGCAGTTTTGCTGTTATTGCTCAGCTCAGCAAACATTGAAGTCATCTAATCAGTAAGTCAGTATTCTCAAAGCTCTTAATTTTTACCTAAATTTAAAATTCTGTCTCAACTTGAATTCTCTCAGTTACCCAATCCTTGAAGTGTATATATGACAGGTACTGTAGGATTCTCTTTCTCTGTCTCTGTCTGTCTGTCTGTCTCTATCTATCATCTATCTATCTATCTATCTATCTATCTATCTATCTATCTATCTATCTATCTATCTATCTAATCTATCTATCATCTATGTGTCAATCTTCTCTTGTTGGCTACTACCCCTCCTCCTTTTTCAACAGAGTGGAGGAAGGAGAGGTAAGAGACAAGAGCAATTTATACCTCTTGGTTTAACAATAACTTAAGTTAATATCATATGCTTATATAAAATGTCCAAATGTCTTATTTCTCTTGTGATGCAGTATTTAGACATCTCTAAACTTTCCTCTGCTGGAGACATGTGGCTGTTGTTTCTTGGTTGTGGAAATGCATGAGTTACCAAGGAACCCTTCAACTTGCTCAGAATGGTCTGAATACCACTATATTTACAACTTTCCTTGCAGCTATGGTACCTCACCTTGAATATTTTAGGTGTGAGACATGTGCGCCTGTAGAAAATGCCCCCCCCCATACTCTATGCAGAATTTTTCAGGCTTTCAGCTTGACTGACAGCCCATCTTCCATGGACCCTCTGTTCCTCCTCTCTGTCTGCACTTCTGTCGGTCATCAGTCTCTGAAGTAGATGCAGAGATTGTATCCCAGTAACAATTCCAAGCAGATACTTTCATCACTTCAGTGGTCTTTTTTTCTGAGCTGGCATAGCAAAATTTAATAATGGCATCCCACAACACAGTTCTTAGTGTGTTGACATAAGAAAGACAAAGAAGTAAATAATATACAAACTGAAGCAAAGTAAGTCAGATAAAAAATGTAAGTCCCAATTTACTCAGGAGATCTTGGCTCTTTCTACTACATATGTAGATTAGATCCATGGATGTCTCTCTCAGGGTCCTCATTGTAATCTCTCAGGGATTGTAATTTGTAGGCTAGTTTTCTTTGTTTTAGGTTTTAAAACCATTTATGAGTGAGTACATGTGATAATTGTCTTTCTGGGTCTGGATTACCTCACTTCTGAGTAAATTAGGACCATGGGGACCTTGAGAGAGGGTTGAAGGGTAGGGAAGAGAGAAGAGAAAAATGTAGAGCTCAATAAAAATCAATAAAAAATAATGAAGTCCAAGATACACAAACATGGTCTGAGCTGTGGCTATCTCTGAATGTTGCCTGTTTTTGTGACCTTATTTCTCCTACTGGCTCTCCTTTTCCATACTTAATATGAGGGGAAATGCCTAGTCTTACTGCAATTTGATATGCCAGGTTTGGTTGATATCCATGAGAGGGAGGCCTGCCCTTTTCTGAATAGAAATGGAGGAATAGAAGGGGTCAGGGCATAGGGGAGGTATGGGGAGGGTCTGGGAGGAGAGGAGGAAGAAACTGCATGATAATGATAATGACTATGATGATGATGACAATGACAGTGATGATGATGAGGCATTTAAAATGTAAGTCTACAATCATTTTTAAGGCAGGAGGTGGTGGTGCGCTTCTTTAATCCCAGCACTCTGGAGGCAGAGGCAGGTGCATCTCTGTGAGTTCAAGGTCAGCTTGTTCTGCAGGGCAAGTTCCAGGACAGCCAAGGCAACAAAAAGAAACCCTTTCTGGAAAAACCAAAAGGTTTAAAAAAGAAAAAGAATTGTATTACAATCAGGTGACAATAATCCCTGGGATGTTTTTAATTGTAGTAGATTTTATAGTAGCTTTTCACAGATTTCTGTTTTATTTGGTATAAAGTTAAGGCATATTCATATTTTCATTTATTGATATTTGTAACCATATATAGATTAGTATGAATCATTTCATGACAGTATCAATGTGTTAGGTATTTTTATGTCAAATTTTCACTATTGCATAAATACAACAAGTATTAGTTTTATGCATAAAATATGTCAGGTTAACTGTTAGTATAGTTTCAGATAACTGAACCAATGTATTTCATTTTAAAAATTGTATCTTTTTCAATCTTATATATGCAAACAGTTTTTAGTATGCACACAAAATTTTTTATACTAACATATATTTTAACATAGGAAAATTAGACATGGGTTTAATTAGTATTCAGAATCATTTTATAATCTAATGCTTAGAAAAGAATTTAATACTTGTTAAAATGAAAATAGATGCATCACAGCTTAAATTCTGTGAATATCAATTACATGTTACTGCTTTCAGGTGTATTTAGAACCAGGAAATAGGTGTTCCTACTCTATTTCTATATACAATGGTTATTCTTGAAACTGCAAATTCTTTATACAAGATTCTTGTGATTCTTGGCACAAGACAACAGAGTAAAATTCACTTCAGGCTTGGGAACAGATTAGCCTCTTGAAGCAAAACATGTAACATGAGCGGGGGGGCCGGGCCTGCTTTTTGTTGGGGTTTTCATTCCTTCCCGGTTCCCCACAATTGTTTATCCCCCAAAGAAAATCACACAATGATCCCTGTAAGTTATAAAGCTAATTGGCCCATTAGCACTAGCCTCTCACTGGCTAACTCTCACATCTTGATTAACCCATTTTTCTGATCTATGTTAGCCATGTGGCTCAGTACCTTTTTCAGTGGGGCGGATTACATCCTGCTGCTTCAGTGGTCTGGGCAGGAATGGGAGGAATCAACTTCCTCCTTCCCAGAATTCTCCTGTTCTCATTACATCATTTCTACTTCCTGTTTGGTTTTCCCACCTATACCTCCTGCCTGGCCAATCAGCATTTATTTAAAATATGATTGACAGAATACAGACAATTTTCCCACACCAAAAACATCTTGAAAAAATTCAACATTTAATATTTCTATCTTGTTATGTGAATATTCTTTCTTCTTTTGGACATCAAAAAATAAGGGATTTTTTTTTTGTAATTAGTTATGTTGCTTTTCTATTGCCATTATAAGACACCATGACCAAGGCAACTTGTTAAAGAAAGGGTGTATTGAGGACTTATGGTTTCTGTGGGTATGTCTATGACCATCATGGCAAGAAGAATGGAAGCAGGCAGGCAGGCATAGCACTAGGGCAATAGCTGAGAGTTATATTCCCAAACATGAGGCAGAGAGAGGACAAACTTGGAATGGCATAGGCTTTTGAAACCTCAAAGCTTGCACCCTAGTAGCACACCTCCAAATGGACCACTTTATTTTTCCCAAATAGTCCCACTATCTATAGACTCAATGTCAAAATACATGAATCTATGGGATGGTGTAGGAGGTCCTTCTGTTTATGTGTTGCTTTCATTGGTTAATCAATAAAGAAACTGCCTGGCCTGATAGGGCAGAACTTAGGTAGTCAGGAAAGACAGAACTGAATTCTGGGAGGAAAAAAGCAGAGTCAGAGAGCTACCATGGAAAAAGATACGACCTCATGGTAAATAAAGATTAATAGAAATGGGCTAAATCAATATTTGAGAATTAGCCAATAAGTGGCTATACCTAATGGTCAAACAATGTTTTAATTAATACAGTTTCTGTGTGATTATTTCAGGTGTAAAATAGCTGGGCAGGTGAGACAAAAAGCAGGCCCTCTCCTCTCTCCTCAACAATGGGACCACTATAATTCAAAATAAAACAGGCTCCATAAAAATCTGTCAATCAGTAAAGCCTGTAGTGATATATTATTTGTGTTTTGGTAAACAAATTTGAAGACCAGAAGAAAAGCTAAAACCACTAGAGGTCAGGCAATGGTGACATAGACTTTAATCCCAGGATTTGGGAGACAGAGTCAGATGGGTCTCTGGAATTTCAAGGCCACCCTAAGCTACATAAGAACAATGCAGAAACACATTATTTGTTGTAGGAGACTGCTTGTTTGTTCCTGGCTGCTCAGAACAGAAATAAACATACAAAACCATATTATTTGCAATAATGTTTGGCCAATAGCTTAACTATAATTCTGGCTAACTCATATTTTAAATTAACCCATCTCCATTAATCTGTGTAATGCCACAAGGCTGTGGCTTACCAGGTAAAGTTCCAGTGTTTGTCTCTGGTAGGGCTACTTGGCTTCTTTTTGATTCTGCCTTCTTTCTCCCAGCATTCAGTTTATATTTCCCTATCTAGCTCTACTCTTCCCCGTCAGGCAAAGTCAGTTTCTTTATTCATTAACCAATGAAAGTGCTCTTTACCCTGTGTCACTGTGACTCAGAATCCCATCCTAGAGGAAAACAGATGCTTTCTGACATTTCACTAGAGGTATTTAAGCTTCCAGATGCCAAGTTGCCCTTTCTCCAGGCAGATGTTTCTCCGTTTGCTTTCCCTGCAGTATAATGGGGTCACCGTCCTTAGCTGTCTTCTCACATCTGAGACCTTCCCGTCTCAGTGAGACATTTCTTTACTTTCTTAAAACAAAGTAGGGATCTCTTTAGAGATAAGCCCTGACTTGATCTTTGCCCTCCCTTCCATCAGCTCTAGATTCTGTTCTCAGTTCTTTCTACCCTTGATTTAAGAATTTACTTCTCTACCTTTACTTTATTAGCATCAACTAGAAAACTCAAATGATGTTCTTTCTATTCCCATGCTTACTCCTCAGAAATTTTGATAACGTTGGGCAGAGGCCCCTGTTTGTGTAACTTCTGAATTCAGTGGAACATAGCTGGTCCAGACCGCAGATGAATCTGCAGAGGACCAGATGGTCAGTCTCAGAAACCCCAGGCTCAGGGTCATTAGAGCATAGTGATGTCAATTTTTTTGAGTAAGAATAAAAAAGTCAGATATAGTTCTTGGTAGTGGCAGGATTTGATGTTCTATTTGAAGTGGGCTGGGTGTGGGGAACAAGAGAATCTACATCCATCTGGAACTTAGGTACAGAGCCAGGAATATCTTCATTGTAATAACTTTCTTGGAAAAGGCTCATTACTGAATATTGGATGATTATTCATATGGGATTCTTCTCTGTATGCTGTGAATACCATTGGTTAAGAAAGAAAACTGTCTTGGGCCTGCACAGGGAATAGAGGTAGGTGGGAAAAAACTAAACTGAATGCTGGGAGAAAGAACAAGGAGAAGCCATGGAGCTGCCGGAGACAGATTGCTGAAATTTTGCTTATAAGCTACAGTCTCGTGGTGATACACAAATTAATGGAGATGGGTTAAATTAAGCTGTAAGAGTCAGCAAATAAGAAGCTAATGCTAATGGGCCAAACAGTGGTTTAAATAACATAGTTTCTGTCTGATTATTTTGGGGCTGAGCAGCTGAGAACCAACAAGTGACCTCCTTTCAACAGATTACTCAACATGGCTTCTATATTTTGATTGGGGTATTCTTTTATAGTATCCAGGTATGGTGGTTATATCTTATGCAATCCATCAAATCTCATGTGGGTGACTTAAGAATCTCATTATTTCTTCAAGTACTATTTATTTTTTTAAATGTCTGTTTAGTATTTCACTTGAAGCTTTACAATTGTGTCAAATGAATTATACATTTTAATTATACTATGTAGAAACCTTTTTTTATTTACCGGGTTTATAACCTGTCTAATGTGAATAAAGATGCTTTATTTCTATGTGCATTGTAAACAAATCTCAAAGTTAGATAATTTTTCTTTCTAAATAATTAACATTGTTTTCTTTCAATATTCTTGAATATTTGCCTTTCTAAGGCTTTATCAGTTTACAAACACAGTATTCCTGTGACATTTTATGGGCTTCTGTGTTGATGAGAAAACCCTTTACTCTCAATGATCATGGACATTTTTATCTCTTCCATATACTAGTTTTTAAAAATGTATTAGTTCCAGGTATCTTAAGAAAAATAGCCTAGACAGGCATGTTGACCCACATGCCTAATCTTAAGATTCTGGAGAAGTAGCCTATCTCTACAATATTAAATACTCTACACAGTGATTGACAGGCCAGTCAGTGCCATGGAAGGAAAATCCAGACTCAAGCTAATAAACACAGACACAAAAAGCTACCTCATTTGCTAAGACTCTTCTGTCCCAACTAGATCATCTATTTTAGACAGAATACATGACCACTCATTTACTTAGCTTCTTCCTTTCCCTTGTCTCTTGTGAATCTTTACCTTATATCTACATCTGACTTACATAGCTTGTGTCTTTATAATACCCAGTCTGAAGTTCATCTTTCATGAGACATGCCCAATGTAACAGTGGGTAGAACTAATTATCTTATGTAAAAAATATAAAACCAATAAGCTTTAGTGCAGTAAATACTGAGGAAAGAGTGATGTACCATAGGAGTCCCTTTTCAGGACGAGTAAAACTGTGTTATTTATTCCCTAATTCTTTTGCTCATCCTGAGGGCTAGGTATAGTATAAAGTGCTTGCATCTCTGAATTATTCTGCAGAATACTTGACTTAAGCCTCTGCGTTCCTTTTCTTTGGAACTGATTTAACTTAACACTGCGGCATATCTGCATTTTATAAATCTTAAGATTTTTACAAGAGGCTGAGATTCTCTTGGAATCTGATCGTCTATTTCTCATTTTTGACATCTTCAGAACTGCAGAGTTAAAAAGGAGACTTTATCCAGTCTGAGTAATTTGTGAGGATAATTGCTTCTCAGTTGGAATGTCAGACATCTAACACTGATCTTTTCAATGCCTTGCCTTTTTTATCAACTTTCGTTTATTCAAGAAAGAAATTTTAACAGGTTTTCTCAGTGGCACAAGTTGTGCTAGAGACTTGAGGATACAGGTAACAATAAATCATGTTTCCTTTGGATTTCCTTTAACTATCTTCACTACTTGGTAGTTTTATAAAATTAAAATTTTGTTGGTTTATAACCTTTCCTTCCTTCCTTCCTTCCTTCCTTCCTTCCTTCCTTCCTTCCTTCCTTTCTTTCCTTCCTTCCTGTCTTTCTTTTTTCCTTCCTTCCTTCCTTCCTTCCTTCCTTCCTTCCTTCCTTCCTTCCTTTCTTTCCTTCTTTCCTTCTTTCCTTTTTCCTTTTTCTGACATCTTTGTAGCCCCAGCAGTCCTGGAACTCACTCTGTATAACTGAATGACCTCAAACTCAGAGGTCTGCCTGCCTCTGCCTCCTGTGTGCTGGGATTAAAAGCTTGCATCACCACTGCCCTGCTTCATTTATAACTTTCCTAAAAGGAGTAGTGAAAAAAGAGTGATGCTCTCTGTGTTTTTTTCTAAAGTCACATGTGCTGCTTACTAATATAGAACAAAGAGAGCTCATTTTTCTTTTAGTTTTTTATTAAAATTAAATTTATTCATTTATTTTACATCCGGACTGTTGGTGGAGGCTGCTTGTTTGTTTCCCAGATGCCCCGACCCAAAATAATTGCATAAACACTGAATTATTTATACCACTACTCGATCAATAGCTTAGACATATTTCTAGCTAGCTTTACATCTTAAATTAGCCCATTTCTATTTTTTTATATTTTACCATGAGGCTCGTGGCTTACTGGTAACAGTGCAGGTGTCTTTCTTTAGATGGCTACATGGTGTCTCTTTTACTCCACCTACTCTTTCCCTCTCTATTGGCTTGGAATTCCTGCCTACCCAATTCTGCCCTGCTGTGGGCCAAAGCAGCTTTATTCATTAACAAAGGTATTCACAGCATATAGAGGGGAACCCCACATCACCTGACCACAGTTGCCCCTCCCTGCTTTCCTCTCTTTCCCTCCCCCAACTCCCTTCACTTCCACCCACAATCCACCCCTTCTCTGTTTCTGTTCAGAAAGAAATAAGCCTCCAATGGGTGTCGACAAAGTATGGCATATCAAGTTGTGGCAGGACTAAGCTCCTCCCGTAGCATGAATAATTAAAACCCAGAGAAACATATCAGAGTTCAAGCTGAAGATCAGAAAAGAAAAGTAGCAAAGCCACTAGAGAGATCTTACCTCTGTCAAGGCTCAGCAAAGGGGCGATTCTGCATTGCTCTCTCCCAACCTTAGACCCCACACTTCAGTGGGTTACTCCTTTCTCTTGCCCTTTATATTCTTCTCTCTGCCTAGCCATATCACTTCTGTCTTTACCTCACTAGTGCTGGCATTAAAGGTATGAAAAACCACCACCTGGATCTGTTTCTGAATAGATCTTGTGTAGCCCATAGTGGCCTTGAACTCACAGAGATCCATCTGACTCTGTCTCCCAAATCTTGGGATTAAAGATGTGTGCCACTACTCCTTGGCCTGTATGGTTGAATAATGTGTCTGCTTTGCCCTCTTATCTTCATACAAGCTTTATTTAAAACACAAATGACATACTACTATACCTCTTCTCATATTAAGGCATAGTAAGGCAACCCAATATGTGGTCCCAAAAATCTACCGAAGTGTCAGAGACTGGCCTTGCTCCCATTGCCAGGAGTTCCCAAATGTAGACCAAGTTATACAACTGTCACATATATGTAGAGTTCTGTGTTGCTTCCATGTAGGTCCCTTAGGTGTCAGTCTAGTGTCTATGAGCTACTTTAGATCGCATTGATCTTACAGACAATTAAGGAGAAAAGTACTTTTTGTATCATGTGTCAGCTGGAAGTTAGCCTCTGACAACAGAACATTATTTATTGCTTACCATTGAAAATTTACTTGGAAAAGCCATTGAAAGATCAGAAAAACTGTTATATATGTATACATATATATTGACATTTACGCATGATAATTGGAAATATTTTTAAAATGAAATTCTTGACTTCATAGTTCTCAATGATCAAAAATTATATGTTGTGTTGTCTAAGGGGACATGTTTTCAAGGCTGGTAACCTGAGTTCCACTCCTGGGATACATATGATGGAGGATGATAACTAACTCTTACAAGTTGTTCTCTTCGCTCTGGATGCATGCCGTAGCACATGTGTGGACATACACACATTCCTACACACATAGGCACACACAAAAACACAATAACTACCTTAATAAATAATATTTTAAAAGGTAATGGAATTTTTTAATAATTAACCCTAAAGTTTAAGCTAAGGAGACAATTATATAAATACTGTTTGGAAAAGTGATTTGGGAATGCAATATTTCTTTAAACAGTACATAATTTTTATTGTCAAATTTCTACTGGAAACTCTGCAGACAATTTGAACTTCTAGTTAGTTAATACACTGTTCTAAAAGCATAAGCATTTTCTAAGAAAGCAGTATAGCTTGCAAGGTCAGAACAGATACAATGTAGAGATTATAAAAAATAAAACAACTATTACAGTAAGTTTCAACAGTAAAAATAATTGCCATTAAAGCAGCATGTGGGTAAATCCCTCAAATATTCTTATACATGGTGATTTTACAGAGTTGCTACCGAGGATGAATTGTACCTGAATGATTAGCTGGTACAGAATCTTTTCTTTAGGCAATATGCCTTAATCAACAGCCCTGCAAGACAGCTAATCTTGTATATGGTACCCACAAGAATAGTGCAGCCTATATTTCTTTTTTAAATTGATTTTTATTGAGCTCTACATTTTTTCTGTTCCCCTCCCTGCCTCTCCCCTCTCCCCTTCAGCCCTCTACCAAGGTCCCCATGCTCCCAATTTAATCAGGAGGTCTTGTCTTTTTCTACTTTCTACTTCCCATGTAGATTTAGGTTGTTTCCAGTTTCTGGCTATGAGAAACAAAGCTGCTATGAACATAGTTGAGCACATGTCTTTATGGCACGATTGAGCATCCTTTGGATATATACCCCAAAGTGGTATTACTGGGTCTTGAGAAAGGTTGTTTCCTAATTTTCTAAGAAATCACCACACTGACATGCAAAGGGGTTGTGTCAGCTTGCATTCCCACCAGCAATGCAGACGTGTTCACTTTACCCCACAATCTCTCCAGCATAAGTGTCATCAGTGTTTTTGATCGTGGCCATTCTTACAGGTGTAAAATGGAATCTCAGTTGTTTTGATTTGTATTTTTCTGATGACTTAGGATGTTGAACATTTCCTTAAGTGTCTTTCAGCCATTTTCGATTCCTCTGTTGAGAGTTCTCTATTTAGATCTGTACTTCATTTTTTTTATTGGATTATGTGTTCTTTTGGTGACCAGTTTCTTGAGTTCTTTGTATACAGCCTATATTTCTTGTCTGATCATGCTCTGTTTTGTTGCTTTCATGGCATCTGTATTTTTTATCCTCCCCTTAGATGTGTGAAGATTTTTAAAGATTAGAAATCTGAATAATCTTTGTTCATTCTTAACTTCCTACTAAATTAAGAAACTTTTTTATTCTTTAAATATAGTTAATTTAAAATTTTAATAATTGTAAAAATTACAGCACTCCCACACATTCTATTCAGCAGCAAGATGATGGGCATATGTATGGGGCTCAGACTGATGCTCTCAAATCAGTTGTCTTCCTCTGCTTAGTTGACTCCGGCACTGCCAGGAGCTACTGCTGAAACTGTCTCCACAGTCTATGGGTAGACTTTTTAATCTAATGCTTAGTTGAAGCATCAAAGTTTGTTTTCTTCCCCCCAAATTGAGACATGTTTAGGATGATATCCATGACAAAATCACAATTCCGGTTTCTTAAAGGTTCCTAGAACAAACAAAGGATCTGCTTTAACCGACATCGAACATACTGATTTTCCTCAAGTGTTTACTGTTACAGCTATTTAGATGAGAAACCATACAATGATGAGATAAAGATTCTCTAGGGAAATAAGAGAAATGAGTTATGACTCAATCTCATTACCTTTTGTAAATAGGGCTGCCAGCTAATTTAAATTTTTTTAAAACCTTTAACAGTAAGAGATTATTTTGATAAATTATTCATATTTCTGCACTTTGCACCATCTTACAATTTGCATATCTGGCAGCACCTGGGCCGTTCATCCAGACATCAGCACCCTTGGTCAGACAGAATGACCAAGGCTGCTTCATTATTAATTTCATCTCAATAGAGTGATTATCATACTAAAATGAATCATTATCCCAGAAATATGCTTTCCTGGAGCAATAAGTACAAGAGGCTTAGCCTAAGAACTTGTAAGCACATAAATTCTTAGTTTAATTTTAAATCTTCCTCTATTTTGGTAGCATCTGTGTGAAAGACATAGCTCAGTTTCATAAGAAAATATGAGAATATCGTTCTATAAGAATAGTGAGAAATAATTCATACCCTGATTGATCAGCTTATCGAAGTTCAGGATAAATTGTTTTCAGATTCTTGTATCTTATTTTAAAAGGATGTGTGCTCTTGGAGGGTTTGGAAGATGTGACAGTGCTGGTCCAAATTTAACTTTTGAATTGTGACTATGGATTTCTCTCATGGTTTATGTCAAAGACACTGCAATTCTATCTTTATTTCCTTCCCCAATGTTTAATTATTTTTATTAGGGCAAGTATGAACATGTTTTGTAATTTCTTTCACTTGCAAGCACACCGGTTGCTCCCGAGGTCTGGTTACAATATGGCACCACAAGAATGATAAATCACCTTCCACTCTGGCAAGGGGCAAAGCTTCAGTAATAGTACCATCAGGTGATGGTTCCTCCTGCAGCTGTCTAACTGTTCAGTACCAGTCCTCAAGCCTCAGTTTCTTTAAATGACCTCTCTTGGAAAAGTAATTATGATACATTTCTTCCTCTGAAGGGTATTAGTAATCTAACGACTGTTCCGGAACGTTGGAGAGCTCATATATCTCATAGGTGGAGAGTCACGGAAGATACAGCCATGGATACTGATTTTGCCAGAATTCTTTTTCCTCCCTCAGCAGCTACGTGGCCTTCACCATATCCCTCTAATTCTTATGTACTTCCAACTTTTCTGTCACCAAACAAGCAAAGTACCAATATGTGTCCCAGTGGACACACAATGACTGGAGGTAGGGAAGCAGAAACTTAATAAACTGCAACACCCTCTGCTGATGGATCAGGTGGGCGGGAGAAGCACTCAAGACGATAGTAACTCACCTTCAGTAAACTTCTATATTTAGTTCTCTTGCTTAACCTAAATGTCTTGTGTGTTGCAAAACCTTCAAGGGGCTGCCATTTGAACTATCTTTTCTGAAAATCAGTCAAAGGATTTGATTCATGACTTGCCTAACGAAGAGCTGCTTTCTTCTTTCTCTAGGGAGATACCAAAAGTTCCACTTGTACAAACGTTGTCTGTTTCCAATATAATCTACTGAGAATAAAGTTCTGAACTTCAAAATAAAAAGGCTTTCTGCTTAAAAAATGATTAATTAGCCGGGCGGTGGTGGCGCACGCCTTTAATCCCAGCACTCGGGAGGCAGAGGCAGGCGGATCTCTGTGAGTTCGAGACCAGCCTGGTCTACAAGAGCTAGTTCCAGGACAGGCTCCAAAACCACAGAGAAACCCTGTCTCGAAAAACCTAAAAAAAAAAAAAAAAAAAAAAGATTAATTATTAGGAACAAGGGAGATTGGTTGTTCACTTTTATACCAATCTGATCAGCTGAACTTTTCCACTATTATCATTCATTAGATTTCCTGTGCATTTTCTTTTGGGTTTATTAAAGATAATTTTGTTAGTAGATCTTTAGGTTCTAAAGTTACGTAGATTAGTAAGCAACAATTAGTAACCGTAAGGGATTTGTAGACTACTGAGAAGAAACAGCTGTGTAAGTAATTTAATGTATGACTACCCTGAGATTGAAATCTTTCAGTGCCATGCCCAGTAAACTAGAATTACGGAATGACGAATGTGGAGACCATGGTACCACTACTAATTTCTTGCCTTAGCACTTGCTTCTACTCATTCCATTTCCCTTGTCAGATTTTTCCCTTGCTTAATGGGCTCTTTATTATTTATTTCACTGTCATTTTCCAAGTGAAGGATCTAATACATTATTCAAGTTTTTCTCGTTACCATTTTGAAACAGTAATTCATTTCTCCTACTTTATTCTAAAAAATAGCTATAATAAATGCAGTGATTTTTTTCCAGTGGTGGAAGAGATGTTAAAACAATTTTCAGATGCAAATATTTTTTCTTAAAATATACTATGATCACCTATTGTCCAATAGCCAAAGACAAATGATTAGGGCTCTATTGTAGAAATTTATTTGCTTGTTGCAGGTATTTGAAACTTACATCCAACATTAATTGAAGTCAAAATACAAATGATGACCCATAATGACAAGCTTGTCATTTTTAATACTTGAATATGTGACAAAAATGATTATTTAATTAAATGTATAATGTCAATATTTTTTCAATTCTGTTAAATCAAGTTTTTTCATGCCTATGGATTTAAGAAGTTGAAACATTAGGCTCATGAGATCCATGACAATTTATTTGTATTATTATGTTTCATGATGTTTAGAATAGTGACTTGTTGAAAATTTTTTTCAACATGATAAAGAATGATAGATGGATTATGCTGGCATTTTAATATGGGATGTTACTTTTATTACAATTCAAATTTTAGTTCCTTTTATTGTTTTATGGTACTGGATAGGTTAAAGAAGGGCTTATATATACCGGTGTATGGTTTTATGGCATAAATATTGATTATCAATTTCAGAACTATTATAATATTTGAATGATACTATGATAATTCAATTTATTTAAAATTATATTTTTTGATGAAAAGACACATCTAAAATTGTCAAATAAAGGTTAATAACAACATAAAAAATTCATTTGAAATTTTTCATTATATTACGTTGATTGGGATGATACAGAAAAAATGCTTACTACCATTTGGGAACTTTTCAGTGACTGTAAGGAGTATTTATCTCACTTTATTATTTTTGTTATTTCTGCCTTTGTTTGGAATTTGTCTCTCGAATAGTGTTAGTTTCTTTGGCAGAAATCGAAAAGAGGCAGCGAATGTACCTTTGTTGGAGATCTGCCTGGATTTCATGTGTTTTCTCTTCTGTGAGCTTTGGTGCGGGTTTCTTTTGCTGTGCATTTATGGTCTCAGGATTGAGTCTCCTCTTTAAACCCGAAAACAGTTCTGTTGAAAACAGGCGTTCTGTTCAAGCAAATGTCAGATCTGATCATCTCTGCAGGTGTCCTTAGTAACTCTGAGACTGCTGCTGCGGCTGAGTGGCCACAGGTGGGCAGAGCTGTTAAAAAGGCCCTTGGTTTTATGCTATTCGCTTCTCATGACATGCCGTTCATGGAAGAGGTTGTAAATTAACACACATTAACTTAAGATCTTGAACTCAGGGAAGAACTACATGGAATCGTGGGGGATTCATGCTGTTGGTATGACCCTGAGATTTCCTTCTGTTGAAATCGCCTTGCAGACTGTCCCTTTAACAATGAATTTTGTGCCATGGGAGAGGGTTGAAGGGGAGGGGAGCAAAGAAAAGTGTAGAGCTCCATAAAACCAATTAAAGAAAGAAAAAATAATTGTGGTCTATAAAGATGTCTCAGCAAACTTTTAAAAGCACTTGATGTTCATGCATAGGGCCCTAATCAGGTCCTTGCATCCACATGCTAACTCACATCTATATGTAACTCAAATTCCAAGGAATTGAACCCTCTCTTCTGACCTCAGAGAGTATCAGACATGCAGTAGTGCACATGCATACAAGCACGTAAAACACTCATTCACATAAAATAAAGTATTTAAATCTTAAAACAAAGGAACTTTGATCCAATAACAGTATTGAGAACAAATCAGTGTGCATTAATAAACCAATATGGATTTTTTGTTGTTATTATTGTTGTTTTGTTTTGTTTCAATTTTGGTAAGGGATAGATAAAAACAAGTTTTAGAGAGAGAACTGAGGCACAGCAGAAATAAGAACCGATGGAGAATGCTCCTTAAAATATATCCATCCATGTGTAAGTGATCTTGCAGAGAGAAAGGTCATTCAAATGATCTCTGAGAAGTCAGAAACCAGGTTTTAAATAAATAACTATAATAATAGTAATAATAATAATAATAGAAAAAAACAATAGATACTCTATTCATACAGAACTAAAGAATTACTACTTTTATAGTAAGTTATGATATAAATTATCTCTAGAATAAGAGACAAACATTTTTGTTTTTCCAAGGACATGGAATGTTATTATTATTATTATAGAGATGGGATTTCTCTGTGGAATGCACTGACAGTTCTAAAACTCACTCTATAAATCAGGCTGGCCTCACACTCACAGAAATCTGCCTGCCTCTGCTTCCTGAGCGCTGGGTTTAAAGGCGTGCGCCACCACCAGCCTTCTATTTTTATTATACATAAGGAAGAAAGGAGAGTATTTGCATATATACATGTGTGTTCACTTGAATATATGCATTTGTGTGTATGTGTGTTTGGGGGACATTTCAGGTGTCGATTCATAGACACATAGTCCACCTTCTTTTAAGACAAGTTTCCTCATTGACTTGGAATGTGTTAAGACGGCTAGATTGGCTGGACATTAAGCCATAGGGATCTGACTGTGTCCCTCAGTGTTATAGTTATGAGTGCCTCCCACTATGCCCAGCTATTGTCTGTGAGTTCAGAGGCTCAAACTCGGTTCCCATGCTTTGCAGGCAAGCATTTTACATACTGAAGCATTTACATAGTTGAGCTTATTACTCTTTGCCAAACTATTTTGATGTTGAATTGTCCCTTGTTAATATTACTTTTATTTATTCTTGGAATAATGTATTAATTTTTAGACATGTACACAATGTATTTCGATTATATTTATCCCTGAAACCTAACTCCAGCCCTCCTGGGGTCCTCCAAGACAACACTTCTGCCTCCCAACTTCACATTCTATTTGCTTGAATTTAAAGATTTGTTTCTATTATTTTTAGTTTTTTGTGTGAGTGTGTGTATGTGTGTCAGTCTGAGTGTGGATATGGACATTTTAGTGCAATTGCCCTCAGAACCCCAAGGAGACAGACCACTGGGAAACTAGAGTTACAGGAAATTGTGAGCCCCCTTACTTAGGTGTTGTGAACAGAGCTCAAGTTCCCCGAAAAGCAGTACATGGCCTCAATCTCTGAAACATCTCCCCAGCTCTTATTTGTTTGCTTTCAAATTAATAATCTGAGTCTAATTAGTAATGCTCATTTGTACATCTGTGCAGGGCCATTCAGTGGGTATTTTCTAGAAGCCATGTCCCAAAGAAAAATTCTTCTTCTTCTGTCAGCTGTCAAGTGCTAATAGTTTCTAAGCAATGAGAAGGTCCCTAAAGCATCCATGCTGAAAGTTTGATAAACTTGATCTTGGGCAAATTCTGTGTACAATTGTGTGTTGTTGCAAATAGCCAAAACTACAGATATTCATGGGTCTGATGACCTAACATGTCAACAAGTCAGCATTTTACAATGCTCTTCCCCAGCCAGAGGCTCTTGCACTCTTTCGTTCCCCCTTTCTTAGTGATCTCTAATCCTTGGGTTGGAGAGAGGTTAATACAGAGGAGCATCTGAGGCTGAGCCCTCAGAATCACTCTTACACACAGTGCTCTGTCCAGTCAGTCATACCGTCCAATAATGTTCTCAGAACTCTAATTAGTATAGTTCTAAATATGCTGATATCTAATGAAAGACAGAAGACAAGTATATGTGTTGTCAACACTATCTTTGTATCTGTCTTAGAAAATATTTATACTAAGGATTGTAATTTTTTTTTTTTTAGAGCCAGGAAAATCTGAAGCCAAACAAACAGCTACAAAAGTCACAGCACAAGGTAAGTTATCAACACTTTAAAAATACTACTGAGGCATTAGACATAAAACAAAACAGAAACAACAACAACAGCCCATAATTTACAATCCCAGAGAACCTAGACAACAAAGAGGACCCCAAGAGAGACATACATGGATCTAATGTACATGGGAAGTAGAAAAAAGACAAGATCCTCTGAGTAAATTGGGGACCATGGGAGAAGATAGAAGGGACGGGAGAGGAGAAAAAATATCTAGCTCAATAAAAACAATTAAAAATAAATAATAAATAAATAAAAACACTACTGCTTTTTCCTCTTCTGTTCATAGCATTTTATTGAGAAAGCAAAAGCTGTTTATTGCAGAAGAGCGCCATCTGCTGATTGTTCTTCTGCAGTAAACAAACTGTTGCTAGATTTTTTTTAAAATTGGAAATAGATTTTTTCATACAAATATTCCAAATATGATTCCACTCCCACAAGTCCTCCAAGATCCACCCCTACCTCCCCATCCATCCAAACCCACATCTTTTCATACTCTTCCCCATCAGAAACCAGACATCTAGAATATAAATAAAATGATATAAAATAAAACAAGCATACCTGAATGTAACAAAACAAACAAAAAAAACCCCAAAGATTCAAACAAAAAGCATAAAAGACACAAATATAGACATATAGACATACACATTGTAACACGAAGAAATTCCCCATTAAAGCAAAATAAGAAACTAATATTACAGTTATAAGTAGAAGATTTGTTAAAAGAAAGAAAAAAAGAAAAAAAAACCCACATAGCCAAAGCATTGTGGGATGAAAACACTTCCAGAGATACCATTGAGTATATTTTGTATTGGCCATCTACTGCTGGGGATGGGGCCTGGCCCTAAGGGTGGCTTGTGTCCTTAGTGAGACTCTGTTAGAGCAAACAAACTTTTTATTTGTGTCTAGTTACAAATTGGAGACAGTTTAAGGATTAGGGATGGGGGCTTGTCTCCAGTTCTGCTCTCATCACTGGGACCACATCAGGCCCAGTCCTGTCTAGGCTCTGTGCATGCTGTCACAGTTTCTGTGACTTCATGTTATCATAGATCCCATTGTGCTTGCTTGGTGTTGGGTGTATTTCCTTGGTGTCCTCCATCCCTTCTGGCTAGCACATGCTTTGCACTTCCTCTTCTGCATGGTTACCTGAGATGTGTTGTGGGGATGTGATTATTGGAGACATCCATTTATGACTGTGTTCCAAGTCTCTCATGCTCCACACATTGTCCAGCTGTAGATCTTCTGTATCTATTCCCATGTACCCCAGGAGAAAGCTCCTCTAATGATGACTGAGCAAGTCAAATGACTATGGCAAAACGTCCTAAGGAGTCATTTTGTTGGCATGTTGTAGTAATACGAGTCCTGCCACCCAGCTAGCTTTACCCGAAATAATTACACGGACACTGTATTCTTTTAATCACTGCTTGGCCCATTTCTGTCTAGCCTCTTTTAGGCTAGCTCTCACACCTGAACTAACCCATCTCTAATAATCTGCTGTAGCCCACAAGGTGGCTTACCAGGGAGATTCTAGCCTACGTCCATCCTGGGTCAAAGCTTCATCACATGAGTCTCAGAGAGCAGAGCTATCCCTGTGTCCACCCAGGAGAGAGGAGCATGGCGTCTCTGCTCCAGAGCGCAGAGCTGTTGACACTCAGCTCACTTCCTCTTCCTCCCAGCATTCTGCTCTGTTTACTCCTCCCACCTATGTTTTAACCTATCAGGGCAAGCAGCTTCTTTATTTAATTAACCAATGACCTTCCTCCATCAGCATGTTCTTTATCAATGTATTATTATGTTGCTTTCTCCTATGTTCCCAGCTTGTGTAGTCTCAGATTCTTGGCCACCCAAGTAGTGTTAGGGATGAGTTTCATCTCATGGATTGGCCATAAATCAAATCAAATATTGTTTGGTTATTCTAACAAGATTTGTGCCATAATTGAGTCAGAAAATCTTGTTGGCAGGTTATGATTGTATGTCATAGAATATTTCTATAAAATGTGTTACTTTTTTATGATGTGGAACATTGATGCAAAGATGTGCTACATTCTTTCATGTTGCATTTGTTTAACTGGGTGAAACTTTACCCCTTTTTCTATCTGAAACACCTGAGCTCACTGGCGAAGCGGGAGAGAGAAATAGGCGGGATTAGCAGGAAAGAATAAATAGGAAAAAGAGCAAATAAAGATAGAGGAGCAAAAGAAGGAGAAGGAGGACATCATGGGGCAGCCACCCAGCTACACAGCAACTCATGGAGTAAGTAAATAAAGGCATATAAAATACAGAAAGATAAAAGTCCAGAGGTAAAAGGCAGGCAGGTTAATTTAAGCTAAGAAAAATTAAATTAAATTAAACCTCGCTAAGAGTGGGCCTTCAAAAAAAAAAAAAAAAAACAATAAGCCCCGTGAGATTTATTTGGGAGCTCAGTTCCAGGCCACCTAAAGAACCAAAAGAGTAAAGAGAAAAAATGAACCACAATCATAGACTGAAGGATTTGAAGCTGGGTTATTGTTCACCTTTCTACTTTGGTGGCTTATAGAGTACCTTCCAGTACCATGAACACTGGTCTTTAACGCAAGTATTTCTTTAGCCATTTGAACAAGTTCTATTGAGAATGATGCTGAATCTACATACCTGAAGAAAAGCAACTATTGCATTGCCTCTAAGATTCATTCAAGACACTTTAATACATATTTTCAAAAACAAACCTCAAATCAATACATAAAAATGCACAGATTAACTATTACCATAACAATTTTTAATGGGTTGGTTACATCAGTTATATTTTATGACTGGTTTCATATTAGAACAGTCTATTGGAATGTTAGAAAATCAATATTATTATCTAAATGCTCTCATTGCAAAAGCTGGATTCCAGATATACTACAAAAATAATTAGCTTTATGAACCATATGAGAACATTACTTCCATCACTCACTGATCTATCTCCTCCAGGCTTAAAAGTACAAGTGGTGTATTCTCAAACCAGTAGCAATTAGACAAAACACAAAAGGGAGACCCAAGAATTCTGCTATTGTCACCTATAAAAAGTTTAGAGAATAGTTTAAGAAAACAATAGGGAAAATATTCATCGAACAGAAGATCCATTTTCTCTTCTACACTGGATTATTCAGTGCTGAGATGTTTAGCAATAAAAGAGATACATTTAGACAGTGGTATGATTGTTTCTGGATAGAGGGGCCTCGCAGCAAACTCATTAGCATACAGTGTTTTGTGAGATATGACTGAATGTATTGCATCTGACCTAAATCTTATTTATCAGCAATTTATGCAAGCATGGTTAAGGGCTAGGGAACTACTTTTAAGTTTTCTTGCTGATTACCAGTTCAACAAAATTGCTTCTTCTTTACAAAAGTTTATATAGGGAATGTAATAAATATTATTTGAGGTAGAAAATCAGAATGAGTCTATATGAAAATATATATCAGGGTAAATTCCATGGGCAAATAACTTTTCCTAAAAAGAGTTCTTATTGTGTTCGTGTGTGTGTGTGTGTGTGTGTGTGTGTGTGTGTGTGTGTGT
>NC_022034.1:35977699-36003346 GCF_000317375.1 Microtus ochrogaster | reverse complement strand
TATTTATATAGTTATAGCTATGCAGTTTTTGGTGGGCTTAGTAGTTCGTGTGCTATGACTAAATTTATGAGTACCTAGGATGCATATTTATTTTATGAGGTATATTCTAAGGAATGGTCAGATAATATTTTAACAATGTTTGCTTTTCATTATTTCAGCAGCTGCTAAAAAGGATGAAAAGAAAGAAGGTATGTTTTCATGTTTTACATAAAATCCCACTGTACCATTTGCTCGAACAATTTACCAATATTCAAACTGGGTGTGCCTGCTCTTTTTCCCACATTCCTATTGGATTACTGGAAATATTAAGCACCTGCATTTTGCACAAATGTGCCCTTTGTATTTCTGCTCGCCCAAGGGATGAGCTCCACTCTTAAAACAGTTTCAACATGACTTTTCTCAAGACAAAGTATAAATTATAGTCTGTCCAAATCGTAGTCCTCTTACTCTGTTGGAAACTTGATAAAGTTCTGTTGATTTGTAAAATGCAGAACCCTTTCTCCTTGAGTCCTTTTACATTGATCATACAGAAAAACCCTGACTTAACAATCTTCTTCTAAAGTCAATATAAATTATAGTCAATCCTTATCTACCACTTCCACACCCATTTACATTGGGGCAACATAGAGTAAACATGCCTCTTTAAACAAATTATAATGGATGAATTATTAAGGCAAACATTTCATCCAATACTGTTGTGATGAGAGTAAAGTAACATAAGGATAGAGAATACAACTTCACAAAAATAAAAAGACTGGAAGATAGTGTGTGTTGTGGTGAATCAGACAACAATTCTGGAAGATACTAAACTATGAGTGATCACGATGATTAGGCCACGTTTCTCCTGATGACCACATACCAGACTCAGACTTCTCTTCCAAGAGTGCTAACTTTTTTTTTAATAATAATGATTACAATATAAATGGTTTAGGGGGTTCATATGTCAAAAAAGTTGAGAAGATATTTACAATAACAATAATTCTAAAGTAAAGTAGAGAGAGAGAGAGAGAGAGAGAGAGAGAGAGAGAGAGAGAGAGAGAGAGCGCACAAGCCAGCAGAGGTCTATAGACATAATGAAGTCTAGCTATGGTTAATGAAGCATGGGAGAGAGAAGACTGATCTAGTTCCCATCATCCTCTTTTGGGAGATGTTTCCAGTGCACGTTCACACATTTGCAACATGTTCCACCATGGCTAATTAATCTAGGCTCATTTTTATTGCAAAAATAGCATACAGATATAAGAAAACACTTGTAATGTGGGAATGACATCTATATTCTCATTAGTGTTCATCTGATCAGAGAATATTAGGGAAAAAGGTTATATTTTATACTTAATTTTATTAGGATTTTATGTAATCACATTCTGGTGAAGTTCACAATTTGCTTCTATGAAACAGAAAGCAAAGAGTTAATATGCATGTAAAAGGAAACAAAACAAAGCCTTGCTTGTTATTTTAGGAAGACTCACACTCACACTATTATGATAGACAAATAGGACATATCACTGTGTTTCCTCTGCCATTTCAATATGTATGAATTCTCTATATAAATGCAGTAAATCTTTTCACACTGTTCTTCCAAATGATACCATGTATGTTCCCTTCTTAAACACTTTGGAAAGTCATCAGAGATGTCATAAGAACAAAGAGGTTGTAAGTTCCCAGCACAGTTGTATACAGTGTAAAACCTCAGAAATGTCTGCTTGTCTATTTTCCTGCTTTAGTGTTTTAGTAGTAAAATCAATTTATATTCTAATTTGGGTAAAGGAGTAATATTAATAACTGTTTTTGAGATAGTCATGAAAACAAATTAAACTTTGGTGTTTCTGTGAGTTAATTATGCTAAACTGATTTTTATTCAGAAATTCAGAAACTATAGAACAAAAATATTAAGAAAACCATGGTATATGAAGCAATAAAGCAATAATCACATTATAGTTTCATATATTTGAGCTGAATGATTGCCCCTAACCCATTGTTATGCCTCCAGGACATTTTCTAGTTTTGCTTTTGCTTTACTAATATACCTCAAATCAGTTTTCTTGAGAAATTCTCCAAATCCCTATGTGAGTAGCTTGAAATTTTTCCCATCGAAATTCAACTGTTGAAAAAAAGCAAAACACTTTTAATATAAGACTCCAAAACTCTACTGAACTAAGTTGCAGTTTTCCACTGGACCCTGACATTTAGTCTTTCATATACTTCAGGCTCATTGACCTCTCCATTGCTTTATTCTTCCTAAAAAATGAAATGAAAACTGTAATCTGAAATACAGCCTTCAGCCATGTCGTTGCTGCTTGCATGTCACTGTGATCTCATATGCTCTCAGGTCAACTAGGGTGATTGATCACCCCTAAAGAGCAGACAATTTTATAGTGTTCAGTGACTTCAGAGAATCCCTGAGACCTTTTCCATATTCCCCCAGCAGGAAAAAAAACAGCGTTCTAAAAATTTAAAATGCATTTTGTATTCTTCTTTCTCCTCACATGAATGTTTACTTAAATTTTCCTGAAGCTGAAGGATGTCTGACTTTGAAAGAGATTAAATGGCTAAGCAGAAATACCAATCCAACTGTCATCTCATAGGTCAGATGTTAACAAGATTCACAGAAGCATAGAATGTATAGTCATTCATCTCACAATTTTTTTTGTCAAAAGAATTATATATGCCATAAAGTGTGATATCAATGTTCATTGTAACAGATTTATTGTTGCTAATAATTTATAAGTATGTTTGAAACGTTCTCAGCTTACTTTTCAAGCTATCAACACCAATTAAAATAAATAGAAGCCGTTTGTGGTCCTTAGCGCTTGTTAGCCATTGAACGGAATCCTGAAGGGAAAATATTTGAGACTGTGACAGAAATAAATATCCTGCCCATACTAGTTTTTCATTCTACAATATTAAACTGTGTTAATTAAAACGTTTAAATCATTAGCTGTCTAAAATACTGACTGACTCCACTGTGACTGTAGAATGGAAACCTCCAATCTTAAACTGAAATTAAAGTTCTCAAGTCCACTTTTGAAGGCGTAAGTCACAAACAATGCCACAGCAGTTTGGGATTATGATTAATAGGGTAGTATTTATTTAAAGGGGAAAAAACTTACAGATCACCGTCAGCCCTCTGTACAACCAGGAAGGGAGTCTAGTCGCCGGCCGAGCAGGAAGTGAAGGGGGGAGAGAAGGAAGTGGCCGCTTTTTTAAAGGGAGAGAGACCACGCCCCAATGGGCTGGTATCTCAGCGGCTATAGGCTGGAGGAGCGAAAGGACCTCCCGCAACACACTTTCACCCTTGCTTTTCATACTTGCTGTCAGGCATACAACTTGGCAGCCCAAGACCACAGATCAAATAATTCGAGAGGTCAGGCATGGGAAGTCCTTTGGGACTAACACAATATATTACTTTCATAGATATAAAATATTAAAACTAGCTGAGGGTGCCTGCCTCATGCTGTCCTTCTCCCTCATGAAAACAAAATGAGATATTAATGTCAACAAACAAGTTTGAATCACTTCCACAGAAGCCAGTTCTTCCCATGATGATGCAATTTGGTGAACTAATGTTTGCTTCCTTGCATCCATGGCGGAAGACTGAGGTGGAGGTGAGAAAATGCCTTCAGAGTCACATGGGAGAGATGAAGGGGTCTTGGGAGGATTAGTCCCATCAGCTGGTCAAAAGTCTTCCACAAGGCTATGTTTTAATAGGACTACTAGGGATCCTATTAAGATTCAAGTCAGTGGAGTTGGCACTTTAGCTTGCATAGCTAGTGGCTATGTGCAAAGCTACTAGGATGCTAGGATAAGGATGTCACCCTACATGCTAACTCCTGCTCTTCCTTTATTACTTTAGGCAAAGTTGCTTTCAATATTGCATATATAATAATGTCATGACTCTGGTATTTTTGCTATATGAGCAGACCTTACTGTTCTGTTTCCTCCTATGAACAGAACATGTAATTGGTTTAAGGCTCCAGTGATAGCTCCTTTTTGTGAGAAGTTTGATCCTCTCACTTAAGAATACCGAACTAGCTGGGAAGTGGTGGCACACTCCTTTAATCCCAGCACTTGGAAGGCAGGGGCAGGAAGATCTCTGTGAGTTTGAGGCCATCCTGGTCTACAAGAGCTACTTTAGGACAGGCTCAAAAGCTACAGAGAAACCCTGCCATAAAAAAAATAAATAAATACTGAACTATAATCTGCCACTGAAGTCTGCTGGCATTGCTCTACCACTATGGGTTTCTTGTCCTCGTATGCTCCATGCTGCTTATATTTATTTTTCCTTCGTTTAAATTGATTGAGTCTATTGACAGAAAAGGCTATATCCAATTTACTTTTATCCATGTAAGGCTTAATTCTTTTTTTTTCTCAGAAATTAGGATTAAACCCAGGGTTTGCTAGGCAAACACTCTAGTATTAAACTGAATCCTCAACCCAATTAATGATGCTATGTTGTTGACACAGTGCTCAACAAATAAGCATTCTCTGAATAAATAAGTAATGTCTAAACTCTTAAATATAAAAGTCATAAGAACAATGTATAAGCAGCCATTTTTTCCCAACATATTAGTCAAGTAATGACGATGATTGGGTATTATATTTTTATGAGTTTTTTTCTAAAGTTGTTTGACTTTCTTTTAGGACCACCGATTCACATAACAAAACTGAGACTGCTAGACTGCGTATTGAGTATGAAAGCTTGGTCATTAGCATAGGCTTGTCCCATTAGCTCTTTTAACTTAAATTAACCTTTTCGTGTTGTTGTTTTGTAGGCGAGGGTGGCCTCAAATTCACAGAGATCCACCTGTCTCTGCCTCTCCAGTGCTGGAGTTGAAGGAATGCAGCACTACTGCCTGACCAAATTAACCTATTTCGATTCATCTGCATTCTGCCTGTGGCTCAGTTTCTCTATTCTGTACTATATGTTCTAACATACAGTGTCTCCGTGGCATGGCTCAGTTTCTCTATTCTGCACTATATGTTCTAACATACAGTGTCTCCGTGGCACCTCCTGTGCTCCTAGATTTTAACCGCAAGTTTCTCTCTTTCTTTGAAAGTTCTGCCTATTCTCTCCTGCCTAATAATAATTTGCTAAGTAACTAACAAGCAATATCAATCCACTCATTTTCATTGAATATGTACTAGGTATGTGTTGACTACTGAAAAATGTATGAGAAATTTCACATGGACCACCATAGACAGAACAAATGAGAAACTAAAAGCTAATTTTATGGACCCTTATTCATATTTAGAAACACTGACTTTTTATTACAAAGTTAATAAATACTCTAACCACAACCTAAGTATCAATGAAAATTAGATGTAGATATTTTGGTTTATATACCTGTCTATGCTCTATGCTTCAGAAAGAACCTCTTGACTTATAATGTTCATCCTTTGGAAAGAAGGGCAATTTATTCTTAAATAATTTTAAAAGTAGTCATCCTATTAACTAATTTAAAATAATTCTGAGGTTATGGAAATTTTATTGTTAACCAGTCAGTTGTTAGTTTAATCATATCTACAGTATCAATAATTTATCTTTGCATTTTCAGATTCCAAGAAATTGAAAAGAACTCCAGAAGGTATAAGAAATACTTTCTTTTTGGGTGTGTGTGAACAGGGGGGTTAGTACGTGGTACTTGATGAGCCTGCAAATAGCATTTTATCACTAAAAGACACGTCTAGAAGAAAATCCTGTATATAAAAGAGAAAGAGGGAGAAGATAGAGAAAAGAGCAAGGGAGAAAGTAAGACAAACAGAGCTCTCTGACAATATTGCCACTAGAAGTATTTAACAGTGACAAAAATAAGAGATCCAGAGCTGTAACTCAGGGACATCACACTTGTTTATCGTGCATAAGACTCCATGCTCAAGCTCTAGTAAACACAAAACACCAATAATTGTTCATATTTGCCTATCATGAACTATTTCAAAGATACGATTATTTTATGACTCTTAACAATGTTACATATCAAATACACAAATTTAATAAGTTCAATATCATTTCGACATAGTGTCATCTGTTTGGAATTGAAGTATACATTCTTTGTCTTGACTACAATCATGATCTATTTGGCAAATGCATCCTCTGTCTTCCGTAATTATGTATGTATAAGGTGTTTATGTATGTGTATTAAGACTACCGGGTATAAAACATTCAGGTCATTAAGCAGAATAATTCAAAACCTCTTTTGTTTCTGTCAATCAACTTATAGATCTACCTGGGATAATTAGTGAAACCTCGAAGCAAGATTCCCTGTGAAATTTAAAAGGAAAAGTCACGGGGAGGTGGGTTGGGGAGAGGCACTCTAGCCATTGTTTTGTGGCAAACATATCTCAAAATCTTTTAAGAGCAATTGTTCCCTGCTTCTTTTTCTTTCTACAGAACAATCCAAGGGGAAAAGTAAGGAAATGCATGCAACGCCTGTATAAATATGTTGCTTCTGCTATATATAATCACCCTGCTGGTACTGATATATTTATGTTTCAAATTTCTGTGTTTAATGCATGTGGACTCTATTTTTATTTTGATTTGTTTATTTTAGTGGCTTTACATTATTTATTGGTTTTCGGCATACTGGAGTATATGTAAAAAGGAGGTTATAGTAGCACAGAAACTATAACAATAATTCTCACTCATGTGGGTAGTTAATTCAAATTTTTAATTTCCTACCATAACCGCAATCCATTGATGCCCATAATATAACGCTTGTATAAGCTTAATGTTGTCATCTATTCCTGCCTCCAATCTTAGAAAACAGTGAGTGCTGGTTTCAAGACTCTTCCATATTATCTTTTTGTAATCTATAAATACCTTGGCTTGTTCACATTCCACCTACTATCAGCATTGTAAGACCATTGCAATAAAATTCTAGGGATCTATTTCTTAAGGATCTTCTACAATTATTCAACACACTATTGAAATTGCTTGCCAACACTTCAGTAAAGCTATATGCCTCCAGGTTTGTGTTTTGCAAAACTAAGATATATTTAACAAATATAAACTAAGGGACAATAAACTCAGCCATTAAAGTTACATACTTCTGAAATATAGAGATAGGATTCTGTTGACATTTAAAATTCTGCTTTAAGATATATATCAACTTAAAAAATCATGCATGTTTTGGTTGTACTGAAAATAAGGACACTGAAACACTATGTCATGAAAACTTATCTGACATGTCCTGTGGAAAGAAACATGAAATTATGCCACAAACCTGCCAGAGGGAGTAATTTATCTGTAGAGGCCTGGATAGATGAGTGTAGATAGCTGCTATGAGATCTGGTCCAAGGATTCAGAAAACATAACATAAACCATTGCACCTGCGTGAACATGGAGGCAGTCAAGGATTTGAAAATGTGGTTCATTTTTGTACCAACCACAGTTCCCCCTACATCCTTCCCCTCCTCCTGCTCCTCCCTAACTCCCTCATCACCTCTGCTCATTCCTCCGTGAGAGTAAGGTCTCCCATGAAAAGTCTACTAAGCCTGGCATGCCTGTTGATTGACTCAATAAAGATCATAATTTTTTTATTAAAAATTATATATGTGTACACACATATATGGTATACTTAGTATTGTGATCTAGTCAATGCTTTGTTCTTAGAAAACACTCAGTAGCTGTCATTTTCCAGATCTTTTCTATTACCTTTCTTCTTGTTATTTACAAATATTTTGCCATGTTAATATTCATTATCATACAAGAATTATAAACTCATTGGAATAAAGTTATTAGAGATCCAATTCTTAAGTCATTAACAATTGTTTGCATGTTTAAAAATGTATACACACACATATATAGTATATATATATATAATCTTTAAAGCCTTTACTTTGTTGCGTTTATGGGATTTAAAGTTTTTCCAGACTTATTGCATCTCCTTGGCAATCTTCAAGACACTAATGTATTTTATAAATAAACTTTCCTTCTCAGATATTCATTTATCATCCAACTTCTTCCCTTGCAAGAAAGGTTGTAGATTGTTGTTCTGCAGTAATTTGGAGGAGAAATTATATCCTTAAAAACAATTATTAGTCACTTACGAATTCACCTATTGTTTCTGCTTTATTGAGTAGACTTCATTTTTGTTACTATTATTGAATCTTTTAATTTGTTCAATCTAATATTTTTGTATTTAAGTTTTCTGTACTCAATTATAACTTATAATCTCATATTTAGTTTCAAATTATTCATAAATTAGAAGATATTTCTACTTACAGGCTAAAATTAACCCATGATGAGAAAAGCAGGATAGGAAGTATATCGACATTTTATAAAATCCTATATATTGACATTATATAAAAAATATATATGTGTATGTAATAGGATTTTATATATATAAAGAGAGGAAAGCTTTTTATTTCGTCTTTGGATATCATACATAGCCAGTGTTTGAGTTTGACAAAAGCTGAAATTCACTTTCAGTAATTCTTTGTTGTCATCACTTTATTATTATAAACATCTTTAAATATTTCAGTTAATTATTCAACTGTTAGTTAAACCATACACCCAGGACCTGGAAAGATGACTTATTGATTAAGAACACTTAATGCTTTTTCAGAGGACCAAGGTCTGGTTCCCATCACCCACATGGTGCCTTTCAACTATCTGTACCTCTGGTTCCAGGGGATCCAAGGCCCCTTTTCATATATAACACACGGTATGCATGTACACATATTAACAAAGCACTTAAATACAAAATAAAAATGAACATATGTTTAAAGAAACTAAAAATTAACATCACTCCCAGTTAACTGTCATTTGGACTTTAGTATGTTTGGTTTTAGCTAAGCCACTCAATTTTGTTTGTGCTCTCAGCACTTGGTCAAACCACTTGTTTTATTTACTTTACTGCTAGCTACTGTGTCAGAGCAGAATAAGTTGCCTAAACCACATACATCAATACAGGCTTGGAGAATAAAATTGTACAGGGTGAGTTTGATGCATTGGTCAGAGAAAACCATTGGGCACTCTTTCATCCTAGAATTCGGTTTATAGAACTCTTTCAATGCAAATATCTTCCTATCTTTCAGATTGAAATCTCTGTCTTGCTTTGCTTTACCATGCCTATATGTTATCATCACTTGAGAATCTTTAAATTAGAATAGGAAAATAAGCAACAGAAAAATAGTCCTTATTAATAGGTCAGTGTCAGCTTGAGGCGCGAATCATGCCTTTTCATCATCTAATGTGATGGGGGCGGGCATCTCTGAAGGAAGTGCCACCTAACGAGGATCCTAGTGTAACAGGCTTTGTACACCCTGGCAAGTGTGTTTGTTTCCACTGGCCTTCTTCCTTTATCTTAGTGCTTAAATTTTCTCATCAAAGTTCTTATTGTCACTAAATACATAGCTAAGAAAATACTTGGCAGAAGCAGTCCATATAAAATGGACCCAGTTTCAACTTCCTATAATTTATTTTAAATCAACTATAATTATACTCTGTGCTTACTTTGTATCCAAACTTTAATTCATGTTAATATAAAATAAGAGCAAGCTTAATATGTTGCATTCTTTAAAAATCTATATTATTTTTCTTGTAATACTTCAGAAAAACTTCCTTAATATTTAGAATATTTCAGTGCAATGCTAGGGGAACATGCTCAATGAACAAGGGATAAAGCGCTATACTGAGGGTGAGATATTAATCATTTTGTGACATTCATGAGTTTCTGTGGTCTAACATTAGCAATGTATGTTTGTTTACATTACTAATCTTATTTAGAAAATATAAAAGAATAATAATATTAACAATGGTAATATGTTTTAGAACAGGAAAAGAAAGAAAAGCCCACAGAACCAGGTAATTATTTTAATGTTTTTCTGCTTTTTTAAATTATTTATTTGGTACTTGAAAACTGAAATTTAATGGATTATCACAGATCAGTGATTTTCCCCTTCTTTTCTTATTTCACACAGCAAAGTCACCAAAATTGGAATCTCCAGGTGAGTGAGATTGGAGTAGCTCAATCAATTTTACCCATGTCAAGCCTGAATTGGGATTATAAAGGCAATACCAGATTAAGGCAGGAAATCTGTCATCTCATTGTCTGTTTTCTAAGGTCTTGACAGAATCAATATCAGTACAGTTTGAGAGGATGTAAATTGAATACTGTGTTCTTCCTTTTTTGCTAAAATAGTGTCTATGAACTAGCAGTATCAGGTCCCCCAACAGGTTGCTAGTATGAATATCTAGTCTCCCCTCAGACCAAGTAAGTCAGAATCTACATCTTAGTAAGATCACCTTTCATCCATTTGGGCAATATTTGAGAAACACTATTGTTGGAAAAATCACCCAGCAAAAGCAACCTGTGATGAAGGGTTTATTTATCTTAGAGTACAAGGGTATAATCCATCAGGACATAGGAGAGCTCAATGCACTAAGTTACCTGTGATGAAGGGTTTATTTATCTCAGAGTACAAGGGTATAATCCATCAGGACATAGGAGAGCTCAATGCACTAAGTTACATCGTATTCACAGTCTGCATGGAGAGAATAATGACCGCTGGGTCTAGCTCAGGACCACAGCTCGTGGGTGCCCATGATTACCATGGGTTTCCCTCTTCAACTCATCTGGTTTAGATAACCCCTCACTCACATGCCCAGACAATTATTTCCTCAGTGGGTCTCGAGTCCAGGAAGCTGATGATCAGCAACGACAATCACCAACACTGGTTTCTAGATACACTTACGATTAAAGCAGACAAGAGAAGGCAAGAATAAAACAGTTCTGTGAATGCTCTCCTCACATTGTTTTACTTTTGAAGCACAAGATTATCAACTCCTGAAAATGTTCTCTCCTATTCATAGTGTTGATTAACAACATTTTGGACTGCTCTGGAGTGTTTCTCTCAGTATAGCAACATCCTAAGATTAGAAAATTAGAACCAGTCAACCAGACAAATAAAACAACTGAAATTAAAAGTACAGATAATGTGGACACAAAATCATTTTCTTAAGGTTTTCTAAAATTTAACCAGTTCAAATAAATTATTCCAGTTGATAATTTCTGAAATACTTAAATACTTTCAGTTGACCTTGCCTTAAACGCTACCTATAGCTTTTTCTTGGTAGTTTTTATTTTATTATTTAAAGTTATTTACTTTATTTTACTATTCAAAGAATGTAACTGAGGCTTTTGTACACAGTCTCTCTGCGTGTGTGTGTGTGTGTGCTCTCACGCAAATGTGTACAGGACATATGAAGATGTGTGTATACAAGATGTGAGTGTACACGTTTGTGCAGGCAATGACTTTTGGAGAGTGTGGGTGTGAAGATGTGTGTATGTGCAGAGGGTGTGCATGTATGCAAGCGAACATTTCCTTAATTATTCTCTCTGCTGCTCCTATCAGATTTCATTGTATTTAAAAGGAAACAACATTCATTTAACATTACGTCACTAGCCAAGAGAATACAGCTAAAGCCTAGCATATCTTGCTATAAGTATTCAAACCTACGTTTCTTATTCTTTGGCCAACTTTGTAATACCTCCTGATATGAACAAAGTCTGCTTGGACATCTTTTCAACTTCAATAGCAGTTTTTTTTCTTATGGTTATCATAGTTTTTAATATGCTGATTTAATTCCCTTTTGTTTTCTGGGCTTTAAAGCATCAGAAGACAGAGGATACAGATGGGATTTAGCTTTTTATTCTCAAAAATGACTTTTATAATTCCAGATACACAATGGACACTTTATAACAGTTTATTAGTTGAGGAGATGAAAATGAAATAGAGTAATAATTGGCTATAAAGTATAAAAACTGAATAATTTTCAGACACGTAATTTAAGAGATGAAATAATAGCATGTTTCATTATTTCACAATAACAGTCAAATTGCTACCACTCAGAAAAGTGATGCTTTGTCTGCATTATAGATTGGTGCCTATTTATTCAGGAGTGCATTCCCACAGTAATAATGAATACATGCTCATATTTATACATATATATGGTAGACAAAGATAGAGCATAAATTAAGGAAAATATGCAGAATTATACACAAGAATTGATATGAGCAATTTTGACGGATCAGTATTATTCCTATGTATTATCACTAACTACAATAGTCTGCGGTCACTGTATGCACATCTGATGGTGTGGGTGCAATGCACCAACTTACTAATACTCAAGCATTTTCATTTGGTTTTGCTTTAATTTTAGAGACAAAGCCTTTCTATGTAATTCTTTCTGTCCTAAAACTCACTATGTATATAAGGCTGGCCTCAGACTCACAGAGATGCTCCTGCCTTTGTCTCCCCAGTCCTGGGACTAAAGGTGTACAACACCATGCCTGGTTAATTAAACATTTTTTTTAAGAAAGTGGGAAACTCCCATGAATTTACAAGGATTACTCTAGCTAAGACTCCTAACAATGCCTGAACTGACCCTCTCCATTGATCAGATTGGTGACTATCCCAAGCATCACCAGAGCGCTTTCATTCAGTAACTGATGGAAACAGATGCAGAGATCCCCAGACAAACATTAGGTGGAGCTCAGGGAATCCTGTTGAAGTGAGGAAGCCAGAAGTGTCAAGGACATCACAAGAAAACCCACAGAAACAACTAACCTGGGTTCATAGGAACTCACAGTCTGAACCAACAACCAGGGAGCCTGCATGGGACCAAGCTAGCCCTCTACATATATGTGACAGTTGTGTAGCTTGTTCTGCTTGAGGAGCTCCTAACAATGGTAGCAGGGGTTGTTCCTAATGCTTTGGCTGGCTCTTGGAAACCTATTCCTCATAGTGATTGCCTTGCCCAGCCTTAATACAAGGGGTGGTACTTAGTCTTACTGCAACTTTATATGTCATGCTTTGTTGATGCCCTCGATACTTTCTGAACAGAAAGAGGAGTGAATTGAGGGAGAGGACTCAGAGGAGGGAAGATGGAAGGAGAGGAGGAAGGAGAAACTGGTTAGGATGTGAAATAAATAAAATAAATTTTAAAAGAAAGTAGAATTACTGGATAATTTTTTAAAAAAATAATTTATGTTCTTTGGGACAGTCTTATAGATTTGGGAACATATATTTGTCTAAACATGGAAGCAATCAGGCTGTTTGATAATTTTTGAAAGTAGAGTAAATACAGCACAAGCAAATACTGAAGGTGGTATGAACTCACTTTCTACAGCTTCCCAAATCTTTGGACTTTGAAATTCATTTTAGAGGACCACAAAGAAAACTACAAAGCTGCATTTTCTCCTCAGATCTATTTTTTTCAGTGTTATACTTGCTATCTCCCAAACAACTATATCTCAAAGTTATTTAAAGTAAAAAAAAAGCTACTAATTAATGAAAACTGCTTTTTTTTTCTTCTCATTGCAGCTCCAAGTGAAAAACCTGGGAAAGCAAGTATGTGAATTACTCACCTGCATTTTCTTCTGTAGACCTTGTTAACACTTTTTTGTGTCCCACTTGTCCATGTTTCTATATGATTAATTGTTATGGTGAAATAATGTGCAAGATAACGCAGCTGGCTTTCTTTGTGTTTGTCCTAATGAAAATTTGTCAGTGAGCATCAGTTTTGTGAGTTTTCAGTAATTTAGACCATAGTTCCGTATTCTGTCACATCTGTTTTTGCATCCCATAGAGATAACAACGGTTCCATTATTTTACACATTTCCGAATTAACTATTCAAAGATCCTAACTATTAGTACCTTGATCAAGCTTCTTAGCAATGTACTTTGTCTACCATGATAGTTGACATTTCAATGGAATATAGCCTTCCTAAAATTTTATTAAGATTTCTTTTGTAGAGTTTCACTTTTCTTAATGTTTATATCCTCATATTTGGAAATTATTCTGAAAACGTATGACAGATGCATCAGTTGCAGATCTTGAAACATTCTTAAGGAGAAATGCTTGTTTGTTGCTTATTATATTTTAGTTTGATAAAGTAGTTATTTCAATACTGTTATTAATTGATATTAAGTGCAATATGAGGCATTTGCTTTTAGGAAAAATACTAACTTCCTTATGCTTTATCTATAAGATTAATAATAGAATATATGCTGCATACACTATAGAATGAATTTATATTTTTATTTTAAGTTGAAGGTGAATAAACATTGATCCTGGTACTGACATATAAAGAAGCCCTTTATTTTATTTAATGTTTTATTTTTTAAAACAGTATATGATTGACAGATATATCACAGAATAATTGAAATATTTGGTAGTTTGATGTCTTTTAAAAAATAGAATATTGCAATTTCATTTGTTCGCAAAGACATTAAAACGTTAGAGATATTGAAAAAGAGTAGCTCAGGGTTAGAGAAATGACTCAACAGTGGAAAATACTTGGTGCACTTACAGAAGACTTGAGTTCTTGAGATCAGTTCCCAACACCCATCTTGGTTCACAATTATCTATAACTCCAGTTCCGGATCATCTAATGTCCTCTCGTAATATCAATGGGCGTTCAAAATCACGAACACACACACACACACACATATGCAATCTTAAAAAAATTAAAAAGTACTTTGTTATGACCTATAATTCTGTTTATATTTTCATGTAAAACAGTAAGTTTAAAGCTGAATGTAAGGCTAACAGAAACTTTGTATTATAGATTGTTTAGTATGCTAAACCAGGGAAATGCATAATCAAGAAAATGTAGAAAGTGAAACTGATAATTTTGCATTGCTCATAGAAAACTTTAGATTGAAAATTACTCAGAAAATTAACATTTCTCATGAAGAAATGTAACATACAGATAAAAATATTCATCCACAAGAATAAAATCTAGAATTATGTCCATCTGTGCAGCACTGTCCAATCACATTTTGAAGAGCTAAGCATCTTTTGCAGAAAACTAGTAAACTAGCTTGCCAAATGATTTAAACCCAATATAAAATTTAAAAAGTGTTAGTACCCAACCACTTATGACATGTGGGATTAAACTGAATATTAGTCTTCACTTTAAATTAATTTAAAATGATTCATAAGCCCTTGTTTCTTAAAATTATCTATTGTAATTATGATTAGACATTTATCTTGAAATTGGCCTTTTAGGTATTGAAATCATAAAATAACAGATTTTACTAAGCTACTGTAGACTATAAGGTTACTGTAGACTATAAGTTTAATGCTAAGGGGAAAGTTGCATAAATTATGGATATTTTTGAAAAGTCTTTAACTTGACAATATAATGTGTTGTGAAGTTTCTAGGTATTACCAGAGTATCTGGTGTGTTATTTTAAGTCATAATAGTATGTAAGACAATTAGATATATAGGTAAATGAACATAAAGCAGATATGTATGTGATTCCATATCGTGACACTGAATTTAAAACCAAAGATGAGATTAAGAGAAGAAAAGTTCATGGAAAATTAATTTTCCTTAACCCTGGATTCATAGCTACAAATTAGATTGAGTTAATAGGGAAAACCCATCTACCCAGCTCCTGAACATTAAGTAATATCACTGTAGGAGACACACTTATCAGTTTGAAGCAGAGGCTTTCGTGGGTCCTATGATCATTACAAAAGATAGAAACTGTCCGAGTTTCAATGACACGTACTATTAAGGGGATCTTAATGTCCCTGCCATGCTGTGAGGTGAAGGTGATGTAGAAAGAGTGTCTTGGGAAATACAGAAATGTCAGGCCTGTTGTAAGGAGGAGGCTGCTTGTTTGTCCCAGCTGCCCAGAACCAAAATAGCCACACAGAAACTGTATTAATTAAAACACTGCTTTGCCCATTAGCTCTTGTTGACTAACACTTACATCTTAATTTAACCTATTTCTATTAATCTGTATATCACCATGTGGCCTACCAGCAAAGTTTCAGCAGGTTTATCTCTGGTGGTGGCAGCTTCATGGCACCTCTTTTGGACCCTACCCTTCTTCCTCCCAGCATTCAGTTCTGTCTTCCCCAAGTACCTAAGTTCTGCCCTATCAACAGGCCAAGACAGTTTCTTTATTCATTAACCAAAAAAAAAAAAAAAGCAGCACACAGACAGAAGGACCCCCACACACCACAGACCTACATTTAGAGTTTCTGAAAGTTAATATAAATTATTTTGTACATCTGGATTCAAGCCAAAAATGCCTCCAAACACCCATTTCTTCCTCCACCCACTTGAATGTATATACTACATTGAACATTGGATATTATAGTGCTGAGACTGACAATGATTGTTAACAGGTGGGATTTTAGAGAACTGATTGTGTAACATATGCATTACCATTCATGGTAAATTTCAAAAGGACATTATGTTCCCACTACTTACTAAAATACATTTAGACATCATCCCTATTTTACTGTGAATGGTCACACCAAGCACCAGTGCTTTGAAGGTCTTTGTAAACATTGCTTTAGTTGATTCTTTTCCTATTAATTCGAGGGCTTAGAACACCTAGTTCATATTATCCAAAACTATTCTCTGGTCAATTGTGCTATGAAGAAAAAATTTACCTTAGACAAGACAGATTGAAAATTTGCTTATATAAATTTATTTGAAATATCAACAATGAACTATTTTTTACCCTCCGATTTTACCACTGAACATATTTTTGTATGTTCAGACAACAAGCAGAGGTTGTTCTATAGAACTTTACTCCTCTACTAATGTAGTCTAGAATTATTTGAGAACAGACAGTATGCAGAATTAAAGATTAAGGGAATTTTGAATTTAGGCATTTATCATTGAACATGTGTTTGGAGGCATTTATACCAAGATATTGGATAAATTATTTTAATAGCACTGGACTATTTCTTTTAAAAAAAGCATATAGTTTTATTCTGATTTAGTAAATTAGTGGTTGTAGATTCTCTCGCAGTGACCATGATTTCATAGAATAGTTAGCTAGAGTTAAAATACCAGGCATGGTATTCCTTTTGTTGAGTGGATATTAAGACCAATTACAGAGCCTTTGGTTACTGCCAAGGTATGTGTGATACTATTACACTTGTAAGAATGTCATGCCATGCTGATTATTGATGTGATTCATAGGTATTACTTGTGGATGGGACTCTTGATTACTTCTCTTATTTGGAAGCTTGCATGTACTTTCTGTTACCATAGAAGCTAGGCTTTATGGAGGGGACATTCAAGTCAGCTCTAGCTCAAGGGCCTCTGGATCCTGTTTTTGAAGTGCATAGTGTCTTCAGAAATAGAGATCCACCTTCCACCTCTTGTATTAGCCAAGGCCAAGAGCTGTATCTTAGATAACTTTAACTAATAACTCAAAAGAGATTTTTCATGTCTGGTATTTAAGTTTGTGTTAGGTGGCCTTGGACTCTCAGAGTGAGTGCCAGCAGCACAGATGAGAAAACTTAATTAAAACTACAAAAGTATATGGAGAAATATATGAGTGTTCTTCTAGGATGGGGACTTTTAAAACCCTATAAAAAGTCTAAGCCATAAATTTAAAATCAAATTATAAATATAAAATTTATAATAAATACTGATATTAAGATCTTTGTTGTTAGATAATGCAAGTGATAGTAATATACAAATGTTAATAACATCAAAAGTATAAAAATATGATAATAATGAACAACTCAAATAATGAAATGTTGATAATGTGAGATGGGGAGCATTACAAAGATTTAGTATCTCATCTTATTTTCTTTCCCCCAGCCCAGAAAATTGTAGAAAGTTTGTCTGCCTTTGCTTTGAAATGGAAAACCATGTTCTAGAAATACATTTCATTTTATATCTTTGGTTTGGCCTTCTCATTTTCCTTACCAGATAATTCATATAACTTCAGTGGAGCAAAAGTTTTGTCTTTTAAATAGTTACTGTTTCTTGCAGCAACAACTGAGTTGAGCATTTATATTACCACTAATACTTAATAATACTTACACCACCAGCTATTCAGTCAAATATCCTTCACCACCTAGACAATTAAAGAGTGAACAAAGAAGGGCTTTACAAGTTCTTCCCTAGCATTCATAAATCACCTAAACTGTGACTATATACACATAATCTAATATATTTTTGTGGAATAAGCTACTTTTTATCGGCACTACTTACATAAGAATACAATTTTGATATCACAGAATTATACCTCTCTAAAGGAAGTTTACATAAGGTTAATTTATCAAAAAGCAAAAAGTGATAAAAGTGTTTTGAAGTTCAGCTTTCTCTACAGCTTGCTTTTCTCTCTCCTAGACAATATATGCATTTTACGTTTTGATTATCTGTGTTTTTGCCTGACTATATGTTATTATTCTGAAAACTCTGATATCCATTGCTTACTCTTTGTATAACTAAATTTGCAGAAGCTGAACGATCCAAAGAAGAGATTGCAGATGCCTCAACCAAAAAGGGTAAGCACAACAGAAAAGTCCTGATATGACTATAATTGATCTTGAAGCTTGTAACTTAGTTTGTGTAGTGTGTTGAGAGGAACTTTGCCTGCCAGTTCTGCTATTTCACTGATACAGAAACCAACTTTGCATGGTGCTTGTAGCATCTACACTAACCACGTTTTATGTTTAGTTCTCTAATGTACTTAGTCCTGATCCTCTAGAGATATAAATTAATGTTTGTAATTGTATTCAAAATACAGTTTTTGAAAATATTTATAAATATATTGCTTAAACCCAATATGATTTCAGTCATCCATAGGATATTTGAGTACACCACGCTACTTTAAAATAGCAGGTATTACATATATTAAAATTTGACTAAGAAGTCTCACATAAAAATGTTCATTTTATGTGAAAATAATATGGAATTAACAAATATATCCCATGAAATGCTAACATAGGACATTTAGCTTTGAGAAACACAATAGGAAGTTTGTAGAGAAATCAGTAATTCTAACAATGTCTTTAAAAGTATCTCATAGGAATATTTAATATGACTTACCTTCTTTATATTTTCACGCTTGCAAAAATCTACACATACACCCTTACATACATATTCTACTAACATGATATTATGTGTACAAAAAGAACACATACATAAAAATTATAAAAACTAATAAAATATACATGACGCCTATTTGCATGTTTTTTAACATTATATGTAAACATAAATTAATGTTCCACACCCATGAATGTATTGCTAATTGATATGCATAATATATACATGTTACTATTTGATATACATAATATGTACATGTTACTGTTATACATAATATATACATAAATTGATTATATATAATATATACACAAACATGCTTATATCATTTTATGTAAGAGATAACATTATGTTTAATTGATATAATTTTACCATAAGTGAGAGAATTCTAAATTAGCATAGCTTCATATGGTATCATATTCTGAAATTGACATGCCTATTAATACTGTGTGATATAAATGCAGTTGTTTCAGAATGAATGATATCATGGTATTATGAAAAAGCTAAGAATTTAGACAATAAAAAAGTTATTAATCTGGGCATGGATACAAGGATTTCACATGCTGTCAACAAATGCATATTAGAAAGCAAGATGGAAGATGAAGGCAAGATATATTCAGATCTGTAGCTAACAATGACACCAACACTGTGTCCAGAAAGCAGCAGATGTTTTTCTTTTATAATATGATTGCAGATAATATTATCTGGGTAATTAGTGGTTGTAGAAAAGAATGTGATGATGATTTAAAAAAAACAAATATTAAGCTACTGGTATCAGATTCTTACATGGATTGAAGTATTTTACCTTGAGTATTAGGGCATAAATACAAATATTGACAATTTACAATTCAACCATGTAAAAGCCAGAGTAAATCATGATATGAAATCAAAACTGTATAATCAGTTATGGAACTCATCAGAGTCCACAACTAATAATGTCATGATTTTATAGCATGGCCACTATTTTTGTTGGAATGAGCTTGCTGGCTAAGTTTTTGGAGTCAAATGACAGAAAACAATCTACTTATAAATAAACATAAGATATTAAAGCCAACTTTTTTGCTAATTCATCTTCTGTCTCAATTTTTGTTTTAAGTATGGTGGTACATATTAGTTTGGCAGAAAATGAAAAATCAACAGAATCACACATAGCTTTTAAAGCCATTACAAATAAATTTAGAGCTGGGCAGTGGTGGTGCACGCTTTAATCCCAGCACTCAGGAGGCAGAGACAGGCAGATCTCTGTGAGTTCTAGGCCAGCTTGGTCTACAAGAGCTAGTTCCAGGATAGGCACCAATACAACAGAGAAACTTTGTCTCGAAAAAATAATTAAACAAGCTCAGGGAGGGTCTTACATTATTAACAAAATTACAAAACAGCTTTAAAACTGATTTTTATCATTTGTTAATTACTATACACATTCTTTTTCTCTAAAATGTAGTACATTTATTATTCTCTCATGTATATGGCATCCACAGCATTTAACACCTTATAATGTCTCATAATTAAATAGTATAATTAGTGGCTGTTTTTTTTTCCAAGTTGATTTTGAGTTTGGAACTGTATATGATAGAGTGAGCACTGTTGATTTTTTGATCATTGTAAAATTTTCAAAGTCATGAATAATTCAACTATAGTTCAGTAAGTGAGCTATAATGTTCTAATTTATCACTTGCATGAAATATTTTGCTTTAATACTTAATTGAAGATACATAATATTAAATCCTCATTTGATACCATCTGTTTTGAAATTCACAATTTTCAATTAATTTTCATTTCCATTCAAAATAATCCTATGGATACAATACTAAGAATAAATTAAAAGAAAAGATGAGGGTTAATTCTAGATTTAAGAAGGTAAGATATTGGGAAAGATGTACTTTATTTTTGCTACTTGAAGAAAGTTTTCAGCAAAACTATAGTTCTAGTCTGAAATCTAACAGGGAGATAAATTCAGAAGTGACATGGCAGTTTAAAATGTATTCTTTCTTGGAAAACATCAAAAGATTTGCTCTGCAGTGACCTCAGAAGTTAGCCTTTAATAACAGATATCTTTCCAATGGGAGAAGGATGTATAAGAGCATCTTTGGTCTAAGCAATACAGGGAGACAAGGCAATGAGGCTTTTCAGGATGTATATGAGGATCAGTATACCTCAGGGGGAGTCCCAGGTCTCAAAGAGGCACGCAATTGTTGTTGTGGCTCATGCCGATGGTGAGTCCCTTGCTAAAGCAATGAAATCTGTTAGTCCTTAAATAATTCAAGTCCATAGCAGGAACTTTCAGTTTATCTCTGCTATGCGTGTCTTGTGAGGAGTTTATAATGTGAATTAGTCTTCAGTTTCTCTTCATAGTCTTTGAACTTTATTTATGAAGTCTTTGCACACTTTTACTGTATACACACTGTTTGTTGGTATCCCAGAGATTCTGCTATTAGCTGAAGCATATATTCTTTCCTTGACTTATGATGTAGCCATGTGAAGATACTGCCCTATATTCTAAATATTAGCATTGTATCTCCATTTTGGATTTTACTATTCATTTCAGGTTTCTGTTCTCGACTGTTCAATTAAACAACTTCGGATTCAACCCTCCTCTACTCAAACTGGCTAATTTTTCCTCCCTCACTTGCTTTCATTAAACACTCTATACTTTGAAAAACAATTTTGAGTTTTCTTATTTTTACTACTTGGTTAGTTAAACCATCTTAATGTTTGCAGTCTATAAAATTTCCTGTTTATGTTAATAAACATACTGTCAACACATTTCGATCTTCATTGTCTTTTATCTGACCTACTGTCATGATCAAATGACTTCACTTAAATGTCAATGTTTGTATTCAAACTCACTAAAGTCATAGTAAATCATCAAAGCCACAGCACTGAAAAAAACACTTTATTTAACTTCTCTTTTCTCCAGCCATTCATAAGATGAGGTCCAGCTTCATTAACATGATTAATAGAATTCCCATGACCTGTCTGCCATGCCTTTATCTAAATTCACTTTCAGACATGGACAACTTTATGTATATAATAACACTATATTGCACATAATTCTAAATATAACTATAAAAGTTAGCAGATTGGATGTAATTAATAAATACATCATCTGATAACTGATAAGAAAACATCATTACTATTTTTTCTACCATATGTACCCAAAGATCTAATATCAATATTACTTTTCTGTCTACAGATATTTTGCATTTTGTTGATTCAGTCATTCTCATTTTTAAACGGTACCTTTAAAATGATAGTGACCTTTGGGCTGGTTACATTAAATACAGCAAAATAACATGTTATTATTCCAAGGCTAGGTTGTAGTATGTAAGTGTGATATCAGGGACTTTTGAAACTGTATACTACAACTCCCCTGTTAACCAAAATCCTATCATCCTCCACATTTAGATAATACTCATTGCCTATGATGCTAATGGAGATATTAAACTTCATGGATGATGATTAGCAATTAAGGAGAGATGGGGGATTTTGGTTTTTAAGGGATATTTAAAAGAACAATAATGAAATCCAGCAAATAATGAAAATACAGCAAACTATGTTTTACTCCTGATTCAGCATAAGCTTAGCTAAATCCATCATTACAGTCTAGGGATGGATGCAGCAGTCCATTAGGATTGCACAGTAGAATGAGTTGTCTGCTGCAAAGCCTCGTAACTGGGATTCGATCACCAGAATTTGCAGGGAAGAAGGAGAGAAACCACTCAAGCAAGTTGTTCTTAGGCTTTTACAAACACTCTGGACAGCATTCATGCCCTGTCTCCAATAATAAATAAATAAGTAAATAAATTTAAAGACAGCTATTTTTTACATTAATTGTGTTCTCTGAAGTTGTACAATGAAAGTCTATTCTTTTTCCTTCCTTCCTTTATTTGAAGATAAATATCTTCAAATGTAGAGAAAATAAAAACTCTTCTCCCAACATCAAAGAATGTTTTCTTTCATATAGAAAGAAAAATTGATTAAGACTTTCTTTTGTTTTTATTTTGTTTTGTTTTGTTTTGTTTTTTTTTTTTTGACTTTTGTTTTTCGAAAGAGGGTTTCTCTGTGTAGGTTCGGTGCCTGTTCTGGGACTAGCTCTTGTAGATCAACCAGGCTGGCTCAAACTCACAGAGATCCACCTGCCTCTGCCTCTCTAATGTTAGGATTAAAGGCATGAACTGTCACCGCCCTGCTGATAAGGACTTTCTATTGACTCCTCACAGGGAGAAAATCTACTTGCTAAGAATTCATTGTTTATTCACCATAAAATAAGGCTTGATGAATTTGCATTAAATTAGAAATGCAAAGATAAACATAAAATTCAAAATGCCATTTTTTTTCACATAGATACTCAGGATTTTCAGTGATCTTGTCTGAAATATGGCAGGGAGGATATTCTAGAGGGTCAGAACCAATAGCATTTGTATATTATAAAACAGGATTCATTGGACTGGCAGCCACAATGGTAATTGAGTAGGTCAGTGTTGGTTATCTCCATTCTACAGAGGCTGAGAACCCTATAGATACTGAGTCATATAAGCTGGATGCTTCAGCAGACCCAAGGTGAAGCTAAAGACCTGAAAGACTCCTATTAGTGACTAGTATGTCTATTTAAGCTATTCATTTCATATTTTCTCCTTCCATCCTGAACAAGCACCTCAACAAGACTTCCTTCTTTACCTGCAAAAGTGTCAGTCCATCAAAATTAGTCTCTCTGGAGCATTACATGAAGGAATGCAAAACCATACTAGCTTTAAATATTTTTTTAAGTAAGGACAAACTACATCCTCTTCCATCATGGGAATGGTCAAATAAAAAATATCTGTTTACCATTTCACTGGCTGCTCACCCTGTGGCATAGTATCATGTTAGGGGCTCAGTAAAAGTCTTTGTTACAGACATGTTTGACATTCTGTAGTATCCCTCAGTTGAGCTTTGGTGAGTAAAAGTCTATGTTCTTGAGCCCAAGTATAACCTCTATCTCTGCCTCTACATTATCTTTGCTCTTTAGTTCATAGGAAAATCATAATTATATGCAGGTCACCACTATCTACAGAACAAGTAATCCTAACTACTTGATCATGGAAAGTCACTGTTTGGTAAGAATTTACACAACACACAAGTATCTTTACATCCTTTCATGTACTCAGCCATACAGCCAAATTATCTACAAATTTGAATCACTATACAATCACACTCTAGGCCAATTTTCCTTAGAAGAAAAATATATGGCCCAGTGTGCTGCCTGAAGTTCTGTCCAGTCTCTAGAATTCTCCTCACTGATGCCTTTCAAAAAGGTTTAAGGAAAGGGCTCTAATTCTTCAGGTGTCTGCTTCTAGTTGGTGCCTGCAGAATATATAGAATCATCTGTAATTTGGACTCTGATCTTTTCTTCTTCAGTAAATGAGTAAATGTGAGACACATTTTTTGAAGCCATAGGTGCAAGGCTGGGGACAGAAGGCATGTAACAGTTGTAGGGAAAATAGATATTTGAGCACTCTTTATGCAACTCATTGTGCATTCTCCTCAGGGCAGATGACATACACACACACACACACACACACACACACACACACACATATATATATACATACACATTTGATGATGGAGGCTGCTGTGCTTACCCAACTTTATGTCTTAGTGAGCCAGGTAACATAGAGCTCACAGTGGACAATTTGAATTGCGTGTTAACATGGTGACTTACTGTCCCGTATTTAGTTTCCTCTAAGGCCAAGTGGCAGGTCAAGAGCTGTCTATTCAAGAGAGTTTTTTTCTTTTCATAATATGGTAAAAGCTTGCTCATGAAATCCAAGGGCCTCATAGTTCTCCTGTAGAGGCCTACTAGACCCTCTGAACAGTATCACTAACTGCCACTAGTACCTCCAATCCTATTAGGTCTGCAGGATCATATGTCTGATCTGGGCATACTACAGAGCATTCTCTTCTTCCGGGCCTACACTACCAAATAGAAACATTTAGAGTCACTGGGTTTATTAATCAGAATAACATCCACAAATGAGGAATGTTCTGCATCCAAATTCCAAGTAAATCTATTAAATATAGCAATTCCTTCTTGATGGTATGAATTCCCAGGTGCAACAATTTATCCTTCACTTTAATATCAATATTTAAATGCCCCACATCACTGGACCTACAGAAATTTTAGTGATGTAGATGACCCTTGAATTTTTACTGGCTTTATCTTCCATCCTCTGATGCACATGTATGTTACCAAAAAGCAAACAATAGTTACTACCTCTTGTTAATTCAGTCTAATCAACATGTCATCATCAATATGATAGGCCACTTGAAGGTATGGGGGTGCAACATCCCTATAAGTTATGATATAGGACTAAAAAATCACAATATTCTTGAGTCATGTTGTCTGTTACTGAGACTCAAGATATTCTTTTGTTCATTTGTTCTGAAATTTTTCTGCTTATCAGGATGGAGCAAGAATTTAATAGGCTTCCTAGCTACTTCACTTCTGTGAATATTAAAATGAACTAGCCAGTGGTATAGGTGAGGACATTTTGACTTTCTTTTCCTCTGTTTTCCAATATGGTAATGAAATTCACTTTGCAATTTGTGAGTTTAGTGAGCTACTTATTCATCGCTAATGTAGGGCCTTTTTTATATTTAAATTATCCGTGTTTTCTTGAGAATTAAAAAAAAATTATTAATTCTGTGAGGCTTCTTTAAGAATCACATTAACACCCCTACCCCTACACCTGCTCCCAGCATCCTTTATCTTTCTTTCTTTCTTTCTTTCTTTCTTTCTTTCTTTCTTTCTTTCTTTCTTTCTTTCTTTCTTTCTTTCTTTCTTTCCTCT
>NC_022034.1:35954747-35977599 GCF_000317375.1 Microtus ochrogaster | reverse complement strand
TTTCCTTCTTTCTTAACCCACAGAGTCCAATTTGTGTTACCATTACAGTTTTTCATAATATGGTTTCTCTATTAGATGTTTAAAGCAGTATAAATCAGAAATTTAGATACAATGTTAAAATATCTCCTTGCTATCCATTGGAGCTTGAGCAACAGTCCAGGGGCCATGCCCTTAAAGAAAATAGACTCCCTCTCTTCCAGAAGTCACCAGCTGTCAATAAGTTGAGGATTTTGAACTTTAGCCTAAAGGTGAAGATGTACTTCCAGAGTGCTATAAACATAGCTGTCTTATGCTTCTACTCTTGTTAGTTTTTTTTAAAGTTTTTTTCAAGACATGGTTTCACTGTAGCTTTGAAGCCTGTCCTGGAACTAGCTTTTTTTTTTTTTAATTTACTTATTTATTTTTTTTTGTTGTTGAAAAAATTTCCGCCTCCTCCCTGCCTCCCATTTCCCTTCCCCTCCTCCCACTCCTCTCCCTTTCCACCCACTCGTCTCCCCCTTCCCCCACTCGTCTCCCCCTCCCCATGGTCCACATGCTCCCAATTTACTCAGGAGAGCATGTCTTTTTCTACTTCCCATGTCAATTAGATCCATGCATGTTCCTCTTAGGGTCATCATTGTAGTCTAGGCTCTTTGGGTTTCTGATTTGTAGGCTGGTTTTATTTGCTTTATGTTTAAAAAACCACTTATGAGAGAGTACATATAATAATTGTCTTTCTGGGTCTGGGTTCCCTCACTCAATATGATATTTTCTAGCTCCATTCAAAAATCCTTGGTTTTTGCCTGCAAAATTTAAGATGTTGTTATTTTTTCTGCTGTGTAGTACTCCATTGTATAAATATACCACATTTTCCTTATCCATTCTTCAGTCAAGTGCATTTATGTTGTTTCAATGTTCTGGCTATGACAATGCTGCTATGAACATTGTTGAGCACATATTCTTGTGGCATGATTTAGCATCCTTTAGATATATACCCAAAAGTGGTATTGCTAGGTCTTCAGGAAGGTTGTTTTCTAATTTTCTGAAAAATCATCACACTGATATCCAAAGGGGATGTACTAGCTTGCATTCTCATCAGCAATGCAAGAGTGTTCCCTTTACCCCACATCCTCTCCAGCATACATTGTCATCAGTGTTTTTGATCTTAGCCATTCTTACAGGTATAAGATAAAATCTCAGAATTATTTTGATTTGCATTTCTCTGATGGCTAAGGATGTTGAGTATTTCCTTAAGTGTCTTTCAGCCATTTTAGATTCTTCTGTTGAGAGTTCTCTGTTTAGACTACTACTCCATTTTTTATTGGTTTATTTGTTCTTTTGATGAGGAATTTCTTGAGTTTTTTGTATATTTTATAGAACAGACCTCTGTCTGATGTGGGGTTTATGAAGATCTTTCCTCATTCTGTGGGCTGCCATTTTACTTGTGTTAGAAGTCAGTCAATAATATGATCAGTGGCTGTTTTCCTTTTCTTTTCTTTTTTTTTTTTAAATCTTCAGTCTAATGACTATGGGAGAGATGATTCTTTCTCAAGACATATGCAGAATTCTTTAGACTGTTCATATATATCATGAAAAATGAAGTGTCATCTCTGTGCTAATTCTGTGGAATTAGCTAATTCTGTGGAAGTGCTAAAAGTAACTGACCAGCATCATTAAGATTTTTGTACTTCATGAGAGGTTTTGGATATCTATCTATCTATCAATCTATCTATCTATCTATCTATCTATCTATCTATCTATCTATCTATCTGTCTATCTATCTCACAAAAATCTTTGCTTCTCACAAAGAATTTATCAGGAGCATCAAACACATGCATAATGCTTATTTTTCCCAAAAGGAAAATATTTTTGTTTTTTAATTTTTTTTCAGATACTTGAAGGGAGTGAGCATGCACATAATAGAATTATTCTTTCACCAGACATTTGTTTGTTCACCATAGTACAAGTCAGAGTTTCATTCTCAGTCAGAGTTGACATGTGAATAAATAATATGAGAGTTTACTATACCAACTTGAAAAACAAAACAAAATATATACTTTCTCCAATGTATTAAAAGGATAATCACTAAATATCCAAGATTTGTAAAAATACAGAAACATTACCTCTTAAATGTATTTTTAATTAAAGATTTATTTTATTCCGAATTATGTATATCTGTAGAGGGGGTCAGTGCACATAAGTACTGGTGATTTTGAAAGAAAGAAGGTGTTTGATCTTTTGGAACTGTTGTTATAGGGTGTGAGCAACATGATATGTGTGATAGAAACCCAACTCTGGTCCTCTGCAAGAGCAGTATGTGTACCAAATCACTGTGCCATTTTTACAGAGCCTTTGAATTGTCCTTTCAGTGTTTTCTGAAAAAGACATTTATTTCATCAAGAAAAATCAAAACTATAATACATAATAAAAATTTTATTTTTTTATTAAATCTAGGATTCTGAGACTGAAAAATAACTATTTTCAACTGCATTCCTAAAATAATTTGCCCCTACTTTTGAAAATCTTGCCCCTTGGAATAAAATCAAGAATGAACTCTTTTTTTCTGAGGACATTAAAAAAATTCGTGCCATTTTAAGTGATATGATGAAATTTCTAGTGACAAATTTGTTTCCCCATTATAACTTCCAAGATGGGTAGTTAAAAACAATTCAGGAAGTTCTGTATTTGCTTTTGATACTTTATAAAAAAAAAGAATATTAAAATCCAACATTTAATAGAGAGGTCTTAGATTTACCTCAAGATTACCTTGAGATTTTTATATGTACTTTAATGGAATTAAGAGTAATGGTTTAATTAATTTATATCTATTTAGAACTAAGTCTATAGACATTTACTTTTATTTTTCTGGGAAGTCTGAAAAAAAAGTATCAATTAGTGTAAATTGAGGTTTTATATACTTTGGGGAGAGAGTCAAAATTGGAGATCTCCATTGGGTCTCTCCCCTTGGAAATCAGGATACCTAAGGAATAGAGAAAAAAAAGTCAGAGGGGTCCAGGTTACCAAGAGAACATCACCGAATCAACTAAGTTGAGCTCAAATGGGTTCAAACATACTGAAGCAGCAAGCTCTGGGACTGTGTAGGTTCTTGATTCTGTAGGCCATGTTCTCCTGGTGTCCTTGCCCTTCTTGCTCCTACAATCTTTCCTTCCCTTTTTTGGAGGAGTTTACTGAGCTCCACATAGTGTTTGGCTGTTGATCTCTTTCTGTCCCCATAACCTGCTGGAGGAAGCTTCTCTGATGAGAATTGGGCTAGGCACCAAGTTACAAATATAACAGAATAACATTAGGAATAATTTGATTTTTTTTGTCAGTCATGTATGGTGTAATTCTACACTATCTACTCTAGACTTCTGAGCCATCCTTCTTCAGGTCCTGAGCCATCCAGGTAGTGTAGGATATGGGCTCCGTCTTGTAGCTTGGGCCTCAAGTTAGACCTGTCATTGTCTCCCACAAATTCTCATGCATCTTGCAGGTAGGACAAGTAAAAGTTTTATTGCTAAGCTAATGTTCCAGTTCAACCACTGGGAGCCTAGCCTGGTTTCAGAAGATAGACTGTTCAGATATCATATCTTCCATTACCAAGAGTCCCACTAAGGTCACCCTCATAGGATCTCGGAAGTATCTACTGTACTAGGTTTCCACATTTCCCCCTAAAGGCCAGTTGTTTCTCTCCACACTTTTTCCCTCTGTCCCTCCCTTCTCCACTTAAGTCCATCTGTTCCCATCCCCATACATGTTTACCCACATAATCTATTTTATTCCTCTTTCCCAAAGATATCCACGTGTTCCTCTCCCCATTATTCTCCTTTCATCTAACTTCTCTGAGTCTGTGTGTTGTAGCATGGTTATCATTTACTTTATTTCTAATACCCACTTATAAGTGAGCATATATCATGTTTGTCTTTCTGGTTCTGTGTTGCCTCACTCAGGATAATTTTTTTTTAAAGTCCATCCATTTGCCTATGATTTTCATGATGTCAGTTTTTCCCAAAGGCTGAATAATATTCCACTGTGTAAATTTACCACATTTTTCTTTTCAATTATTTAGTTAAGGAACATCTAAGATTTTTTCTAGTTTTGGCTATTATGAATTAAGCAGTTATAAACATAGGTAAACAAGTGTCCTTATAGTAGCATGGGACATCCATTGGGTATATGCTGAAGAGTGATATATCTGGGTTTTGAGGTTGATCAATTCCCAATTTTTGACTAACTCTTGACACAAAAGGAAGCTTACAAGAGCAGGAATGAGTTTCATCTATTAAGTTATTGGCCAAAGATTTCCAATGGGAATCCCAAACAAAAAAGCCAGGCTGTTTCCAAATCTATTTATTGCTCTCAAACTGACTGCAAGTTCCCATTGCTGTAGACAATACCTATATGCCTAATTTATCATGGAGAATTCAAGTTGGTTCACACATATAGCCATAATCCCTACTGACTAGTCTTCTTGGTTCTATAAGGTACTCTGAACATACAATGAAACATAGTTCTTTAGAAGCTAATTCTTTCTACTTGAGGTGAGTGTAAGGAATTACTTCACACTTATCCTCTGTGGTTTTTTTTACTAACAAATTCTCCTCTGTGCTGGATATACAAATTTACTTTCTTTTCAGATACTAACATTATCCTTGATGTAGTAAATAATAAATTTTCATTTTTCTTGCTGCTTTGATATATTAATTGAAAAAACTTCATTAATGAAGTATTCTGAGAGCATAAGGTAGTGAGAGATAATCAACCATAAATTCATACCTATGAATAAAATTATATGAACTGAACAGGTTTGTAGGCAGAGACTGCTCATATATTTCCTTGCCACCCAGACCCCAATAATCACACAGAAACTATATCAATTACAACATTGCTTGCCAATAGCTTAGGAAACTTTCTAGTTAGTTGTTATATCTTAAAATACCCCATTTCTATTATTTAGTATATCACCACGAGGCTGTGGCTTACAGGGTCACATTCCAGTGACTGTCTCCTTTTGCAGGTAAATAGCATCTCTCTGACTCCACCTACTCTTTCTTTATATCTCTGTTCTGATTTCTTTCATGGCTTTACCCTGCTAAGTCATTAGCCAAAACAATTTTCTTCATCAACCAATAAAAGCAATATGCATACAGAAAGATATCCCACATAATATCCTTTTTTCAATCTAATTAAAAAGGAAGATTTTGACTAAAATTAAAGTTATAATATTTCTTTGTAAGTCTAAAGTTTCATATCTAATTTATTTTTTTATTAAAACTAAGGAAAACTGTAACTAATTGTCTTCTACTTCATAAAAGACTCCAGAAGGATATAATATTACCTAAGTAAACAGGAAGTAAATTGTAAGCAACATACAAAACTCTAGACTTGACATACACATCTCACTGTCTAGACAGTCACCCAAAGTTTTTTTTGTAACCTTGGGGCATCAGTCTTCAGTCTACAGGTCCATAGTATCTGGCAGACTTTTCCATGAGGCGAGAAATCTAAAAGACTGTTTTGTTTCTATTGGCAGTTTGTCTGTCACTTTTTTCTGTATCCTGTAGAATGTCTGGCAGACTTATTCATGAAGCAAGAACCCAAAAGGACTATCTCACCTTCTTTAGGCAATTTCAGCTGTCAATCTTTTTGGGGGGTCCTGCATGTCCAGTTTATACAGCATACCATCAAATAGTCCAGGCAAGAGCAGTTTCTTGACTAAATGTCTAGCAAACTCCATAAGGAGCCTCCTCAGTGCTCATCATCCTCTTGAAGTAATTGGTGCTGCCAGGAGTAGATGTGTCTCAGTGTCATGAAAAGTCCTAAATTTTCAAAATGTTTTAAATGCCATATTCTGTAAGTCTTTGAAAGGTTTGAAGACTACTTATCCATTAGAAATATATCTCTGTACATCTAGAAAACCTAATTAACATGACTACAAACTTGACTATTATGGATGACTATCTTTTAACCTATATTTCTTAATTATATATTACATTTTTAAATTTTACAAACATAATACTTTAATCAAGAGCAGAAATATACATATAACAAAATAGTATATGTGCACTAAAGAAATAAAAACTTAAGTATTTATTTGGGTAACAGTCTAATGAAAATGTGTTTATCTAAGCTTGAACCTTGTTTTTACATAATCTGACCAGCAGTTCCTACATTTCTCAGTCTCTGAACCATTTTTCTTCAAATTAGGCCATTTTCATTGTTGTTATTCTCTTACTTAAAAATCTAGTATTATTTATATTAAAATCCACTCCATTTTTGTTTGTTAAGCTATTGTATATTTCTTCTTTTTTAGTCTATCTTGACTGATTTCTAAGGTATTATTTCTGTATGAATTAATATATTAATACTTAATTGTAACTTTGTTTAATCTATTTCTTATCTTAATTAATTATGTTTATATATCCTTAGATGGTACTGGAAATTAATAGAACTTTTTGTGTAAAAAGAATAATTTTATTTAAGGCAGATCAAAATAGAAGAAAAGAAGAAATTAAGAAAGGAATGTAGAATGAAGGAAAGAAAGAAAGAAAGAAAGAAAGAAAGAAAGAAAGAAAGAAAGAAAAAGATAAAAGAGAAGGAAGGGAAGGAGGAAGGAAGGAAGAAGGAAGGAAGGAAGGAAGGAAGGAAGGAAGGAAGGAAGGAAGGAAGGAAAAAAGGAAGGAAGAAAAGGTGACGTCTACCTAATGTGGATTACAATTGCCATAAGTGATCAGTTTTTGTTTCTGTGTTATTGTGTCTCAGTACAACACTAGAATCACTACCCGCATTATCACTTAAAGATTAGATAAGGTGTCATCACTGAAACAACAGTTATATGGCAAAATGGGAATGTACACCTGAGAGCGTTGTTCATTCTTCTGGGATACATGACCCCTGTACAAATTATAATACAAATCCAAACCATGGGTTCATTTTTTTTAACTGCAATTCAGTTGTGAGAATTTGTCACTGTAGGAATGCAATAGGCTCCTGTCCTAGATGGAAGTCAGTTCCTACACTCCTTGAATTGTCCTACTCTAACACTGATTTAGTTTAACAGGAATAGAAAATAAAAGCACAGCCCTAATTGGCATGCCCCTGGAAGTCCTCCCTATTCAGAAGATGTTTCTAGAAATGGGATTTGTGAGACTTGGAAATTCTAATTTGCTTTGGAACTGAACGTTTTCCTCACTCAAGAGTTTCATTTGTGGGTTAGAATAATGATTCCTTAAAACCTACTTCTTTTTTTTCTAACAATTAAATATTCAAACTTCGGAGTGTGTTTTCTTTTTTAAGGGGATACATAGAAGGACAAAATCCATCATATCCTCCTTTATTTTTCTTGTTTTCTTCCTTCCTTCTTTACTGATCCCTCCTATCTTCCTCTCTCCACTACTCTTTCCCACTTTTCTCTTCTTCAGAAGTAGTCACCCATGGATATTTTTGTTTACCTGATGGCTTCTTTCAGATATTATTTGACATGCTCACTACATCTGGCATTTGATTAAAATGAAAGCTGAATCTTTGGTTTCACTGAATTCCAATTAGATGCTTTGACAAGAACACTGCAGAATATTCAACACATTGCATGCTCTCTCATCGGGAAGCAGCATCTCTCTAGAGGCCCCAAGTGAAGAAACACTTCTGTTTCCAAAATGAGCAAAGCCAGCGGCAGACTCACTTATTCATTTTAAAGCTGCATTTTCTCCTCTGCAACTCTCCGTAGGATTGGTTGTAATGACATTATTCAATTCCACATCAGTTCTTCAGCTAGTAGATGTTCAAATTCTCTGAAGATCCCTTCTTGAATCAGTTACTTCAGCTGGAGGCACTAATTTTGCATGACAATTTTCTGCTCATTTGACGTTTAACTAGGTAAACAGCAAATCCTCGATTGAGAGCAATAAATCTTAGTGAAAGTATGGATCAGGGGATGTAGTGCTTTAAAAGATTCTGTTATCTCTTTTGGCACCTTGTATGTGGGATGGGTTTCCTTAATATTTAAATGCTTCTCAGGTGTGACTGCACTCTCCTCTCAGTTGATGAAGACACGCTAAGTTTAAATTTTAAAGTGCATCTGGTTGACATTTGTAAGATACTGTGTCTCTAGCAATAACCTGGAATATAATTCAATTAATCATAATCCTGTCAAGTACAATTCTTTGTAGCTTGTTTATAAAAACACATCATACAGGAATAAAGTAGAAAAGAGTGTGGATGAATCAGCCTGGAGATGAAAGAGATTATTGCTTCTCTTTTTTGGTACTAATACCTTAAGATTAGATTTAAAACAGATTTCAGTCGCTTTATAGAGAGATGAGAAATATTTTAAATGCATTAGAGTAGAGCTTGTTTAGAAGCAATATTTGGTATTGAATGCATCCCCAAATGCTTTTATGTGTAGAATAAATATTTCAGACTGAAATTCTTATTTCAACCTTATCTTTGCTTTGCAGCCATACACGGAAAGAAAGAAGAGAAAGCCAAGACAGTGGAGCAAGGTAAAAAAAAAAGTGAAGCAGGTTGACATTATCTTCTTTAGAAAGAAAACAACATGAGGAGGAAAACACTGGATTCAGACAGGCAGAAGACAATAACCTTTAAATCTCTTGCTCCATAGCAATGTCTTTTCATGTGTTTTTTTGGACAGGGAGAATGTGAGGCAACTATCTGGCCTTGTCTTTCTTCTGTGTATTTAGCTTTGAGTATAAATCAGAACAGGAAACCTATACCGACTGCTTCATTGCACCACAGAGATGCTGAGGGGTATTGATAATGAGAAAATGAGCTAGGTAATGAGTAGACACTTTTCTCTTTGGGTTTTGATTTCAGTACCACCTCACAGGTGATAGCCTGAAGAATAAACATAATTCAGCCCAATTTATGAAAAATAATTTATATTGCTTTAAAAAGAATTTGTTAAAGTTAAGGCACTGGGGCAAAGGGAAGCAAAAGTTTATTACAGTTTATGTGATGACTTTGGTGGCTGATTGCCTGAAAATTTAATATTAAACATTATAAAGTCATAAATTTATGAATATATATTTATTGTTTAATGTAGCTATACCACAATATCACTTTAGAATATGCTTTAAAATGCTCCTGACCATGGTATTTTATCATTGAGAGCGATATTGTGCTTATTCCTGCAGCTCAACTAAGTTAAAAGATTTAAAGACTTTTATAGTGAAAATAGCATAATAATTATGTTGATAAAATTTTCCATTTATTTGGTGTCTGGGTACCACCGACCATTTAAGGAATCAATGCAATGTTTCAGCCAACTCTGTTTGAGTAAAAGTGTCTAAATTAGTGTCTAAAATACAAAGCACAAACATAGGATCATGTTTTGGCTTGCTCACTTATGCAGCTTTCCATATTGAAATTTCTTAGTCAAAATGAAAACAATCATTCCCAGTCTGCTTTACTGACAAAAGACAGTTTAGCCCAAATAAAAAAATCTTATGAAATCATACAACAAATTATAAATTCCTAAGTTGCATATATGCTTATTTAGGTCATTTTTTCACAGTTCTGACAAATTATCATAGCACACAGTAGTCCACTGAACATCGTGGTTTTCTGTTCTCTAGTCATAACAATTACTTATCATAGCTTGCTTTGCTTCTTATTTAACATTGTCTTTTTTATGTTTTTGGTTTGGCTTTGTTTTTGTATTCAGGATTTACTTTTGGCCTCAAACATGCCAAGCAGACTCTGTATAATTAAGCAGTATCCCAAGTCTAGTAGAACGTTTTAAAACAGTACCACATGTCAAAAGTAGACTGGCTAGTAATGGAAAATAGTGGTACCTAACATAATTGCTAGGAACACTGAATGCTTATTTAAGAAAGTGTCCCTTTTATTAACTCACTGATGTTTCCTGAATTTGGCAATGGTTCATTAGGATGTGAACTTAATCTTTCAGATTATTTTTATTATAATTTTATTAAAATTACATTTTATCATATTAAAATTTAGCATTGCATGCTAATATAAAGTTAAGAAATTATTTTTATAACAATTGTAAAACATTTCAGTTTTAAAGAGAATGAGCTCTCATATTTTAAAACAAAAACAAATTTAGTATATTTAAACACATTGCCTTTTTGTGGTGGTCTATTTATGCCAATAGCTGATGATAGATATTTTTAAAACATGAATAAAGCAGAGAGTTTGCATGTGAAAAAAATCTAACTTTGATCTATGTGTTTTATGATAGAATTCTAATATTTATTCTTAAGTGAATCTTTTAGAACTCTGTTTTCATTTCTTTTCTACATAGTTTTAGTTAGCTTCAGAAATATTTATTATCTAAATAATGCATTGAGAAAAAACAAATATTATCAAGATACTTTTTCATTCATTTAAGTTTTAACTTGTGGATTTCTTTAGGGAAAACATCATAGTTTACTTAATTCCTGTCAGATTTCAATGTGCTGTGCACTCTAAAACTCTAGTTGTGCATATTGAACTGATGGATATAGGTGCATCCCAGCTATGCATGAATACATTAACTCAAGCCCACTTTACATTATGGGAGACACTCTTTGGAAATGGTGGATTAATTTCTGATGAGCCTAGTTTATAAAAAAGAGACATCATCACATAGAAGGGAAGACTAGGGGAACTAAGATGTCCAGAACTCCACAAATTGCTATTTTAGTTTTAGTGTATGATGGGTTATGTTATTTTTATTTTCTTCATGCAGATTTTATATTGGCTAGATTATAGGTTTGAAGATTATGATTTTCTCTATCCTTATACTTAAAAGTCAAGTAATTAGGAAGAAATCCACAAGGTTCTATGTAGGAGTATCAGAATGGCTCTCAATAGACGTGTATCAGAATGGCTCACAAGACATTTCCACAACTTATATGGCTGTGCTTATGGGAGTAATCAGTGTGTTAAAGTTGAGCGTGATAGCTATGTGCTGCCATGCACAGATATAGCATTATAGTTCATGTACGTGTCTCAAAATAGCGCATTGTGGTTCAATGAGGTAATGCTCATTTTGATAATTAATTTATTAAAATTAGATGTTTTATGTACTTCTTCAAAGTAGACCTGCAGTCTTCAATCATATTTCCCTGTCTTTCAATCTTTCTGGTTCCGAAGGAAACAACTGGTGTGGTTTTCTTAGAGCTAGCTAAGGGAGAGCAAACAGCCGCTCTAAAGAAGCACTACAAGGAAGAGAGCAGTTAAGACAATTCTTTTGGGTCTCAGTAGAAAGGTTGGAGTAAAGCAGGGGGAAAGTGGGGAAAAGAGACACAAATTAATCATGTGTGAATTGTTTTTATTTCTGTCATTCACTCTGATTCATGAAATTATTGAAGTCATGTTTAGGATTTGTTCTAAGTGGCCCATCAATTGATTGTATGCTCAATAAATATTTGTTGGTTGATTGCAAACATAGAGAAAAGGTCAAGAAAGAAGTCTAAGCTAAGCCAGATTTCAACAACTTATGCTGAACACATTTTGTAGCTATAAGAATATTCTGTAATGTCAAGTTCTAACAAAAAATGTAGACAAAAGTTAAAAAGTTAGATTAAATTTTCACCTTATTAACTCAAAGTAGAAACAATAGAGAAAATTTAATTATTATTCAACAACTCTATTAGTTATCATATATTTATAGTTGGTTCTTATTCAGAAGTTGGGTGTGATGAACAATCATATGGACAAAGATATTGAAATTATTTAGTTTATTAATTATAAGTAAGTTAATGTGAACTTCTTAACAAGGCAAAAGAAAAGAGACAGTTAAATAATTGCTTAATTGTGCAAATTCGTGTGCTAAACTCAGTAAAGTATACCTTATCCTTGCTTTTAAAATAAATTTATATACTTAGGGAAGAATCAAAAGCTAATACTTTTCTCAAATGAAAAATTTCTGATACTCTGATACACAGTTGTTAAACGGAGTATTTCTTACACTAGATTTTTATTATTTTACAGGAGGCCTTGTATAGAAAGCCCCTCATTTTATAGGATTGCAATAAAGTCAAACTGTACACTTAAATGTATATGTAAAGTTCAGTATTATAAGGTAAATTTTAAAAGGCTGTAACTAAGTTATTATATGTAGAATTTCATCCTCCTATTAAACAAAACAAACTTACAACCCAGTTAATTTGACACATGACAATTTTTTAAGAACAATATTTGATTTCCAATTAACCAATAACATGAATTTGAAGAAACTGCTCATCACTTTATAAAGTGTAAATTATGAAAGTAAACATCAAAACTATGTCAAGGTTGACTTTGTCTACTAAGATATTCAATTTTTCTTTAAATTTAGAAAGGTTTCAGTACACACAAGCAATCTAATCTGTATGCACATGAAGGGTTTCTGTCTTTCTTTGGGTTGGATGTGATTCTGTAAACCATGTTACCCATATAATTGTAAGAGCCTTAAAATTTGTCAGGATAAATGGTGGAAAACAAGTACATTGTGTGTGAGCCATTATGTTCCTTTATCTCAGTAGACAGTCTTTGTGTATGCACTGGTTATTTTTTAATCTGTAATGTGTAATTATTGTACACTCATTCTGAGTTTAAAGTGATTGTTAAAAATATCTTAGAGCAGTGATTTCCCGGAGACAGTACTGCTTATTTGAATGATTGGGTTTATATTTTTTTGTATACCAAAATTCTTTTTAAAAAGGAAGGAATTTAAACTTTAAAAAAATCAATGGAGTAAAACTAAAAAGCTTAGTTGACCCAATTGTATTTAATGATTTGTGTGATGTGTGTTTATAAAAACCAATCTGCATATGTTGATTAAGTCTTGTTGTTGACCCTCAATAAATTTTAACTGATAAAAAATGATTGATTCCTGTGAATTTCAAACCTTTGAAAACGGTTTTACTTCAATGTTTAATATTTATTGAGCGCCCACAACAGGCCAGGCGCTGGGAAGGGTTGTGCTTGACTCAAGAGAGAAGCTGATCTACAAACAACACCAAACACTACATGCATGTGTACCCTCCATTCTTTTTTAAACTTAGTTTGCATATTTTAAACAATGTTTAGCAGTTCATCATTTTACACAGTCATATAGACATTTTACTTCATCTTATTATAAGTACACCCTTATTTAGTACTTTTATATTAAGTCCTTCTCGTTTGACTCATATGATCAATAGCAAATTCCTTTTCAGTTCTTGCTCTATTGGTTTTTTCCACTGTCTATTCCATTTTCCCTTCAGTAGACAAAAAGCTCTAAATTCTACATGTCACAGCAGAACACATTACTCAAGGAAGTTTGTGTTTTTATACGTGTTTCTTCCTTAGAACCACCATCTGTCATGCATCATTTGATGCACGTCATTCAAATTTTTATTGGTAGCATTGACATTCAACACTGAAGACATTTTTTTTTTTGCCTAGGAAATGAACCACCTGAGTAATGATGATGATGGGATGTGATGATGATGATATGCATTAATGTCATTCTTTTCTTTCAAAACATAAAGATACAAGCACACACGTCAGATTTTCTGAAGTTCATTCTCCATCCTTGCCTCTGTAAAGTACCACTCTTACCATCCAGGAGCCTCAGTAACAAGAAAGTCAGGAGGGGTGGTAGATAGAAGGACTAAACTGGATACGTTGAATCTTAGGGCAGGAAACAAAACTCCAAGAAAAGCATTACTCCTACGTTGCCTTCATTCAGAACCTTCTGTGATCCACTAATATACTTTCTTCACAAACAATTCCGTGTTTTAGGTTCCTAAAGTAACAAGCTCTTTGTATCATCTGTGTGTCTCTATCTTACTTATAACCCTTAAACTTCGTCTTAATCTGAAAATAAAAGAATACAAATATGAACCATTTCTTTTTGTATAGTTGACTATAATTATAAATATAAGGAAATTTTTCATGTGACCTGTTAATATAATGACAAAGTATCTTATATTTGCTTTGGGAGTCGATTATATAATTTGAGGAAACTTTCAACCAAAATAAAAATGTGTACAGTTTTGACCATTTTCTACATTTTGACATCAGGTGGATGTTTCATTCCCATCTTCATCATAAGGAAATTGTCCCCACACATGCTATTTCTCCTCGATGGCATTCTGATCACCATCAGTAGGATTTGGAACTAAGAAACATTAAGTGTTTAACTCAACTCTGCATATTATTTGACTTTGTAAAGTGGATTGTATAGAAGGCTGAAGAAATTCATTATAGTTTGTACTACTCAACACAAGTGCATACCACCTCTAGCTTTCAAAAGCAGTAGCCAATTGCTTCTTAGATTTTCTATTAAAAACTATATCATTCATGCCACTAAACTGAGCCCATATATTGGCTGTATCTCTTTTTCCCTTGAAACAGAATATATGTCAAAATGGTTACATTCATAAAGTTAATTGCTTAGAGAAAAGATTATCTTTGATTTTTTGTCTCATTGACTTATTTTTAAGACATATTGGTTTCCCTACTAAAGATCTACTTATAATAAAATAAAATGATTTGCATTTATTATTTGTTTGCATTTAGTTTGTATTAGGTACCTTAGTATAAATTAGTGGATTGTCAACATAATAATTTAGAGGCAAATTTCAGAAAAAAAAACTGAAATTTTCAACTCTACTATTTTATCACAGTAAATGAAATCACACATTTTAAGTTATTTCAAGAACTAGTGTGAATTTTACATCATAGATAAGTTGAACTTGTGTAATATTGTCTTACTCTTTGATAAAATGTTAGTATAAGCTTGTTGAAAAATTCTTGAAATGTCCAATTTCAATTAATAATTTCCTCCACTAGTTTGTATTTATAAAAAATTGCTTAAAAAGTTCTTCATCATTATAGCTAGAAACATTTGAGTTCCATTCACTTGAATTTTATACATTATAATATAAAGAATAGTCATATAATTATCTAATGGTACTATATTATCATTTAAAACTCTGAAAATAAAATTTATCATGAAAAATTCTTGAGTTAGGACATTTAATTTGTGTCTTCAAAAAAGAAAAAATTTATGTAATTTAGTGATAGTTATGAAATATTAAGTCAACATAAAGGTGTCTCAAAATAAAATATATTTTAGCTTATTCTTATTATATATTTACTATGACATTGGCTAGTCTTGTCTTGACTATGTTCATATATCAATTACTTTATTAGGCAATCCTTGAATAGCCTTCCATTGTATGAGAAATCCATAAGAATATGTTTCTCAATGAGGGACAACTTATGTCTAAATCATTCCTATTTTTCATAAATGCTTAAGAACATATTGAATTCCTTTTGTGAGAACAGTCTATGCAAAATGAAAGCAGGAAAATCAGATTCAAATTTCAAAATGAAAAACATTGTAGGACCAGCAAGATGGATAGGAGGATAAAGATGCTTGATATTAAAGCCTGGAGATCTGAGTTTTATCCCTCAACTTGTATAAAAATGGAAAGAGATGTCAACAAAAGCTGTCCTCTTGCCTATGTACATGTGCACACACACAGAGACATAAAAATAGACATACACACAAATGTATGTGCACACATATACGTACAAACAAAAATTCTTTCAATAATATGGAAATGAAAACCTTCTAGAAATAATCTGAATATAATGCTAATATTTAAAATATTTTCATACATTTAGTTTACAATTAAATTTCAAAAGATATCAGCAAAACATGATGTTGAATAATAAATAAATGAGATGTAGTTCTATAAAAATAAATTTAGCCATGGGCTTCTCTAATAATTCCATAAGTTGTCTTGGAGATTAATACCCAGTATGTACATATATATGTGACTAATGAATTATATGTTAAGAATTAAATTATGAAAATGCCATAATATATTGCTTCTGGAGGCAGAAGACTGTAAGTGACCTAATGATGAGTGACTGAAACTGTTTTTACAAGAAGGCAATATTGACTTTTATTAGTTCTTCAGTACATGCTTCATTCTTTTATTAAAACTTTATTGAATTAATATCATGAACAAAATAAAGTTGAAATATGATAGTATTCATAATATGCTTCATGAACAAAATGAAAGTTGGGATATGATAGTATTCATTATGAATTATTGCCTGAAAAACTCCATCAAGAAGCTCCTATAGCTGATAAACACACTAAACAAAGTTTGCTGGATTTAAATTAACAAACAAAAATCCTTAACCCTCCTATATACAAATAAGAAATGATCTGAGAAGAAAATGGTGAAAACAACATTTCACAATAACCTTAAATAATAAAAAAATATGTTGGGGTATCTCTAACCAAACAATTAGAAGATTTGTATGATAATTATTTCAAGTCTTTTTAGAAAAAAAATTGAAGACAATGTCAACAGATGAAAAGATCTCACCTGCTCAAGCAACAGGAGGGTCAATATAATATAAATGACTTTCCTACCAAAAGCAAACTACAGATTCAAAGAAATCCACATCAAAATTCCAGCACAATTCTCTACAAATCTCAAGAGGAGAATTTTCATCTTCATGTGGAAACAAAAAAATCCCTAGGATAGCTAAAACAACCCCCAAGTAATAAAAGAACTGTGGAAGTCATCAGTAACCCTTATTTCAAGCTGTACTACAAAGGAATAGTAACAAAAGACTTTTGGGCACAAGAAATGGACAAGATGATCATTGGAATATAATTGAAGACTCAGACACAAATCCACACACCCATGGCCTCCTGAGTTTTCATAAAGAGGCCAGAAATACACACTGGAAAGAAGAGAAATTTTAACAAATGATGCTAGTCAGATGGGCAACTGCTTGTAGCAGAATACAATAGATTCATATTTGCCACCCTCCCAAAAATTAACTCCAAATGGATACAAGACCTGAACCTAAAACCAGATACCCTGAACCTTGCAAAAGTGAAAGTGGTGAATAGATTTGAAGTCACTGGCATAGAAAAACACTTTACAAATAGAACACATTATCATAGGAACTAATATCAACAATTAACAAATGGAACCTCATGAAATTGAGGAGCTTCTTCATGGAAAAGACGCCATCATTCAGACAATGGAGTATCCTACAGGAAAAGAAAAGATTTTTACCAACTGCATATTTTTTAGAGGACTAATATTCAAAAAATATAAAGAACAGAAGAAGCTTCATTTAAAGAAACAAATGATCCATTTAAAAATGTGATATAGATATAAAAAGAATTCTCAAAAAAGGAAACTCAAATGAACAAGAAACGCTTTTTAAAAAATTAGTCAATATCCTTAGCCTTAGGGAAATGCAATTTGAAACTACTTTGAAACTTCATCTTACACTAGTCAGAATGGCTAGAATTAATAAAACAAGTGGCAGCTCATTATTGCAGAATGTGAAGTAAGAGAGACACCCATCCATTGCTGGTAGGAATTCAAAATTGTACAGTCACGATGGAAATTAGTATGGTGGTTCTTCAGGAAGATGGGAATTGATGTATCTCAAGATCCAGCTGTATCACCCTTGATATACACAGAAAGGACGCTTCATCCTTTCGCAAAGACATTTACTCAATCATGTTAATTTGGGCTCTATTCAAAGTAGCTAGGATTTGGAAACAATCTACATGTCCCTCAACAGAAGAATGAATAAAGAAAATGTGGTATATTTACACAGTGGAATATTATCATGAAATTTGAAGACAAATGGATGGAGCTAGAAAAAAAAAAACATCCTGAATGAGGTATCCCAGATCAGAATATGGTATGTATTAACTTACATGAGGATATTAGTTGGAAAGTCAATGATAACCAAGCTATAATTCATAGAAAAACAGAGGGTAGGTGTAGAGTAAGGGAGTAGAGGAAAGAGATACATCTCTTTATGGAAGAGAAATAGAATAGATAGTTATAGATGAATGGGGGCCTGGAATGGGAGGATCAAGTGGGGAAGGTGGGGCGATTCGTTGAGGAAAGGAATACAGGAAGAGTCAGCTAAAATTAAGGGCCATTTGATGGTTAGTATGGAGGTCTAATGCAGTACAAACCTCCTAAAATATATACATATATGAAGGCAATATAAATGAAATTGCCAGGTAATGGTGTAGAATGATTCTTAACTGGCCATTTCTTGTCAGTAAATGAAGCTTCCCATATTGAGATTGGGTTACAACAAGTTGAGTTGTTGGCCAAAGAGGCCCCACAGGAATCCCTGCATAACCCAGTCTGTTGTCAAGTTTATGGGTTGCTTTCTACAAACTTATAGCAATGACCCCTTATTTATTTATTTATTTATTTATTCATTCATTCATTCATTCATTCATTCATTCATTGAATTATTTTTTGAGACAGGGTTTCTCTGTGAAGTTCTAGTTGTCCTGGAACTCACTCTGTAGACCAAGTTAGGCTAGCCTTCTACTCAGAGATCCACCTGCCTCTGCCTCCTGAGTACTGGGATTAAAAGCATGTGCCACCGGGAAGGGCCCATGTTTGAAGACAACATCCACTCAGCTCTTTAAACATGGATGTGTAGAGCTGATGACTACCGAGAGGCTTCACTCCCATTTTCCCGTGTCTTTCATACTGAAAAGTACTCTACACACTCTCAAAAGAGAAACATAAACACCAAGCCAGCCACAGATCCTTCATCTGCAATGGTGTAAGATAGGCTGGGGCAATGGTGGCACAAAGCTTGCAGATTAACCCATCATAACTGTTTTGATTTTAGGTTCATACTGTAAGATAGAACCCATACCCAACACTGCTTAGGTGACCAAGAACTTGAAACTAGACAGGACAGAAGCCTAAGATAAAACTGAGTACTAGCGTTTTACTAAAAGAACGTAGTAGCAAAGTAATTCCTAATGACATTCTGCTATATTCATAGATCAGAGCCTTGATCAGCCATGTTCAGAGAAGCTTTCTCCTGCAGGAGATTGGAACAAATACAGAGACCCACAGCCAGATATCATGCAGGAATCGAGAGTCCTGGGAATACTCAGTCTTAAACAGGATGTTTCTATCAAACCCCACCCCAAAGAGCTAAGGGAAACCTGCTGAAGAGGAGGCAGGAAGAATGTAAGGGCCAGAAGGATGGAGGGCAGCAGGAAAACAAGACCTTCTACATCAACACACACAAAGTTTGTTTGAACTCATAGAGACTGAGGCTGCATTTAGTTACATTTTATTATTATCTCTTAGAAGCCTGTTCTTTTCTAATGACAGAAAACAAAGTGGATTTAGGTGGGAAGAGAAACGGGAAGAAACTGGGAAGATTAGAGAGTAGGGAAATTGAAATCAGGATATATTACACGAGAAAAGAATCTATTTTCAATAAAGGGGGGAAAAAAGAAAAAGGGAAAAGAAGGACATTGGCCATTATGACTAAGTGTATAGTTGTCTTTATTCTTATGAAAGCAGATGAGAAATAAAAATAAGCAATGGATATATTTGATAGGACACAGTACGTAACATTAAAAAGTTACACATGCCAAAGCATTGTGAAATTGTGTATATTGATTGACTGATAGATGATTGATTTTTAAAATAATATTTTTTCCTTGTAGTTGTCTTATTCAAATTCAATTTGATAGCTTTTGTTTTATTATTTTATATTTTATATTGTTACATTTTTGAATAAATTAATGAATGAATGAAAACGTAGACACTAAAGCAAAGGTTAGCAACTGAACTGTCTCTTGTACCTGCTGATATAAAGAAAATCTGTTATTTCCATCAGATGACCCTGGGTATATCAACCACTCCAAGATGGGTCTCATGTAATTGACCATTTTACAAAGAACTCCACAGTTTCTGTATGTGCTTTTAGTTGTTTATAGTTTTTTGTTTTTCATTAGTTTGCTTGTGTCTACCAGTATATGACTACACCTGAAAAGTACCTTCAGCAAAGTGTTAGGATACAACACTACCATAAAAAGATCAGTAATCTTCTTATGTACTAAAGACATACTCAATGAGAAATCAGGAATAAAATCCCATTCATAAAAGTCAATAGTCTAATATACTAAAGACATACTGAAAAGAAATAAGGAACACAATCCTATTCATAAAAATTAATAGTCTTCTTATATACTAAAGATATTGAATGAGAAATCAGTAATACAATCCCATTCATAAAAATCAGTAGTTTTCTTATATACTAAAGACATAATGAATGAAAAATCAGGAATACAATCCCCTTCTTAAATATCTCCAAGAAACAAAAGAACTTTCAAAATAAAAATAAGCAAGGAAATAAAAGACCTGTAATGATTAAAACCTTAAAACACTGAAGGAAGAAGCTGAAGTAGAAATAAGAAGATGAAGAGAACTTCTTTGCTTGTGAATTGATAGGACTAACACTGTGAAAATGGCTAACATACAAAAATCAATACGCGATGCAATTCTTATGAACTCAGTTCATCAAAAAAATTGAAAAATCAATCTCAAAATTCAGTGGAAACAGAATAATTTTCAGATAGTCAAAACAATCTTGAACAATAATATCTCTGCTTGAGGTATCACCTTACCTTATTTAAAGTTACACTTCAAGGATACAATGATAAAGCAGCAATATACTTGAATAAAAATTAGGCACAATGATCAGTACAGTAAAATTGAGAATCCAGGTATAAGTTCACGTTACTAAAGCTGCCTGATTTTTAACAAAGTGGCCAAAAATGCTCATTGGAAGGAAGACAGCATCTTTAACAAATCATGATAGGAAATAAAGATAGTTATAATTGTGAAAATGAAACTAAATTCTTATATCTCACCCTAAACACAAAACTCAATCCCAGAAGGTTTAAGGAGTCAACATAAGACTCTATACCCGAATCTTTTAGAAGAAAAAGTCGGTAGCACATTTCAAATGGTATGTAGAAGTACTGGCTTTCTGAAGAGGACTTCTGTAGCAAAGGGAATAAGACCAATAATTGACAAACAGGATCTCAACAAACCACAAGGGCCTCTGAACAGCAAAATATCACTATCAATTATTTGAAGAATTAGCCTACAGAATGGGAAACAAGTCTTTGTCAGCAATACAGATGACTATGGGTTAATGTCTAGAATACACAATGAACTAAAAAACTGACCACCGAAGCAAACCTTGTAATTAATGATTGGCTATTGAGCAGAACCGTGTTGTTATTGTTTTAATTATGTGTAAGCTTGGACAAGCTTCTGTACACATGATCTCTTAGCTTCAGCTATCATATTAATATCACTCAATTCACTATACATACATATGAAGTGAAAAAGATGTTATGTCAATGTATGTAACCATGGAAAATAAAGCTTTAGTTTAAGATTTAGGAAATGCCAAGAACACTGGGCTTATATTATTTATCAGCAAGGAGACTTAATTTTGCAAGTTGAGCATGATTATAGAAAGAAAATTACTAAAGTTTTCTTTCAAAAAATTATGTTTTGCAATGGAATTAATTCTCTAAATATTGAATCAGAAGTTAAAATAATGCAATATAAAACTTTATACAATAAAGGTCCTGATTTTATTTGTATATAATTACACATTACTTATATTTCTGCAAGAGCTAGGCAGAAGAAAACTAAAGTGCTCCCACATGAATTCCTAGAATTTCAGTAGGCATTTTATTTAAGGTGTGATGACCACTAGGTTGAGTATGTGGGAAAACCATTCTACTCTGCAGCCAAGCAGAAAAGCGCAAAGCCGGATAATTAGCTACAGTTGTATGGAATTTAGTCAAGCAATATGGGTACCTAAGAGACTTCAGGAGGGGTCTCTGATCTAAGACAATTTTAAGAATTCTATCTCACTGAAGAAAGAGCTTTTCAAATGAACTGGAACCATTAGGAGACCTTGAAGACCTATTTTTCATCGATGGTGGTAATATACACCTCAGGGAAGCCCAAACCAACTCTTGTTTGGATTTTTTGGACCACAGTTGATGTTGCTTTTCTAAAGTACAAGTACACCCCAGCATTTCTGGAACATACACAGTGCTTGAAGAAAGTTTTTCAAGTTTGTTTGCTACATGGTTGGACTGACCGCTATTAGTTACACAGTTGGCTATTTGAGAATTCATGAAGTCTCTCCTGTCCAATTACGTCACTTAACTTTCAGACATCAATATAATCTCCCCTGTTCACCAGTGTCCTGACAGACATATCACCACAGCCTTCAAGGACTGAGTTGTCAAAAATCCCTTTTATTAGGAGTTTTAATTGACTTGTCATTCTGAGATAGATTGCATAATTTTATTTTTAAACATAAAACACAAATATTTATAATAAATACAAATGAGGATCTAAGACTAACAATGAAGAAAAACACCAAGATGGGAATGTGGTCAAATAAAAAAAAAGTGCTGACTGAATGGTTCTCAAGCAAACATTTAAAAACTATTTAGAGGCTAGAGAATGAGTGCATAATGCTTTTTCTGAAGATGATCATTTAGGGCAATGAATAATGAGAAGTGAATTAATAAAATTATTCACTTTTGCTGTTTCGTTTAAAACCACTTAGACACTTATTGTTTGGAATTGAAAAAAATTGTAATTTTGCCAGGGAGAATGTTAATGTCCCTTTGCTCTCTCCTGATATTCGTTATGGTTTTCTGTTTATTGTTTCTTCCATAAGCCTTTTATTAATTTCTTATAAGAATAAGTATTATATATGCTTTCATTCCATTTTCTACAGAATAGAGTTAGAAGACAAAGAAAAGTAATTTCAATTTACTTCTTTTAGTCATGTTAAGATTCGATACATCATCCCTAGATTCATAGCTATGGAATATTTTAGGTCAAGCCGAATAATCTTTAATCTTGTACATTTTAAAATCTTGATCTGTATAAAGTTATGTATCGGCGTAAAATAATTGCAATGCAGATATAAAGGAATATTTACAACTTTAATGGTAAACTTACAGAACCTAGGTTCCCGCATAGCCCAGGAGGTAGGAAAG
>NC_022034.1:35948155-35952222 GCF_000317375.1 Microtus ochrogaster | reverse complement strand
TCTTAACAATGAAAATATAAATAAGAAAATAAAAGTATTAGGAAGCACTTGCCTCTATAGTCTCTGACTTTTCCCGTTCTACTAAAATATACATACATTCTCCCTCTCTCCTTCTCTTCCCGTCCTCTCTCCACACACATATGCATGTGCTTACGTGTTTCATTGCACATATTTTGCAATTCACAGGCTACAAAGACAGTACTTCTAACATAGTTTGAGATACTTTTGTTTTACTTGACACCTGTGCAATGAAAACCTTTTGCTCATGAATTATTGTTTACTATGTAGGGAGCCTACAAAGAAAATAGGTCCTTACCTCTAATGCCAACTGTTCAGGTACTATATCTATCAAAATTTAATATTTTGTTTAAAGACATAACCTGTGCCAAACCCCAAATTAGAATGAAAGGGAAGTTGAAAAAACTCACCCTGGAAAATAAAATACCATAGACCTATGTCTGCATTGATTAGTTCACCAAGTTAACTGTATAGACTCCTGTATTTTATGTTCTTTTTAATATACAATTATGAACAAATGTCTACGAAGACTTATCTCTCCTTTGTAATTATTTACTCATTGCAAAATGTCTTCACAGTCATTAGAAAACTATATAAATATATAAGTATGTGAACAAATATAAAAATATATGATTTTATTATATATGGCTATTGATTTAGAATTATGCATTGTGGACATCTTTGTTTTTAACCTGGGTCACATTATAGCAATAAAATGCCTTGTAAGATATATCAGATACTGTCTCAGAGAAAAAATATTCAATTTTCTTTTCCTTAGAATAATTTATCACTCTAAAAAATATCAAAATATGTAATATTCATATAAGGTTTGGGAGTCTGAAAGCCTCTGTGGTGCTTTTTTCCCTGGAGTGTCTCTTTGTAGCCTGCTGTGGATTTTTGTCTGAAGAAACATGAAGAAATCTCACTTGAAAAGGCCTCCTACGTGATCTCAGTGTGTTTCACATGTTATTTCTATTATGCAGGAAAGAATATCTACATTTACCAATCTCACTAGACTCTGCTGCATGGACAATCCAAACCCATGTTGAATCACAGTAAAATTCCAAAATGGCAGTATTATTATGAGAAAACCATTTGAGACTGTATTTACAAGAGATACCATCACATGAATCAGTTAGGCATTTAGATCATTGACTGTGTCTTTCTATAAGGAAGAGTACAGAACTCTTGAATAGGAAGATCAGTGCACCTTGCTGCCTTTTGTTTCCAGCTGAACTTTTAGAATGGTGTATTCTAGACTTAACTTTATCCTAACATCACAATACACATACAAGGAAGGGCCCTGGTTATGTGGCATTGGCACCCAGAAACCGGAAAATTCTACTAGTGATATTGGTTTTTGCTTAGCTTTCCTGTAGTATATATCTCTTCTTTCTCACTGACAGTAGTCATCCTTGACTGATCTCTGTCTCAATTATGTTTTATTACCACTTAATTTCATATATATATATATATATATATATATATATATATATATATATATATATATATATATCCACCTTTTCCAAGTAAGACCCTGAACCTGGACTTTGAAGACTTCAGGCTACCACACTGGGAATCTGACACACTGTCATTTCTCCATTTATAAAAAAATCTTTTTCTCTGGAAGCAGCAGTTTGCCCCAATCTTTGTAAAAGAAATGAGTATATGTAGTGTGTTTCTTCATTTCTGGATTTTGATATCAATTTTACATTCTGTATTATAGATGAAAAACTGACACTACTTATTTGTAGCATTGTAAGTAACAATAGGAATATCACTTTGCCACAAAGTTCATTTTCAAAAGTTCTATATGTAATATATAGGTCTAACTTATCCTCAAGAAACTCTTGATTTTAAAGGACACGATAATTTTTAAATTTGCTTTTAAACATTATTTACATTTGGAGGAATACACTGTGATTTTTGATATATGTTTATCAGGAGGAATATTAGGTCAGAATTATTAGCAAATTCATTGCCACATATTTACACTCATAGTAACATACAAGATGCATCAATATTCTTCACAATCACTTTCCTGTGCACTAAAACAGTGCTGCTAATTTTCACCAGTCTAACAGACTTTTAACCCTTTACTTACCTATCCTCCTCCTCCTTCCCAGATACCTCTCTCATAATATCTGGAACCTATTCTACTCTCTGATTGTAGATTCTTGTTAATCTTGATTGCATGTGTCAGTGAGGTGTGATATCTTCATTACTGTGTGACTTATTTCATTCCTTCTTGGCATACTCTTAGCTACCTTAACAGCATATTCTAAGCTGTGAGTACAGGGCATCTCCCCAGAGCAGGGCAACCATTGTATGCTAAGGATTCTAAGAATTCCAACCACAATCCCTGAGGTAGAAAGAATGATGGGACACTTGCATGATAGGTCTCACGTTTTCCCCATTTCTATTGCATGCATGTTTTCTTTATCTGCAAAGACTTTAGTGAGCATTAATGTTGCAAAAATTAAATAAACAGAAAAACTGATTTACCATCGTTGTGTGATTACCCTGTTGGGGAGCAAGAGCACATCATTTTCCAAAGGCATGACTGCAGCCCATTTTATGGAACACCAACACTTGACTGAAGTTTGTGGAGGAAAGTTGTTGCAGGGAGACCGCTTGTCAGTTCCCAGTTGCACAGCCACGAAATAATCACACATAAAATATATTAATTACATCACTCTTGGCCCATTAGATATAGCTTCTAATTGGCTTGCTCTGACATATTAATTTAACAAATTTCTACTAATCTGTGTATCACCATGTGTCTGTTACTTACCAGCTAAAGTTCTGGCATCTGTCTCTGGCAGGGCCACATGGTTCTTCCTGACTCTGCCTCCTTTCTCCCAGCATTCAGTTTAATTTTCCCTGCCTACCTCGATTTTCTGCACAGGCCCAAGACAGTTTCCCTATTAACCAATAGTATTCACAACATACAAAGTGGAATACACGCCAATGTGGTGAACTAAATCCATGTAAAACCTGAGAAAGCTTAAAACTCTGGCTATGGAGGTATTTGAATGGCATCTGTGGGCGTGGATGCTTGTATGTCCACTCGGAGTAGGGAGGAAAGTAGCTGAGATTATGCCCATGTCTCAGTGCTCCCTGCCTGGGCATGCAGCAGGATCAGTTCTACTAGGAATGCACAAGCAGAAGAGCATGGCAGATTCCTGGTGCCATTCCAGGTCACACAGTATGCATCAGGGCATATTTAGCTATTACTCAGAGAAAAAAGGATTTATGTGCTGCATGCTCATTATCAGAGTTAATGTGCTGAGTGTGGCTCCTACCTGGCAGTCCCAAAGCAGGCAGTAATGGTACCTCCACGATTTTGAAAGTGGAGAGGTGGAGCCAGCATCCAGAGCAGCTGCAACCAAGCTGCTTACCATTTTAAAAGCTCTTCGAGACAGTAAAGAATTACAGATACACAATAGGACAGATTCAGAAATAAAAGACCTCTAAATGGATCACGGTGTTGGATAAATGTACAGAGGTTTGGGAGGGAGAAGAAAAAGAGTATAGAGAGTTATAAAAAGAAATGGTTTAAAACAAAACAAAACAAAGTCTTTAAAGAGACAGTGTACAGACAGTCATAGAATAAAGGAGTAAAAATAATAAGATAAATATTAAAACATAAGAGTAAAAATAATAAGCCACATAAAGATGGAATATACACAAAGTCTGGATTATGTATATTACTGTGTCTTCTTTGAAGTTTTTGACTGTGAAGTTGCTAAATGCAGAGAGACATTTTATTGGATAGGTTGCTAAGCTAAACCAGCATGTATATAATATCTTGACTTCAGATTTTGGGTCTAAGGATATGTTTCTTTGGAAAAAAGGTTCTTCTTTTCTTTCCACAGAGGATGAGAACCTGTGGATTGCTTCTATACTAATATGGTTCGATGGACCAAGACCCCTTGAAAAGTTGTCTTAAACACCCCTCAAAAAATTACTTTGCCTCAGAGGTTAGGAGCATTGCCTGCTCTTCCAAAGGTCCTGAGTTCAATTCCCAGCAACCACATGGTGGCTCA
>NC_022034.1:35945250-35948055 GCF_000317375.1 Microtus ochrogaster | reverse complement strand
GAATAGAGTTAGAAGACAAAGAAAAAGTAATTTCAATTTACTTCTTTTAGTCATGTTAAGATTCCATACATCATCCCTAGATTCATAGCTATGGAGTATTTTAGGTCAAACTGAATAATCTTTAATCTTATACATTTGAAAATCTTGATCTGTATAGTTACTTTAATCACAATCTCCATATTTTATTTTTAAATACAAAGCAATCACACATAAAATTTCAAATTACTCTTCATATTAACAGTATATGGATGTTTATGAGAATATGGACTATTAATATGTCTGAAATATGTAGCTAAAACATTAGAACTTAAGATTCTATTTTTGATAAAAATCCACATGCATCATTAGGAAACTATTTTTAACTTTTGTTTCATTGTATTTTTTTCTCTTTGGTTTTTTGAGACAGGGTTTTTCTGTAGCTTTGGGGCCTGTCCTAGAACTAGCTTTTGTAGGCCAGGCTTGAATTCACAGAGATTTGCCTGCCTCGGCCTTCCTAGTGCTGGTATTAAAGGCGTGCGCCACCACCACCCAACTTATTGTCCTTTTGTGTAGTCAGCTTGTCCTCTAAGTAAAGCAAACCTTTGAAGAATGAATAGAAATTTGGGGTGGTTGGTATTTAAAGAAATAGTATGAGAGTAGTAATATTAGCAATTTTCTTTTATCAATGGACTTGTTTAACTATAATAATTCTTGTATATAATTTGCATTTAATGGTTTCTTCAATTGCCATCTGAATTATCTGTTTTATGGCCAATTGCTAACATGGGAAACATAATACATTCCAATGGTTAGGTGTCTCTAAAGTGCTTTCCTTCCTGTGTTGTGCATCTAAGTTACTGGAATATTATTCTACTCTTGACCTAGGAGCTATTCTCAACTTTAAAAATTACAACATGCATTTACCTCCAATTATACAGTTAAAATGGTGCTTCCTGTCCAGTAAATTTCTTCTCAGCTAAAAATAAACTTGTGAGGATTCTTCCCCTTTTCTCAAAATTTTAAGGTAGGATTAATAAATCCTTACTATGTCTAAAAAGAGTCATGGTGCAGTATTTTTTTCTCAAGTAACTACATGTTCACTCACTAGCTGTGTGTGGAGAGTACAATTTAATTCTTTTAATGGATGATTTAAGTTTCCTTGTGATTTAATTAGAATTCAGAAAGAATAAACTAAATGATTTTCACTGAGGTAACTAACATAATTACAATTAAGTATAAGGTTGAGTTGAAATTTTGTGAAATATCTGGGTACTGTATATGCCAGGGGTCTCTCCTTTGACTGGTAATGGATGTTAGCTGGTGGTATTAAGGACCGTATCTGGCTATCTTTACCTACACTGTCTAGAGTGTTGTGAGAACTCGAATTTATTCAGTTGGAATTAGCAGAGCTAGTGTCACTAGGTTTTGAATGTGGAAACTTCATGGCCTTTCCACTGTTGACCTTCAAGTCACAGAATATCACTTTTACTGCACTATGTTGGGTACAAGTAATTTATGCATCATGTCTAACTCATAGATCTGTACAGCCTAGGATTCTCTATTCTTCTAAAATGTTTTTATCTTTCCATCTTGTCTCATCTCTGTTAGTCTAATTTCCATTTGTATTTCAAAGTCTGCCTATAGCTTTTAGTGTCTTTAAAATTGAGGTTAAGCCAGAGAAATGCAAGTTTACGTGGTGTCTATCCTGACTCACAGGCTTGGAAAAGTTATTTAAAATATTAGTTCCATATAATCTATACTATAGATCAGAAGACAAATGGATCTTGAATATCAATGAAGAGCTGCTCCAATTCTTGAAGCCCCTATAAGCAGAACATAGAAAGAAACTTGTGACAAAAATTAATCTGTTATTTTAACATTTCTTTCTCGTGATCTCTTTTAGAAATGAAAAAAGAAAAATCTGGGAAGAGTTCTTCAGTTTTGAAAGACAAAGGTAATAATAGCATAGTTGTAAGTTAATTTATCTGAACAAGAACCTTGTAAATTTGGGGTATTATCTTCACAGTGGTGCAAATCAAAATTACACAGGCTGTTTTAGCATCATATCTTTAAACATACTATCACCTATAAGGAAGTGGAAGAGGGGGAGGCAAGAATAAAAGACAGAGTTTTCTTAACAATGAAAATATAAATAAGAAAATAAAAGTATTAGGAAGCACTTGCCTCTATAGTCTCTGACTTTTCCCGTTCTACTAAAATATACATACATTCTCCCTCTCTCCTTCTCTTCCCGTCCTCTCTCCACACACATATGCATGTGCTTACGTGTTTCATTGCACATATTTTGCAATTCACAGGCTACAAAGACAGTACTTCTAACATAGTTTGAGATACTTTTGTTTTACTTGACACCTGTGCAATGAAAACCTTTTGCTCATGAATTATTGTTTACTATGTAGGGAGCCTACAAAGAAAATAGGTCCTTACCTCTAATGCCAACTGTTCAGGTACTATATCTATCAAAATTTAATATTTTGTTTAAAGACATAACCTGTGCCAAACCCCAAATTAGAATGAAAGGGAAGTTGAAAAAACTCACCCTGGAAAATAAAATACCATAGACCTATGTCTGCATTGATTAGTTCACCAAGTTAACTGTATAGACTCCTGTATTTTATGTTCTTTTTAATATACAATTATGAACAAATGTCTACGAAGACTTATCTCTCCTTTGTAATTATTTACTCATTGCAAAATGTCTTCACAGTCATTAGAAAACTATATAAATATATAAGTATGTGAACAAATATAAAAATATATGATTTTATTATATATGGCTATTGATTTAGAATTATGCATTGTGGA
>NC_022034.1:35923482-35945150 GCF_000317375.1 Microtus ochrogaster | reverse complement strand
TATATACTTGATTAAGGTGTGACTGTGCAGTTCATTTAAAAATGTATAATTTAGAAATATAGGTTAATAGAGAATCATCTGTAATAGTCAAGCTTCTAGTCATGTTAGTTAGATTTTTTGATGTACAGAGATGCATTTTAGATGGATAGGCATTTACCTATGTTAGTTTTCTACTAAACTAAACTCTATATAATCCCTTATTATATTTATTAAAAACCCTCAACTATCAATATTCTATTTAAACTAACATCATTATTTCATAAAAAAAACATTGCTTCCGTTAAACAATAGAGTTTAAGAGGAAATCAGGTTCATAATAATCTACAGGTAAAAATGCCCAGTAGAATAGGATATTTCAGTGAGATAATCACACTACTTTAAAGGTAGTGAGGAATCTCCCTCTGCCAATTCACACCACCAGATACCAGAGAAAATGCTAGCAGCAAACTTTTAAAGACACTACAGCAGCAAGAGACTTTCTGGAACTAAAAGCCCTTGGAGCCTTGCCTATCTGAAAATTTCTCATAAGAGCTTGCTTCCTGGTTGCTTACATACTGATGTCCATTGCCACCTGCTGCTCCTCTGACAAGGCCACCAACAGGTTTGATTTCTAATAGTCAAATATGTTTTGATAGACAAAAGATGCACTTTTTTTGTAGAGAAGCTATCCTGGATTTCTCTAAATAATTTCTTATTTTATACAAATTTTAGATTTTTAAAAATATAAATTTACTAACGATCACTTTGGATCACTACATAAAACTCACATGCTAATGGATTTTTACCATAAAGTATATTTTTCATATAACACTGCTATATTTACTTTGTCAATATAAGACTAATATACTAAAAATGAGGAAAATTAGAGTATGACAATTTTCAGAAACTTTAATATTTATTTATGTATTATTTATTTGGGTGCTTGTGTGTGTATATGTATATGCACACACAAACACGTGGAAGCCAATAACCATGTGCAGGGTTGGGTTGTTTCTACCATGCAAATGTCAGGTAACTTGTAAAACTCAAATGCCATGTCAAGAAGCACCCTTACCCATTAAACTATCTAGCTGGCCCCATCATTTTATTGTTTTATTAGGAAATCTTTTTATTTGTTCAATTTCCATTTTGTTCACACCTTTTCTAGAATTTTCCTCTTGTACTCTTTCAAATACCTTCCTTCTCTGATTTTATACCTGACACACAGGCTAGCCCTTACAATTTCATATAAATGTACCTTAAAGACTGACCACTATCATATCCCACCTCCTTCTCACCCATGTCCACTTCTTCCCTGTAGTATGGAACAGCAGGCTGCATCCCACTACCCAGCTAGCTTTACACCAGAAATAATTACACAGAAAATGTATTCTTTTAAGCACTGTCTGGCCCGTTAGTTCCAGCCTCTTATTAGCTAACTCTCACATCTTGATTAACCCGTTTCTAATAATCTGTGTAGCACCACAAGGTGGTAGCTTACCAGGAAAGATCTTAACCTGCATCTGTCTCAGAGAGGAGAATCATGACAACTGCCTGACTCAGCTTCTTTCTCCCAGCATTCTGTTCTGTCTATTCTGCCTACCTAATTCTGCCCTATCAGGCCAAGAGGTTTTCTTTCTTTATTAACCAATGAAAGCAACACAAAACAGAAGACTCTCCCACATCACTTCCCCTCCCCACAAACCTCTCTCACTCATTCTTTTCTATTCATTTTGCTGTGTGACTCACTAAGATTAACCAGTGCAGACTGTGTGTCTGTGGGTTTGAACCGATCGACTAGAATCTTTCGGTCTTGTGCCATATCATTCATCACTACACACAGTGATTGTTCTATTTCCCAGAGTCTTCTGATACCTAGCACTTTAGAGATGGAGGGTGGTGTGCTGTGAATTCCTTCATCATTCTTGAATGTTTATTGATAAGCCCAGTATTGGGTGAGTTCAGTGGGGATAACCTCAGTTGATGTGAGCTAATGACATTTAAAAGTTATGTGAGTCTCTGGAGAAGTCTTTTGTTTCCCTTAGTTCCATCACTAACTCTCACACATTTCTCAGGTCCTTTTTTGTAATTTCCATTAAGTCTTAGAGAGTAATATAAGCTATTTATTTGGGGCTAAGCCAATGATGGTGCTTTTTATTTTTTTTCTTGGGCAGCCATGAGTTTAGAATAACCACTGCTTATTCTAAGGAGGAGCTTCTCTGAGGCTAGGATCTGTTTTCACTATGAGTGTAAACATGATTATTGAGAAGAAAGCTTTCTCCTATACAGTTTAGTTAGCTATCAGAAATGCATTTTTAAGTCAAATTCTTATTTTACTAACACTCGATTATAATTTTATTATATGATTTTCTTTATAATGTTTAATTAAAGACATGGGTTTGCAAAGAAATTATTAAATTAACTCACCAGAATTATTTTAAATACAAATTACCTTGAGATATTTAATTAAAAATTTTTATTTTCCACTTTAAGTGACAATGATGCCTATACTTACTAAGATAGAGTGTTTTGGAAATGTATACATTTAATTTTCTCTTCTTTTCAACCAGCCAGCAATCAGAGTTGTGTCACTGAATGTCAAATTTATTCCTAATATGTTATCAATGAGTGTGGTTATGATATATAAGTTGATTATGAATTTTGCTTTTGACAAGTGTTCCATTAAATGTTCTATACTTAAAGGGTGTCAGCGCCGTCTCTCTAATACTAGAATAGTAACATGTGAAATAAGTCTGCACAAAGAAGAGTCAATATTAAAGTAAATGTTGCCGTGCAGTGGTGGCATACACCTTTAATCTTAGCGCTTGGGGGCCAGAGAAATGAGGGTCTCTATGAGTCTGAAGTCAACCTGGTCTGCAGAGTGAGTTCCAGGACAGGCTTCAACAAGATTCAGATACATGATACAGAGAAACCATGCCTTGAAAAACCAAAACCAAAAAAAAAGTCACATTTATTTCCGGTTCCTTTATTAAACAAGAAATTCCTTAAAAGGCTTTTCGTTTTGTTTTGTTTTGTTTTTCAGATTTCTGCTAAAAAGGTTTCACAAACAGCAAGCATGGTCAATTTATTGTATACTAACTTTGTAATTTTTATATAGCTATAGTATTGTCATCTTGAATAAAAAATATTCTAATTTATGCTCTTAACTTAGATATGAAATGAAAGACAAAAATTATAGATAGGTAAATTTAAATAGACATGATCAGTTGCAACCAAGAAGAGCACATAAGAGTGGATGAAGACAGAAAACATCACTGTAAGATAAAGAACTAGATGAAAGTCGTGTGGATGCCTGTGCTGGGGAAGGCCACTAGTTTGTTTCCTGACTTCTCTGACTTGAAATTATGCCTGCTTAAGCATACTCTGGCCAGAAGTTGTGTTACTCTGTAGTTACATCATTGTTGGCTACATGAATAAACAGTGTTGTAGAAATAATTTTTAAAATTGATCAAATTAGAAGTGAGCCTCTCCAACCTTATTCTATATGCACCTTTGCAAAGAGAACAAACTGAAAACAATTGCTACCAGTAGTTTTCTCGATTTCAGCATAGACATAATTGCAGGAAAATGGAAGGAATAGACTAAGTGTCCCACCTGGGGTCTGAGAAAAATTACCTTCAGGGAGAATAATCTGGACAAGAAAAGCCCTATTAAATTCATGGGATATTCTCCCATCACTGAAGAAAACAGTGGATTGAGGCCGAGTGTTACTCTGAAACTACAGACAGAAGCATATTGAAATAAAAACAGATGAAAGCAAGGGAAACCAGGAAACAAGAGGCAGGAACATGAAGGTATGTGTGGTAGGTGGAAATGTCAATTCATGTTGCTGGAGACGTCTTGGGCTCCTGATATTTGTAATTCCAGTGTGAGGAAGAAGGAGAAATGGACTGTCTTGGAGATTTTGCGTTTTCTATCATATATGTGTTTCTTCATTGGCTTGATGATAACTACAGGAGAATGATAAAAGTACAGAATTATGTGTATCAACATACAGTTCCTGAAACAACCATAATTAGTTATCCACACACCCGTATGTGTTTATAACATAGTCATGTGTGTGTACTTAGATTACATCCGTGCTTATATAAAAATATGTTTAACTTTTAAGCCAGTTTTTCCCAGAGAAATCAATCCTTCAAAATCATAATAGTGTTGAATGACTTTACCTTCATCATAAATGATAGACAAACACATGTAAGTGGGGAACATTCTTCAGGAATTTCAAAACTTATATTAAAATATAAGAAGTATTGCACATAATACACCAAAATTAACCAATCAAAAGGCTAAATAGCTCAATGATCATTCATATAGTTAGAATAGCCATTCAGAATGGAAACGGTGGAGATTAACACGGGATTTTTATTTTCACCAGCGATTATATTTTTATGTATATATATCCATCATCAAAAATGAAAAGTCCATGGCAGAGTTTAGAACTAGTAAACCGATTAGCTATGTAGCCGCCTTCATGTGTTCATTGTCTGTGGTCCTCTGTCAACTCCCGAATAATATAGTGTAGATTATGCATATGGGAGAGAGTATGGCTCTTTTTATTTTTTAGAGTGAGTGGCCTCACATAATATTACTCATTTCAAGCCCATCCATTTTGCTGCAAATGTTATGGTATTATTTTTCTTTAGAAATCAAAATTTCTAATTTACATATATGCATAAAAATTCATTATCAATTCATTTTTGCCTCAGGCATCCTGAAGAAGAATAAAAACGAGGACATGTGTGACAAGTGGCAATGTCAATCCATAATATTAATGAACATCTGTTGGTAACAATATTCTTGAAGGATTAGTGAAGTGGAAAATCTTTGGTAAAACTGACCACAGAGTAGAGAAAACTGAGAGAGATAAAGAGAAAAAGAAGGGGACAGACAGGGATTGCAGAGGAAGCAGAAGGTTTTAAATTATGAGTGAATAGATTACTAAACCTTATGTAAATATATTTAACATTTAGATAAAGAAAGCAGTTTGAAAGATCAGTGTAAATAGCAAAAAAAATTACTAAAAAACATAGGTAATTTGAATGAAAAAGAAATTACCCTCAAAGTGAATAACAAAGATTTACTAAAAACAGATAATTTGAATAAATAAGAAGACATTATCCTCAAAGTGACACAAAATGGTTTTACAGATAGCTTTTTCTGAGTGAAGCAAATTGCTTCAGTTGAGAAAATAAGGGAGAAATGTACTGAAGTTGATCTGAGGGAATCATGATGTCAATGAAAATCTGCACCAGACTCTAATCTGCCAGGGAGTCTTGATTCAGTATGATGGCAAAATGTAAGAAGAATTTGTGCCTGAGGAAGGAGAAACTGAGTTCATCTTTACTGAAACCCAAAGCCAGGAGGTGTCAAGCACTGGCTGAGACGTGCTAGCACTAATTTCAGTAGGTGGAATAACAATGTGCTTCCTCATCCGCACTCATTGCTTATACGACTATTTGAAGAGAAGCCCTAGTTTTTCCTGTATTATTTAGCCAAAAGATGACTTGAGAGTTATACATTAGTTACAAAACTGACACAAGGCTGGGGGATTTATCTATATTGTAAAGAGGAAGGGAAAAGTTGACATTTTAAAGTTTCTAAAGCATATTCTGTAAGAAAAGGGAGGTCAGGGCCTTTTTAAGGAAGAAACAAATTAAATATTTGATCAAAAGAAACACCATGACAGTCGTCTTGGTCAATAACAAACAATATGAAAAGGACAATTTCAGAGAATAAAATTCCAGTAAACAATATAGCACAACAATTATAAATAAAAGAGCTAGACACCTAAGACTTTCATAAGATATTACACCTTGTTAAATTACAGCATAAATAAGGGCATCTAAGATTCCTGGCTACAGTCACTTGTGGTACACATGAAGAGAGACATTTAAATAATTTCTAGAAATTAAAGTCCTCCAAATACCAGCGTTGAGTCATTAGCAATGAATAGCAAGCAAGAAAATGAAGATCAAATAACGGAGCTCATACATCCACAACAGTGAGGAAAATTTAAAACTGTCATTTCAATGTGAGCATGGTATCACACAAAGTATACACAGAATAAATGGATCATAACTGAAAATGGAAAGGCAAGGCATTTTACCTTTACAGAGTATATTGTTGTCCCCCTGAAAATGCCAAGTTTATATACACACAGATTTGACCAGAGTAAGAGAAGTAACAAAATTCCTAACAAAATTGGAGTATTTTTTAAATATCATATCAATCCTTTTAGTTTGAGTACTTAGTTTAACTTTCTTTAATGAATCACTGTTATATGGCGTTATCTACTATTTTTACAGTTATGAACCAGATATAAGGTTATCCATACTTATACCAGAAATCTTAACTTGGCTGTTATTCCCATTTATGTTTAAAATATTTAAACTGTCACCCTAAGAAGCAAAGACAAATCTGTTTTGGTACTTTGCCTTTTAAACAAAACAACCCACAAGGTATATCTGTTTGCCATTCTAACAAACGAGTATTATACAATGTCTGAATCCCCTGAAAGGTTAATGGATCATTAGTTGGAATACGCCAAAGTCACCTTGCCATCTTTAAATAACAACACAAAGACTTGTTCTTGTTGGAGAGCTTTTGTACGACCTGCATTGTATGCAGCCACCCCAATGATATCTTCCCTATTTAAATGCATACACTTCATATTTGAAAGCTTCAGGGAAAGAAATACTAATGAGATTGTACGTAAGTAGGCATAAAAGGAGGAACAGATAGAGGCAGGGTGATGCTATAGGAAGTGTGGTACACTGTATTTAGCACACAGAAGTGATGGAGGATCCTGAAGATTAAATGATGACTGGGTGAGGCAGGGACGATGTATGCCTTCATGCTGAACTGAATGGACACAAAGCCCTCCAGCCTAATATGTGTTTTCAGTGTCTACTCAGCAAACTTGTCTGAGCATCAACAGCAGAATCAGAGTTTCAGCATAACACAGTGAGCACCTCAGTTACATACAGCAATGTTAGAGTTGTTCCTATCTGGCTATAAAGAATAGTTGTTTTTCCTTGTTGACCTAATGGTTTGAAAGCTATGCATCAGACATAAGACAGGCAACGAGAGACAGAGAAGAGGCATGTTTGTGTAGCCTCTCTCTGTCTTTGTGTGTGTGTGTGTGTGTGTGTGTGTGTGAGAGAGAGAGAGAGAGAGAGAGAGAGAGAGAGAGAGAGAGAGAGAAAATGGGGCTTGTATATGTACATTAGTAGTAGAGTAGCATAACTTCACCTAAATATAAATTTTTACTCAAATGATATAAAATCCATGTTTTTGCATACTTATTAATATAACTCAAACTAAAATGTCACTGATTTATTTTAAAATAAATTTAAATACTTATGATTAATGTCAGAGTGCAGAGAAGTAAATATGAATAAAGTGGATAAAACACCCTCAATGCTTAGTACCTAGTATCTTCTAAATACTTCATGTGTAATATTCAATTGAATTTTCTCAGAAATCCTGTTTTTATTAATATAATATTGGGAGCAGTGAGGGTGCCTTGTTCAGGTCTCACAGTTATCTTGGTAGACTCAGAATTCATCTTCAGAGACACTCTATACCTACGTCTTCAGCTATCATGCTTCCCCGAAGTCACAGACAAAAGCTCAATATGCTGAACATAGGTCAATAGATAATATTCCTTTATATGAATAGATTTATTATCTATTGTTTTAATCGAAAATATTCCCAAGATACTATTACCTCTGGAGTATATGAGATAGATAGAAATTACCTAGAATTTTTATTTTTTGTCAAGTCAATTTAAGAAACTAATTAGAACAATTTGTGCTTTAAAGATTGACTCAAAAACATAGATGCCCCAGTGACTGATCTGAGATTATGCACTTTCAATGTTGATGACTGCTGGTAGTTTTTCTAAGGTATATAATCTAAATATAGGTTGCCTACATAAAGGGCACATTATTATATATTATTTGTGTGTGTCATGATTAAAAGCTTGCAATTCCTTTTATAGCAATAATGTTAGAGAAATGAATTGTTTCAGAATTGGAGAAAAATTCAACATTTGAACACGAGTTGTTCTGTTTATACAGCAAAATGGATTTTATATCATTAAGCCTCAGTGTTCTCATCTGCAAAGTGGCCCAATATTTACCTAAAATGATTGCTTTTGGGGATTATATAACTAGTCATTTATTTAAGAAATGTTTAATGATCCATATTTTATGCAAAGCACTGTGTGAGAAGTAATTTTAACAAAAATAGAAATCCATCTACAATAGCTAAATTATATATGATGCTGAGGTTAGAACACTGAAGATTATTAGCTATCATTATATAAATAAAATGTAGAGGATGCATTTAATACTCTTGTTTTGTGTGAATTCTATATGCCAAAGGCAAAGTAACACTGGTTACTATGATATTGAACATTATCATATTTTACTCTATAAGCCTTTTGTGTGCTCAAGCAGTAAATAGGCCACTATGAGGCAAACAAAACAAATAAGGGATTACTGTTCCATTTTGCAAGTTTTTAAACCAAGGTGTTCTAAAGGATTCCTGAATTTTGTATATTGATTCTCTTAAAAGGATAGAGTAGAAACTCCTGAGCAAAATTGGTGCTGGCTCCTCTTTCCCTGGTATGCATTCTGAAGTTATGGCCTGCCTGTTCTACTTCAGAAGAGAGTGTTGATGACATTGAAAACTCATTAATGAAGCTCTATTCCCCAGGCTCAACAGCAATTTACATTTCATAAATGAAACCAACAGCCTGGAAAAGTGAGTGCCCTCTGTGAAAAGGCAGAGAAAGAATACTAAAAACTTCAGGGAAAAACAAACCATGTCATATAAATGCAGGCAAATTATAATAACACCTGATTTCTCAGTAAGACTCTAAAAGCCAGAAGGGACTGTCAGGATGTTCTACAACTCTGAGAAGCTGTAAATTTGGGGCCAACCTCTTCTTCATAGAGAATTCCAGGATGACCAGAGCTAGAATGTAGGACTCTGTCTCTAAAAATCTAACTAACTAGAAAGATAGATAGATGATAGATAGATGATAGATAGATAGATAGATAGATAGATAGATAGATAGATAGATAGATAAAAATATAGAATTATTTAGGGTAACTCTAACAAGCAATTGAAAGACTTATAATAGTCACTTTAAGAAACTGAAAATTGAAATTGAAGATGCTATCAGAAGATGGAAAGATCTTTGGGATTTGGATCTATAGAAATAATATAATGTATATGGTCCTTGCAGTAAAGGTAACCTACAGATTGACACAATCCCCATCAAAATTACAACACAATCCTTCACAGAAATTAAAAGGACTATTTATTTTACTTTATATGGAAACACAAAAACAAAGAAAAGAAGAAAAGTTGAGCTAGCTAATACAATCCCGATTTTAAAGGAGCTGCTGTTGGTATCACTATCCTTGAACTCAAGTTGTTCTACAGAGCTATTGTAACGAAATGAACATTTTGTGAGTCTAAGAACAGACATAATTATTCATGGAATAACATTGAAGATAAAGACGTTAAATACACAAACTTATAGACAGCTAATTTTTGACAAGGAAGCCAGAAATACACATTGAGAATAAAGGGTATTTTCAAAAAAAAATGTTGCTGATTACACTGGAAATTCTTCCAGTATATATAGAATGCCTTTATATCCATATTTATCAACCCCAAATTGATGAAGGAATTCAGCATAAAGCAGATATCCTGAATCTGATAGAACAGAATAGACACATGACTTGGCACCTTTTCTCGGTAAGGTATTCTCATGTTGCTTTCTCAGCCTGTGACTGGTAACTATGTCTCTGCCTTTCCTCTTCCCAGAATTCTCCTACTCTGGTTGTCCTATCAATACTTCTTGCCTCTACTGGCCAATCAGTGTTTTATTAAACCAATATGAATGACAAATCTTTGCACTGTACAAAAGCGTTCTTCACAGCAAAAGAATTCCTGAATAAAATGTCAATAGCACAGGTAATAAAACCAATGTCCAATAAACAGGACCTCATGAAACTGAAAAACTTCTGTATGAAACAGAACATTATCATGTGGACAAAACTTCAGGCTACAGAATGGGAAAACATTTTACCAATTATGTATATGAAAGATAATTAATATTTAAAAAATATAAAGAACTAAAAAAGGAACCAAATAATCAAGAAACTAAATAATTGAATTTAAAAAATAGGTTCCAAAATGAAACAGATTTCTGAAAAGATGAATCACAAATGACTAAGAAACACTTAAAAGAATTAAAATATGAGCAACAATGACTTAGTCACTGCCCTGTTGCTAGGAAGTGACTCCAAGACCAAAAAAAATTATAAAAGAAAGCTTAGTCTATTTATCACCACAGTGGAAAGCATGATGGCAGGAAGGCATGAGGTTGGAGAAATAGATGAGAGGTACCAAGCAGAGAAAGAGAACTACTGGGCCTCACTTGGGCTTCCTTCCTTCCTTCCTTCCTTCCTTCCTTCCTTCCTTCCTTCCTTCTTTCTTTCTTTCTTTCTTTCTTAGTTTCTTAATTTCTTTCTTTCTTATTATTATTACTACAAGTTTTCACCTCTTCCCCTCCTCCCATTTCCCTCCTCCTCCCTCCATCCCCCTCCCCCTCTCTCTCCAGTCCAAAGATCAGTCAGGGTTCCCTGCCCTGTGGTAAGTCTAAGGACCTCCCACCTCCATCCAGGTCTAGAAAGGTGAGTATCCAAACAGACTAGGTTCCCACGAAGCCAGTATGTGGAATAGAATCAATACCAAGTGCCATTGTCCTTGGCTTCTCAGTCAGCACTCATTGTCAGCCATGTTCAGAGAGTCCAGTTTGATCACATGCTCCATCAGTCCCAGTCCAAATGAGGAGCAGAAGGACAGAGAACATGAGCAAGAAAGTCAGGACCATGAGGGGTGCGCCCACCCACTGTGATGGTGGAGCTGATCTAATGGGAACTCACCAAGGCCAGCTAGACTGGGACTGATGGAGCATGTGCTCACTTGGGCTTCTGAAATCATAAAGTCTTTCCCATTTCTTCCAACAAGTACATACCTCATAATCCTTATCAAGTAGTGTCTCTCTCTGATGCTTAATTAAAATATATGAGTCTATGGAAGGCATTCTTATTCAAACCACCACATTTCACTCCCTGGCTCCCATAGGCTTGTAGCCCTATTATAAGGCAGAAACACATTCAGTCCAACTTCTAAAGTCTCCATAGTCTATGGCAGTCTCAGCACTGTTTAAAAGTCTAAAGTTCAAATTCCTTCAGGAGACTCATGGCAACCCCTGTTAAATGTAAATCATAAAGAAGATCACATACTTCCAATTTAAAAGTGTCTAGAATATACATTATCATTCCGAAAGAGAAGAAATGGAGCATAGTGAGAAAATACTATGCCAAATCAAGACCAAAAACCAGCACGACAAACTCCAAATTCTGTATCTCCATATCTGATTGATGTCAAATAGAGCTTCAGATTTCTAACTCTTGTTGACTGCAGCACACTTCTGTCTCTTAGGATGATTCCATATCCAGTCTGTGGCTTTTCTCACAGATATTCCAGTATACTGCCATCTTTAACACCTTGGAGTCTTTGCAATCTAGGTTTCACCTTCACCGCTTCATATAATGGCCTCTCTAGTCCTCAATGCCTGGTTCCACTGACACACATCTAGCCCCAGTGGCTTACTTATCCAAAAGCCTTGGAGGGAGATTCCATAACCTCTTTCCTATATCCTTGATGTAAAAGCCAGATATGTATGGCTAAAAATCTCTTCGGCTTGATGGGTCTGCAACTTGACCCTGTTTGGGCTATATTTGCATCAGCTTTATTTTGTCTGATGAGTCCTTCACTGTTAAAGCTTTCCTTTAATTCCATTCACAAGTTGGAAGCTTAGCAATATGGAGCTTTGCCCTTAAGTCGTTTAGAGTAAGGATTTTCTTTAAATGTTTTATTTCCTTGAGCATAAGATGTGGCTCCAACAAAACATTTTTAGCGCTCCTTTTCTCTTCAAACTGTACACTTTTGCGTATATTCTTTATCTAGCTTGCTCCTTTTCATGATCGATGTGCATACAATGATTACTAATATTCACATGTCAGAGTCAATAGTACGCTGTCTTGAGATGTCCTCTGCCACCACTAGTAATCTAAAGCACCAGATTATTCTCAGGCAGATTTTTAGGACAAGGGTAAAAGGCAGCACATTCTTTACAAAAATGTTACAAGAAGGTCTCTAGGTCACTTACTAATATTCTTCTCTTCTGTAACCCCTTGAGCTGCCCCCTCTTCATGTTTTAAATCACACTGCAAGACTTTCTATGTGCCTACAAGGGTTGTTCAGTTAAATCATTCAACTGCTTTTTTAGTTCAAATTCCCACAAATCTCCAACAAACAGCATGGTCATTTCTGTTATGTCAACACCCTAGTCCTAGGTACCAACTTCTCTTAGTCCCTGTCTTACTACGATGGAGAGACACCATGAACAAGGAAATTTTGTCAAAGAGAGTGCTTAATTTGTGACTCAATCACAGCTTCAGAGATTTAGACCATTATTTCATTACGGGGAACATGGCATCAGGCAGGCATTGTGCTAGAGAAGTAGCTGAGAGTTACATCCTGGTTTATAAATACACACACACACACACACACACACACACACACACAGCAAGAAGGGGGTGCTGGGCCTTGGTTTGAAACCTCAAAATAAACTCTCAGTGATATACATCCTCCAATCAGGCTACACACTACAACAAGACCACACCTCCTGTCCTTCTCAATGGTGCCACTCCCTGATGATTAAACACTCTGATATATAAGCCTTTTGTTAAGTTTTATTTAATCCACTACAAATATCCTTAGTCATCACAGAAACACTTATCAAAACTATTTTGAGATTTCATCTTACACAGTCAGAATGATAAAAATCAATAACAAAATGACCGCTGGTGAGTGTGTGGGTGAAGGGAATGCTCAATCACTGCTCGCTGAAGTTCATATATGCATAGCCTGTATGGAAATCAGTGTGACAGTTCCTCAGAATTCAGGGAATCTTTTTTACCTAGATCCAACTAAATCACCAGTGGTCAAAAAGTCTCTGCATCCTACCACAGAGATATTTGCTCAACCATGTTCATTTCTGCTGACTTCTTACTAGCTAGAAACTAGAAACAGCCTAGATGTCCATCAACAGATGAATGGATATTGAAATAGTAGCACATTACATAAGAAATATTGTTAAGCTGTTAAATAAATATAATCATGGTATTTACAGCTAACGGACTGAGAAAAAAAATCACTCTGAGTACAATAACTCAGATGCCCAAAGACACATATAGTATTGTCTTATATGGATTTCAGATTTAAAGCCCTTAATAGACATGCTATTATCTGTATAACCACAGAGGTTAATTATAGACATGAGATTTAGAGGGTGTGGAATTGGGGAGTTTCATGGAGGACACTAAGGAGGGGAAACTGAACAGAAAAATTGTATTTGAAAATATTTATTTTCAAATTAAAAAGAAACTATTAATTGTTCATTTCCCCTGTGTTATATATTTTGTCGAATCCTGGAACTTGTGAACTAAAGGTTGAATTCTTATTCTGATGAAAAATATCTCAAAAAGGAATACATATTATTTATAAACCTGTATAGAATTTTAGTTATATCTTGAGGCATATAAATGTTAATATTAGGTTTATTATATAAAATTAAGTGAATGTGTCAAACTAAGCAAGAGTAATAGATGCCAAAGGTTTCAAAAATATAGCTTTAGTACCAACAACAATTTTACAGTATGTGCATTTGAGTATTTAGCTGAAAAAGGGTGCAGATGACTATGCAGATTTTTGGTTTTTTTGTTTTCATTTTATAAAGGAATGACTACCTAAGTGTACTCAAGATAATTGACATGCATAGACTTTGGGTTTGCATAGATGCGTGTTTGAGTGACTGTTAATCTCAGGGCTAATTTGTATTTATAAGTTCTGCACAATAAAGCACTTTTTATTTAAATAGTGAAAATGAAAACATGCTAGGAGAAACCTTTATGCTCTTTAAAGGAAGACAACTAACTATTATGTACTGGTAATAGGTCAGAAGCATCTATGCCAAAAATGAGAAACATAAATCTCCGACAAGCTTGATTGAATAATGAATCAAAATTTTTTAACTAGTCATTTTTTGTGATAATTAAGCTGATTCTGTCAATGATAGTTACACATTTTTAAAAGTATGTGTTTTTAAAAAACTATATATTTTATGTTACATTAGGTTGCAAAATTTCTAAACAAAAACATTGACTTATGATAACAAAATAACAGGTACATTTATAATTAACTATAGGCCAACTTAAATGAGTTTGTAAAATTAGTAATAGAAGTAAAATTACATTTATCATTGTGAAATTGTTAAGGAAACCACCAGGTGGCACTCCAGGAATTGAGTGCGTAGTAGTCCACAGAGAATTGATTAAATTTGTCAAATTAAGGAAAGTAATGCACTCTTTGTTCCAGAGTACGTTTAGCTAATTTTCTCATTTGTAATAATTAGTGATTTTTAAATAATAAGCCATTATTATCAAAGATAAAACAGAAATGATTTGACTAGCATGAGATTTCTTTGTTTTAATTTCTCTTTCTGTTTTTTTTTCTTTTCTTTTCTTTTTATTTTTGAGGAAGTCTCAAACACATAATTATATCTGCCTCTTCCTCTAGTGTACTAGGACTCAGGGTGTGTGCCACTATGACCAGTTTAGCTAGTGTAAAATTTTTGATGAGCTGAATTTTAAAAGTAAAATGTCTCATTTTAGTCTGTGGGAGGATGCACATCTGTGCTTGTGCACATACTTGTATGTGGCTTCGAAGTGGCAATGAACATGACATGGTGTGAGCTCAGAAATCAGACGACAGTGTGCAGGAGTTGGTTCCTCCCTTCCACCATGTGGGTCCCAGGGATCTCGTTTAGGTTATCAGTGTTTGGAGAAATCATCTTTAGCCGATGAATTTTATATTCAAGAATATTTTGCTTAAGTAACTTTACATTTGATTAAGGTTCATGTTGCATTAATATATTGTTAACATATGTGACTATATTTGAAACTGAAAACTTACAAGAAAAATCAATGCTATTAGTCTGCTTGGTACTGAACACTTTTCTAAGGCTTATTCTCATCCCTTTTCTAATGTTTATTTTCATCATTTTTTGTATGTTTGTTTCACTCCAGTATCTGAAACTAAAAAAAATGAAAAGATCTCCAAGACAGGTAAGGCTGCTGTCACTTTTATAGCAATAGATGGTCTTTGGGGGTTGATAAAAAAATGATTTACAATTAAGGCAAAGTAAAGCTGAGCCTTCCAAAATATTGAGCAAACAGAAAAAAACAAACAAAGCAGCAATCCACCCTCCACATGTATTTAAAGTTTACAAGTAATAAGTTTAAATGTATGCTACAGCCAAAAAAAAAAGTTTTTAAATAAACCCTGTGCTTTTTAGAGACAGTTTTTACGTAAGCCCATTTAAGCGTTAGAATCACTACCAACCACAGCATCTTCTTTACATACACTGCAAATAAACACTGTTTTCAAAACACCAAGCAATCAACTGGTTTCTCAAATCTTCTAACCAGAGCATGATAAATGATAGAAATATCTGGAAATATATCTACATGATTGGCTGAGTATGACATACTTAGTTTCACCTAGGTTCAATCAAACTTTATTTTGAATTGGTAATGTCATATAGCCCAGAGTATAGATTCAATCATTTTTTTTTTCACTCATTGGATATGTACCTTGGAGAGGTAAATCTTTCTCTTTGGATTTTATTTAAAATTTCTATTATTTTTTTTACTTTTATACTTATTTATTCATTGTATATGCTAAAGGGGGTGTTGGCACACGTTTGGGGTTCAGAGGACAACTTGAAGAAGACAGTTTTCTTCTTCCAGTAGGATGATTCCAGGGATGGAGACACAGATTGAAAGGCTCAGTGACAGGCACAGGTCCTCTCGACCTCTCTCCCTTGTCTGCTGCTATCCTTGAAGTAGACTTTCTACAAACAGGGTTCTATGAGGGAGGAACTCAGGACTACATGAGCACGTAGAGAATATGGTACATGTTGAAGAAGAAACATTACAAACAGGTGAAAGACAAAACATAGCGTAAATGCAGAGCAAATTTCTAATTAATGGCAATCTTTCTAGTGTCAATGATACTTGAGCTATTTCTACTATCAATATGCAGAAAATATTGTGCACAGACCTAAGCAGTAGATGATTATGCCTATATCCCTGTCTCTCTGTGTAGAGGAAATTGGCTCTACAGAGACAACATTATACTCTTGGTCCAAGAACATTTGCATATTTTCATTTGCACCATTTTTAGTATAATCTAAGTAATAGAAGTAATACCCTCTGTCCATCTTACATTTAATGTGACTGAAGTGATTGTTTTAGCTTTTCACAAAAGTAATACCATAATCTTATAGAAGTTTAGTGATTTTTCTCATTTTTTAGTGAGTGCATATAATCATTTTAAGTGACTTATAATCTTAAAACACTTGGTCTCAGGAAGAATCTATAAAAGAACAAAGGGTGATATGGACTGAGGAGATAGTGTTTGTTCTCAGTATAAAATTTTACAATTTTAAATTGTATGAAAAATGAGTAATATGATGGCGATGATCTATTCCTTTTCCATTCTTATACCAAAATCAGATATAAATGTAGAAAGGAAGAACTGCATATAAAATGCACTTGTTAGATCTTACTGATTGGTTTCAGTGAAAGCTTACTAATACATAAAAGCTACATTATAGCATCACTTGATGTAAGCACGGTATTGCATTTTACCCTATATTTTGATGCTGTCATCTAAAACAAAAGCAACAGCCATGCTATCAACTACTATTAACACATCATATTCAATATTTACTTCTGCAGTATATTTGTTTTAAGTTTATTGAATAAAGAGACCATGTAAAAAGTAAAATGTTTTTTATTTTACTGAATGACCTTGAGATCATTTTGAACTAGCAATATATAAACTATAGAAGGAACTATAAATAACATTTATGCTATTTTTATTCTAATATATATGTCAGGAATCTTGACTGCTAATCACCTGCTATTAACCTCTTTTTTCTTAACCCCACTCCATCCCACTGTACTTTTCCCACCGTATGAGAGGAAACATATAACATTTCTCTTATTATATCTGGCTTAAATTTAAAAAAGAATATTTTAACTGTTTAACATTTCATTAATTACAAGGTAAAAAATCCTTAAATTTAACTCATGAACACAGTTCTGTTGGAAATGTTTAACACTGTGAAATGCTTAACACAAGGATATTTTACATTTAAAACATTTTTGCTTATAGAGGAAAGATAAAAAAGAAATAAGTATGAGTAACATTTAATAACATGTAATCAACCAACAAATGAATGAGAACATGCAGCAGGCTTAGTATCACTGCCATGTACCTACAATTGTGTGTATGAGTATAAAATTTGCAGACATGTGAGAAGATGGTATTTTCTTTCCAAAAGTTATAATCATGAATGATTCAACCTAGTTACAATATTACTGAAGAGTGTTCTAGAGTGCTAAATGTGGGAAACATTCTTACAGTATGTAACCATCAGTAAAATTCTCATGGTGATGGTGTATTTAAGCTCTAATTTAGGAATACATAAGAACCTATGAGATAGGAAGTTTATTAAAACAATAGTGGAGATATTGTCGACTTTATGCTAGAAAGATATTAGCTTGTCTCTCTTTTCCACTTGTTTCCTTTTCTTTTTCCTGAAAGTTATCATAGTCACCTGTCAAGGCTGTTTTGTGCATGATAATTGCTGCTTGCTAACTGGGTTAGCTTCGGTATGTAGTAGCTGTATTTAGAAGAGATCCTAGAACCAAGGTTAAGTTTTTTGGGAGGCAAGAGGAGAGAATTAATCTTTCCAAATGACTCCCAAAGGCAATGAGGTGGGTAGAAGATGGAAATATTGCAGCAATGAGATGAAGACATATAAAAATGATTTTTGAAATCCAGGACTGGGAATGAGGAGCAGAAACAAAATTGGCATCTTCGAGGACCTGAGTAAGGAGTAAGTGTATTGAGAGTTATGACAGTTCATGAAACTATTTATAAGTTGAACCCAAATTCTTTATAATAATCTAAATTCTACAAAATAAAAATAACCACAATTGATGTTTGATAAAGACAAGATATAATGATCTTAAGATATTTCAGATTAATTATTTACTCTTTAGCTAACATCTTTATTGCAGAAGAGAAACTATGACCATAGCAACTCTTATAAAAGAAAACATTTAATTGGAGCTGGCTTACAATTCAGAGGTTTAGTTCATTGTCATCTTGGCAAGAAGTGTGGTGGCATGTAGCCAGACATGGTATTGTAGCGTAGCTGAGAGTTCTACATCTGGATCATCAGACAACAGGAAGAGGAAGAGAAAGTGACACTGGCCAGGCTTGAGCATCTGAAACCCCAAAGCCTAACACCAGTGATGCACTCCTTCAACAACGTCACACTTGCTTCAAAAAGGCCACACCTCTAATAGTGCTAGACTCTGGTAATGAGGCATTCATATCTATGAGCTAATGGGGATCATCTTATTACTATTCATGCAACTACAACTTTCAAAATGATTTACAACCATTGCACGTGTTCAACCTGGAAAGGCTGTTTAAAAATCATTAATTCTGGAATCTATTGAAAAACACTAAAAATAATTTGTCATGCATTCCTCAGGGAATATGAATGGCAAGTGTAGAGAACAACAATATTCTCATTGCATTATGATGCTTCTGTCATTTTCAGGATATTTTCTAATCAGAGAATCGATGCATATGACTTTAGTATTTTTATTATTTCAAGGTTTCAAGCATGAGATGTCCCCGCAAGTGTTACTTATACAAGTTGCAAACATGAAATAGAGGAAGGTGTGACATCTGCATGGAGGGAGTCTATAGGCCCTGGAAAATGAGTCATAAAAGCTTTGAATCCTCGTACTATAACCATACATTAAGAGGTTTGGAATAGAAGACAGGAGAACACAAAAGAACATTATTTTACAACAATGAGAATGGAGAGGGAAAAGGCCTGGAAAGGATCACTTCTTGGAAACCTAAACAATGTGGACACGAAGCAGAAATTGCCTTAGCAGGAGACCAGGTAATAAATAGCTGCAGGGTCCCAATGTGAAGTAGACATTTTCAAGATAGAGTCAAATGCCAACACTCAGAACCACTGTCTCTCTTAGAAAGGCGAGAGGCAAGATGACAGGGGAAAAATGGCTAGTATACTTAACAAATAAAGCTGTCATGCTATGACTTTTGAGAAGCTTTCAGAAGGGTGATGAGAGCAGAAACCTGACTGTAGTAGGAGCTAACAGGGAATTCATACATTGTTACTGAAGACAGAGAAGGACAGCTCTGTTTCTTAAGTTTATAACGCAGGGAAAACTGAGATTCCTGCACAGGGAACCTTTGAAATATTAATACTTGCATATTTTCTTTAGGAGAGGAAATTCCTGGAAGAGGGGAAGCAATAAGTCCACAGAGAACAATATTAATTAAAGGTAGTGTTGGGGTCTATACAAGGAGCGAAGGGAAGTATTTTAATTAAGAGGAAGAAAAATTTCCCTTGAGCTTAGAGGACATAATGAAAGAATAGATTAACCTAGAAGAGTGCGTATGAGGATTAAAATGGAGGAGTGTAAGAGAGTGTATGTTTGGTGCTCTTTTCTTCTAAAATGATTGTGATGGTTATCAACATGCTTATAGCAAAATCTAAGGTAATATCCTTTCTTAACAAAGCCACATCTCTGGAGATCATCAGATAATATTTCCCAAACTTCCTTATTAATTAAACCTACCTTTCTTTGGAAAAGTTAAACTATGCCATAATAATTAAAAATAAAACAACTGTACAAGATGGCTAAATTTCTAATGCTACATGAACTATAGATATGAATTATTTTATATTGTATGTTATATTTTATATTGTAGACTGATAGTGAAGGTAAATAGGATATGTATTTTATGAGGTAATTTATGAACAGTTAATTGTTACCTTTAAGAGAAAGCTGCAGTAATTGAAAACAATAAATGATTAAAAAGACATTCTGTATTCTGCATCTTATGAAGATTTTTCTAGTATTGGAATTTTCCTGACTGCAAATGACATGGGCAAATGTCAGGAAAGGATACATAATTTCAGTTACATAAGATGTGTCTTGGGATTATAAATACAGCATAACAATTTCTATGGCTATATTTAGGTACTCACCAAATCCACACACTGAAAAATGAATTATCTGTGTGACATATCAGGATGTAGAATCTTTAGAGGTATATGATGTTAGTGTCCTCAAAAAGAGATTTCAGAGACTTTTCCTGCCCATTATGTCATCTGAGTACACACTGCAAAGACTTTGTTTATGAACCAGAAAAACATCATCAGATATTTAATGTACCAATCAATGAACATCTTAAACTGGGACTTATTTCCCAGTCTTGAAATGGAGTAAACACACATCTGTTTTTAGAACAGCCAAAACATATCAATTTGTTGTTAATGACAACACAATATATACTTAAATTTTGTCAAGAGATTTTCAACTTAAGTATTATTAACTTAATACTTGAGTATTCACTTAGGTATTATTACCAAAACAAAACGGAGGAATTAAAATATATCAAGTAATATATATGCAAATTATGTTGATTTGGGATAAGCATTTATAATTTATACACATATCAACATATTACATGTCTCTAATATATGTATATTTATATATATGTATATACAATATATGCATAATCAATTGTTTTCTTGAAATACACTTCAGTAGTTTATAGACTATGAGAATCAAAATAGGATTTTTTTTTCACTAAGGGCTTTGCCAAAATACGGAGCACCTATATATTTATTAAGAAAATAATATTCATATGAAAACTCTATAATCACATATACAAGTTCTCTATGTAGCTCACCTTCCTTAAAATCAAACAAAGCATTTGTTGCATTTTCCTTCCCTTTTGTCTTTATTTCTGTGAATGACTCAGAAGTCACCATCAGTTTCAGTGGTTTAAACTTTGCTGAGTCTCTGCCCCTTCTCTTTCTTTTTGAACTTACATTCATGTAGGAACTACATTCTCCATTGTCCAAAATGTCCCTCAATTTTTTTCACTCATTCTCTTTCTTGATTATGCCTCTGACTCTTGTCTTCTTTTTCTGAGCAAACATATGAAACCATTAACATATCATTCTTATTTTATTGTTTAAAATTCTACCACCAGTCTGCCATAGTTTCCTTTGTAACATGGTATCAGCCATGAGCAAGATACTGGGTATCTTCTACACCTGCTGCATCACATCTCCTCAAATATGCTTTCTCCCATACTTCCATACAACACACACACACACACACACACACACACACACAGAGAGAGAGAGAGAGAGAGAGAGAGAGAGAGAGAGAGAGAGAGAGAGAGAGATGTGATTACATAAAAAGACAATAACAATCAAAAGATTAGTACAATAAAACACAAAAAAATGCATGGACAATGTCGACATTACGTAAACACACACACACACACACACACACACACACACACACACACAC
>NC_022034.1:35916443-35923382 GCF_000317375.1 Microtus ochrogaster | reverse complement strand
ACACACACACACACACACACACACACACACACACACACACACTTGCTAGTTGTTCAGGAACAATATCCAAAGCAGTTGATATAAAAAATCCCCAAACATGAATAATTAAATTTTTGCTTATTTTTCAATATTGTTTCTTATTGACAATATTTCTCCCTCCCCACCCCCTTTTTTTTGGCTCTAGGTCTTTGTGTAGGGTTGAGGTTTTCTGGGCTTTCCCCAATGCAGTTTGTTTTCTTTGTTGGTATTCTACTTGTTTATTTCACATTTTGGCAGTAACATTGGTGAGACTTTGCCAGTGAAGTTTCTGTCGTTGCTAGAAGAAACAATCTCATAGCAAAGTTCCTGACCCTCTGGTACTTTCGATCTTGCTTCTCCCTCTACTGCTAGGTTCCCTGCATCTTTAGTATGGGAGGGTTTATTTATTTGTTTCTTTGTTTGTTTATTTATTTTTGTAGTTGTATTTACTGGGGCTGGTCTCCATAACTCTGCATATTGATTGGTTGTGGTTTTCTGTTGTGTTTTCTATCTGTTCCGAAGAGTAGTTTTCTTGAAGAAAGCTGAAGTCTACACTTATTTGTTCCCACAGATAATAAGGACAGATGTTTATAGATTGTTCGTAGGGATTATGCTGGTTTAGTAAATTATTGTTTGCTAATTGCTTTCCAATTCCAGGGCCACACTAACACACATTTTTTACTTTGATTCCCAGTACCAAAAACGACATCCCTCATGCTGAAAAGTATTAAGTCCAATTAGAGTCAATGGTTACCTCTAAAGTAGTATACCATTACTCCATCCCTAGGGTTATCATGCCATGCTGGTAATTGATGTGGTTCATGGATCTCATAGCTGGATAGGACAGTGTTTTGTCTCTCTCCTTTGGAAGTTTTGCATGGCTCCTTCTGTTACTATGAAAACTAGTCCTCAGGGAGGAGTGTTCAAGTCAGTTCTAGTTCAAGAGCCTCTGGAACTCTTTCTGTAGTGCATGGTGTTTTCAGCTTTAGTAAATTTATTTTCCACCTCTGTGGGGTGGTGGAGCTAAGGGCATCAGAATTCGGCAGTATATTTTGAGAGTCTCTTAGACAGCTTTGACCAACAACTCCAAGAAGGTCTTGAAAACATGAGTAATTATTAGCAACAAAAGTCTCAGGGTGCACAAGATCTAGCTACTGATGGAAAACAGTGTGGCAAGCCCCAAAAAGATTTCAGCACTGCTAAGCATCAAATCTGACCTAGGAAAGAGGAACAGGCAATACTACACATCCACAGCGGTCCAGTCAGCACCGTGTACCCAAGGCTTCTGCACTTTTTCTTACATGAAATGGGAAGGATCAAATGCAGTTAAGAAAAATACGGTTACATGTAAATCATATTTTTAATTTGTTCATTCTAATGGCATATGTGATTTAGAAATAGAACAGATACCAATGAATTAAGGAAATCTTATTCTTCATAAACATGCTATGGCACTGTTACTTTGAGACATTGGAAGATTTTTATAGATCATTGCTAGGGTAGAAAGAAAAAGATTGTAGACAGTATGGTCCTATAATAAGTCTATGGAGGGGAATACTAAGAAAAATCTAAGATAACCATTAGAATTCTATGTTGGAACAGGTTGTAGGCATCAATGTCATATAGCCTGATCTGAATTTACAAAAGAAATGAGAGAGCAAGGAAATTTGGAGTGTTTAATCATACACATTTCAAATGTTCACTACAGGTGAAGTGGTAGCCTAGGCATAAAACAGATGCAAAAGCTCTGTCCTTAAGTGTTATAATCTGAAGGACATGCAGGCAGGAAAGTTTTTCAGGAAGGTAGGAAAAGAATACTGTGACAGATCTTGGTATCTCAGCCTGGATACGCTGGCTAAAATTACAAGACATTCTTAATTCTGCACAGAGCTTGGGAAGAGAGAAAGGAGGAAGGACTGAGTGACCTTGAGGGACATTAGGATTTAGGGAATGAACAGAGAAGAAGTAGACCATAAAAGAACTTTAAAGATATAGGGAAGAAAAAAAAAAGCAAAGGCAGAATGTCTTAAAAGTTAGAAATATTAATTAATTTTGAATCGTGGAGGAAATAATTTTAAAATGATAACTGTAGTAGAAACTGACTGCAGAATAGTCACTGCACAGCGTCCATTGGCATGCATAAAATGGAGTCATTGATAACCTTAAGAGCAAGTTATTGGAGCTGAAGGAGATGAAATAGAATTACCAGACTTTGACACATCCCTTTAAAATGAAGAAAAGACTAAAGAAAAATGTACTTTTCTATACACTTAAAGATATTCTTACAAAATTTCCGACTCAAGGAAGACAAAGAGTAGATTTCCTTCGGAAACACGGTGGAAGTGGGCAGAAGAAAGAGAGCTGGTTCACATGGTTCTCAATGCAAACAGAAATAAACACGGTTCTTTTCAACTTTATAAAGTTAGAGCTTCATTAAAATGTCACTTTTAATTGTAAAATGTTTACTTAGCCCAAATTCCCTTAGCACACTTTATGGTTCAGCTAGGATCATAAGCTACTAACTTCATAATGCAAAGAATGGAGTGTTCTACAGTATGAATAAGCTGAATTGAAATTTTGCAATTCAAAAAATTCCTTATTTAGAATCCTAGTTTTAATTACTAGTAAACAACATATTTTTAAGGTTAAGTATATTTCATGAAAGCTCTTATAATATATCAAATAGACTGTCTAGGATACCAGTTAGTCATAAAGAAACAAATTGATTTTTCATTTTAAGTAAATGTTTCCCAAAATTATTATAATATGGTTTATCTTTTAATAGACATTGTCCAGTTGAACACATTATGAGGACTGATATCCTATAACTCTTTATCTAAGAGATTTAGGTAGGCACTTGGAGAATATAATTTCTATAATAATTTAATTTGTAAAATATGTTGGTAATATCTATTAGAATGAAAAAGACTGGAGCAATAATCAAAATGAGTTACAACTAAAAATCCTGAAGATACATGTACAATTAATTCAAATTGAAATTTTAATTATTATGTAACATTAGTTTATGAGAATTTTTAAAAGGTCAACTGCTTAATACAATTCACTAAAATTCATTTTTCCCATTTTCAACTCAGTTTGAAATCTAATTAAGTATGGTGTGTTGGAGCTCTTTCAGTGTGGTAAAATTAAACATAGATGGCTTTGTAACTTGCCATTTAAAAAGTTGGTGGCTGGTTGTTCTGTACTGAAAGAAAAACACAGCTTTGTAGACACACCACTTGCCAAAAAATCATTTCTATTCCAAAGGTTTCCGATTCCAGACCAACTTGTGTGTTAATGAGAGACATTGCAAATTTTAGGAGAATTAAATTTTGTGTCATTAGATTTTTATATATCTGTATCAATTGGAAATAAAATTATCTTCTCTTTATGTTCTCATCTACCTTACATTTTCAAATGATTTGCATGATATCTGGAGTAGATACTCTTTTGTTAAGCTCTTTGAAAATAATGATGTATAGCATAAAATTTCAATGAAATCTTTTCTCTAAGTGACTGAGACCAAACTCATACATAAGGGTTTTGTTTCTGTAGGTAAATTAGTGTGAGAGGCTGGTGTTGTTAGAATCGTAGAATTCTTAGAAAGTACTAAGAGTTGACAGTGCTTGCTGTGGATTTAGGTGAATCTATGAGTAACTGTGGTGTCATACCAATGCTAAGCCTTGTTGGGGATGTAGTTGAGAATGTGAGAAACTATGGTGTTATAGCAATGCTAAGCCTTCTTGGGGATGTAGATAAGTCTATGAGTAAATAGGGTGTTAGACCAATGCTAAGCCTGGCTGGGCATGTAGATGAGAATGTAACTATGGTGTTATAACAATGCTAATCTTTGTCTGTACTTTGATAAATGGTTTGGGTACCTTTGGTTAATTGGTACTCTATGGACTTCCTCTAATTTATTATATTTAATCCTTATTTAAATAAATTATATGCTACTAATTATTTTTAGATCATCTCCAGTTCATTGAAGAGTAAATCACAGGATAGGAAGTGTTCACACAACTGATTTGAGGCAAAAGATTAGGTCATATCTGAGACTGTGCAAACAGTAGGGTGCGTAATGACTAGAATATTTCATAGACATTCACTGTAGGACAGTACAGTCTCAAGACATTAAACTAAGTGACAGGAATCTAGACAATGTGGCACAATGCCTATGTTGCGAAAAAATGAAAGACATATCAGTTAAAGGCTTTGGATAACAGATTTTCTACTGGTATCTTACATTGTTCTCTCCAATATTACTGCTTTCAGGAACAGAGGACGCATGCATCACATTTTCAGTTGTTATCTACCCCAAAATATTTTTATCTACTATCACAGGAAGTGAAAATTCTTTTAAAAATTCAGTTTTAATTTTTATAGTATACATATATGCGTATACATATATTCCTAAAGATAACCCATTCAGCCCATGTGATTACATAATAATCACACTTCAGAACTAACCATTTGGCACTGGACCACAGCTAGTGAAAACAAGAGGCTGTGAATGTGAAAGAAAGAAAGGAAAGGTAAATGGCAATATTTGGAAGAAGGAAACGAAGGGGAGAAATGTGATTAAATTGTAACCTCAAAAATAAAAACATAGAGTATTTCAGTTCTAGGTTAGTTATGGTGGTGCATGCCTTGAATCCCAGCATTTGGGAAGCAGACGCAGGTAAATGAATCTCTGTGAGTTCAAGATCAGCCTGGGCCACAGTGAGTTCCAGGTTAGTTAGGGATAAAATAAACAAACAAACAACAGCAATAATAATAATAAATATTAATAATCAAATTCTACTTATTAAAGACTCTCCTTTTCACATGGATCTCAGGATATCAGGCTCACTTTTGAAGACTTTGTTATCGTTTTTCCTTTAGTTGTATCAGCTATAAACAACATTAATCCTCACACAATTTCCAACTAATTCTCCAAAAGTGTTCTTCCGATTTTAAATTAATGGTAATTCATTATTTCAACCCAGTAACATTTGAAAATTGAGTTGATTTTTTTAAATAAAGTTCCCCTATTGTGAGCATATTTCCATAGGGAAAGTAAAACACATCATTGTCCAAATTCACAAATATATCAAAAAGCATGTACTCTTTAAGTGTAGCAGATACTTTATCACGTATTGTTGTTTATACTTTCCATTTATACTTCTTTTATTATAGTAATGTATTTAAAATGTTGGAGAATATTTAATATTAATTTAATTAATCAGTTTAATTAAAATGAAACTAAGCTAGTAAAGATGCCTTCTAGTACGATATACTAAGATTCTAAATTGATTGAAGCATGGATTGTTCATCCAATATATATGGTGTTCAATTTAGGGATTAATCTTCAAGCCAATTTAAATGATGGAGTGCTTCTTAGATGGCTTTTTTTTCAGGCAAGATGAATATCCCAGCAGAGCCAACTTCTCTGCTGTGTTTTTAAATGCTCTGGGCACAGATCTGAACAGAATCACTCCTTTTACAAACAAGTTGTGTTAATGGGCCCTTACACTTAAACAAGCTTCCACGGCAGAAAATCTATCAGGAAGTGAGGAAGAAGACATCCTAAACAGCAATAAAGCCTAGGAGGAATTAGTCTGCGGCACTTTATGTTGGTTTCTATCTGACCGTCTCTCCATAGTAAAGGGCACTCTCTTTTCATTTCAAATTAATGCAGTTTTATGTAACCATAGACTGCTTGTTCATTTCCCCACTGCCCAGACTCGAATACACACACGGAAACTATATTAATTAACAACACTGTTGACCAGTGACTCAGACATATTTTTAGCTAGCTCTTACATCTTGAATTAACACATATCTATTAATCTGTGTATTGCCACGGGGCTGCAGCTTGCCAGAAATTTCTGGGTCTTTCTTTTTTGGCAGCTACATTGTGTCTCCTTGACTTTGCCTACTTTCTTGCTACATCTCTGTTTGGATTTCTTGCCTGGCTTTGCTCTGCTAAGCCTTTGGCCAAAACAGCTTGATTCATTAATCAATGGTAATAAAACATATTGACGGCAAGCATAGAGGGGAATCCCACATCATTTTTAAAGTTTATACTATCCATCCACCTTTCCTTTAATTGTCAATATCTATTAACTCTTAACTGACAAATAGTAATTATGTATGTTCCTGTGGTTCATTGTAATATTTGGATGTTTGTGTAAAATCTCAATCCACTTAATTACTAAATTTATCTGCTCACCAACCTAGCCCTTTTTATGTAGAACATGACTGTATTTGTTTTTTTCTGCTGCTCTGTTTGCTTAACACAATGTTTTTATGTTCCATCTATATGCTCAAAAAATCATAATTTTCTCATTTTTAAAAGTTTTATAGCATTTTACTGGGTTCAAGTTTTCTGTATCCATTGGCATTTTTATGGACACCTATTCGATTGCATATCAAGGTTATTATGTATAAGGTTGAAATGAACAGGAGTGGATTGAGTCTCTTCAATTCTTAGGGATATCTACCCAACATTGACATCACTGTATCAAAGGCTAATTCTACTTTTAGGCTTTTGCATAACTTACATATTAGTTCATATTTTATGTTAATATAAAATGCCAAACCCAATCATCCTTAGTGAGGCTTCATCCAGCAACTGATGGAAACAGATGCAGAGACCCAAAGTGAAATATTAGGATGAAGCCCCAGGAATCCTGGGGAAGTGGGTGAGGAAGGATTGTAGGAGACAGAGGGGTTAAGGACACCATAAGAAAACCCACAGAATCAACTAACCAGGGGTCACAGGGGTTCATAGAGACTGAACAGAGAACCAGAGAGCCTGCACGTCCCTGACCTAGGATGGACCTGATATCCCAGGTCCTCTGCATATAAGTTATGGTTATGTAGCTTGCCAAGCTACACACACACACACACACACACACACACACACACACACACACA
>NC_022034.1:35897960-35916343 GCF_000317375.1 Microtus ochrogaster | reverse complement strand
ACACACACACACACACACACACACACACACACACACACACAGTCCAACCCACATCTCTCTCCTCCAACTCCCATGGTTCCCCTGTAACACGTGCCTCTCCCAATTGTTGATGCTCTTTCTTTTGTGAAAACAACCCATTAAATCTAATTGATATTGGCTTTCTGTGCAGGAGTATGGACCATTAGTTATTGCAAGATCAATGTCCCAGTATCCAGAACCCCAAAACTAATAATCTCCCTTCCCTGGTGGCTATCAGCTGCCAATAGATCCTTAGTTGGGGTGAAGACCTTTATCAGTTGTTTGTGCCAAATGTAATGAGCCAAAAACTTTGTCATTTGATCACACTATGAGAATTTTCTTAATATGTTATTGTAGATCCCTTATACTTTTGTGGCCCAAATTTCATATGTTATGACTACCATTTTGTGTGTAGAATATAAAATATATTTGATTAATTATTATTTGCTTTTTACATAAAAATATTTGTTTGTGATGTTATTGATTATAGTGTGGAGAAGTATTGCAATGACATTTTACTTACATTAACTCAAATAATTTGAAAACACGTGATAAAATATAAAATTGAAGCTATTAAAATGAATAAAAGCACTAACGTGTATCCTTATATTGTTACTCATTGGAAATTACTTTTACAACTGGATCAATTATTACCTACTTGAAAGAATCAAAGTTACTGTAACTTCTGTGGTAAAAATAATTCTGGCTATACAAATTGGGTTATATAACTCATTATTTCTAGATTTCGACAATCTATCTGATAGGATATTACAATCTTTGACACTGAAAAGCTTTCCCTATAATTTAAGGACATGCTCTTTTTAGAATTATTAACTATACCTCAATAAATTGAGAACATTTTCTTAATTAAGCTTTGTTTTCTTAGATATCAATAAACAGTTAGGAGACATAATTGTGATAAATAACCATGATTGTGTGCTAAATTAATTCTGTGAGCAAATGCAACATAGTATTGAACAGGGTTTATCAAACTTTGATATGTATTGGGTAATCCTGGAGGGGTTTTTGTTTACAGTTATTTGCTTATTTTATATTTGAATTTATATATTTGTATGTGATACTGTATTTACATCATTTCCATCTCATGTACTCCTGCTTCCATTCCTGCCCCTCCACTTCCTCTCATCGTTATGACTTCTTCTTTTATTATTATTGTTATGTATGCAATTATGAGTACATGTGTATATTTATAAATACATATTACTGAGTCCATAAAGTATTGTTATAATGTATACATGTTTAGGGATGACCATTTTGGATTGGGTAACCCATCAGTGAGCTCATCCCTGGAGAAGACTGATTCTGCCCTTCTCAGTAGCCATTAGTTTCCTGTAGCTCTTCACCTAGGGGTGGGGCATTTTGAGATGGCCCATATTCGTGTTGGAGCTTAAGTGGTGATATCACTATTAATCAGGTCTTCTTTGGGTGACCTTATTGTTAACAGTTGTAACTCCCTGTCATATATTACAAAAACTATCTCATTGCAGATATCCCTGTCTTCAGGCACTGTAATCTAGAAGACGCTATCTTAGTAGATTTCCTGGTCCTCTGGTTCTTACAGTCTTTCTGAACCTTCTGTCATGATGAATCTTACGTGTAAAAGTTATGTTATAGAAGTATTAATGGGATGCCCACCCCACAGTCCATTTTCTCTGCATTTTGGGCAATGTGGATTTCTGCACTGGGCTCTATCTGCTGTACAAAGAAAAAAATTTTTTTTATGAGGGCTGAGAATTATACTTATTTGTTTGTTCCAGGATGGACATTAGAATACAGCTGGCAATTTTACTGGTTTAGGAATGTGGTGGTTGTTGGTTCTCTTCCAGGGTTCTTTACCTCACTATTCATGCAAAGCTGGCTGGGTGTACAGTACCCTGCATGAGTTTGTTCCTATTGAGTATGTCTTGAGTTGTATCTTTGATTACCCTTGAGATGTAAGTGCCACAATCTCACCCTTTCATCTAACAGCAAGACAGTCACCAGCATTTGTCCATTCTAGCTCCAAATCTTTTATGAGTATAGAATCGTGAGTAAGTAAAAAAAATCAGGAGGGAAAAAAAGAACTAGGGTAGGAAAAGAAGGAGTTGTAGCAAAGGGAAAAGTAGGACCCGGGTGCTGTGAAGGCAGAAGTGGAAAAAGCTGGATGGTACTTTATCTAGCAAGGGGGATGTTGAGGGAGAGGAAAGGAGGAGTCAGAAAGAACACCAAGGATCCATGGATAATTGGAAAAATACATAGAGGGACATTTTATTTTAACTAAGAAAGCACTATATACATATATATGTGTGTGTGTGTACATGTTTATATATTAAAATAATTTAATTTAGGCTACTTGAGGTGACAATGTTCCACACAAGAGCAATAAACGATTTAGCAAAATCTCAGGTGGTACACGTGAGAAACTTCATTTGAGTTATTGGTCGAGGGAGTTCAAGAGACTTCCTAAACAATAGAAGGTATTGCCATTTGTCCTTGGTTGATTTCTGGACTTGAAAGGAAAATACAGTTGATGGAGACTAAGCCCATTTCAAACACAATGCTTGGAGAAATTGAATTGGAACTTACATGTACTAGTTCTGGTAACACCCAAAGGTGCGAGAACAACAGACAAGAAAGAAAAGAAATTAAAATTCCTCCTCAGCTGTAAAGCTGACAAAACACAATAGCAAAGAAGTTTTAATTTCAAACTTCCTTTCAAATATATTACTGTTGCTGGAGAACTACTGCGTTACAGATTTTTTTCTCCAGTAAATGTTTTACGTATTTCCTTTACATTATTGTCTAAACGTTAACTTTATCTAATGTATCCACTTAGACTATACATATACATTTGTGTTTGTGTGTGTGTGTGTGTAATAGTCAATCATAAAAAGATAACCATTTTTTTTTCATCTGTGACTTTTCTTATATTTTTTAGATTTAGACTCAATCAATGTTATCTTAACTGAATATGTGAGCTTATCAAATCAGGGCTATAAATGGTATATGTGATACTACAATTTACTGGTGAGATTTCTTCTTGTTCTCTTTCAATGTGCTCAGACCAGTCATTAATAACAAATTAAAAATGTGCAGCCATATACATCTATCAAGACATAGTATATCAAGACCCAGCACATATGCTGTTAATACCCCTTTGGGATAACTGTTTGCAATCTAAGTGGTCCTCAAAATCGTATTAGAAAGCTCCTAAATGACAAATTTTGGGGACATCTCAAAAGTTTCTTATGATTCACGCAGTGGTGGCACACATCTTTAATCCCAGCAGTCAGGAGGCAGAGGCAGGAGTTTCGAGGCCAGCCTGGTCTACGAAACAAGTTTTTGGACAGCCAGAGTTGTTACACAGAGATCCCTGTCATGAAAAACCATCCAACCAACCAAACAAACAAAAAAAGGTTTCTTATGGAGCAGATGTCAGATGTGGGGTGAGGACTGTTTCCTAGACAATGAGGTTACTCTGGGAATTGTAGTTGGAACTCCTTACAATTGGACACGGACCTGATAAGGCTTCTCAATGAACACATAAACACTTGACAAAACCTGGACGATTCACAAACAGGTGTTTTTATTTTATAAGACCAAAATAGTTGATTGCAATGTATTCCTAAATCTCTTACTATGTACTGTAAAATTTTTAAGATTCCACTCATTTTCTATTAAGCCATTATCTCTTACTTAATGTTAATTCACTTTTTAGATGATACTTTATATAAGATTCCTCAAGCAATTCTGCCAGAGAAAAATTTCCACGTTTTATTTGCATAAAAGGATATTATGTTCAAGAATTTTATGAGTCTGTAATTGTGCTATAACTGTCTAAATCATCTTAAAATTTAGTATTATAATCCCCCAATTTTGGAGATAACCAACTTGTTTTCTTTCTTTAAATCAAGTAAAAGTAATCATTCAAATTATGAGTATGGTAAATAAATTTCTGAGCATTTGTTTTCTACTTGTACATGGAACTTTCCCTTCTTACTTTAAATTCAAATTTTAAACAATTCAATGAGCCTTGGGCACAGTAGAATAACTTCTGTGTTTATCATTTTGAAGGTGATTAGAAAGTCTGAGATCAATATGGAGCATAAAATTGCTTCATTAATAATTTAATATATTCCTCCAAAATATGTTTTTTTTTTATTGAGAAAAGGAAAAAGAAAGTATCCACCTCCTCCCAGCCTCCCATTTCCCTCCCCCTCCTCAGGGCAGGGAACCCTGACAAAATATGTTTTATTAAAACTATAGATGTGTGGAACATAATGACCTAAAAATGAGGTTCAGACTACCTGACCTTCTATAGAAGATTGCAAATCACTGCACTATCTGCTCAGGCTGGGATAAATGTGTCTGTACTCAGTCAGAGCTTCCAATTCAGTAGATAATATTAATAACTCTAATAAAATTATAAAATCTTTGAATTATTCGTCTAGCACAATGATGAGCGAAAATTGATAGGTGTCAAAATTAAATGTGTGTGCTTAACTTTATAGACAAAGTTATGCTGCACAAGAATTGGTGAGCATCCTAACTTTACCAATGAATGCAATCACATTAAAATTCTATAATTAAAATGAATCAGCATTAGCATCTTTATCCTGAGCAATAAATAAAAATGTTATACGTGTTCAATAAAGAGGAGTAGCTGAAATCTATATTGTTTGGTTTTTATTTTTAAATACATCTAAGTTCTATGATATTGAATGATAACAATTCAATAAGCATTTTATGACTGACATCTTTAATTTCTTTCAATGTTTCACAGGCAAAGATGAGAAGCCCATACCACCACATATGTTATGTGCATGCTTAATGAATGAATAAATCAGCAGAAAACCACAGATATTAGATGCATGTTTTTTACAGATTCATCCTTGCCCATTTCAAATATTATTCTGAAAGCTGGTTGCTTCACAGTTTTGTCTATACATTGTGCATAGACTCCAACTATATGTACTATGCTGAAATTTTCCTTTTTGCTTTATTTTTAATTCACTGGAAATATAGCCATCCTTGACACTGTCACTAAGAGTTTCAGTTGGTGTTTACATATTTTTGTTAAAAAAATTTGTTTTGGTTGGAAAGGAATGTCCGTTGCCTGTTTCATATTAAAATATAATTGATACTATAAAATAGAAATTCATGTGTACAAAAGAGATCAATTATATTGATTATCATTATAATTTAATTTTTTAGAGCCACAAGTGAAAAAAGAAGAGAAGTCAGGTATGTATTTGAATGTACAAATTTATACATGTATTCCATATTTATAATGAATAGCATATCTCTTTGAAATGTTATGGGAAGCTACATTCTCATATATAAAGTAAAATTCTGGCCAATTGTGGTTTCTGTATTTTCCTTCTCTCCTGACCCATTTTCCTTCCACCACTTCTCAGTCATTCAAACAATTGCCACCCCACACAAAAAAAATAAATAAGTAATTAAATAAGTAATCAATTAAATAAACAAATAATAAACCAGCAGGCCTTTATAGACAAGATTGCTATGCCACTGATTTTTAAAGAGAACCTATATTTCTGACATTGTTGCAGTCCTGAAATATCCATTTATACCTCATAAATGTACCTTGGAAATTACAAATATGTAATATTTATTCATTAAAAGATAAAATAAAACAACAAAGCTTTTTGTAAATTCATCTAAGATATCAACTTCTAAAAAACATGGTATGTATATATAAACACTACAAGAAGTTTCTATGGTTCAAACAAAGCAATTGGTCCTTGCTTGACTCTTGCCAACCCACATCTTTAAATTTTGCAAGCACAGATTCCCGTCAGGTAAATCTGTCACATACTTCTCTTTCCAACCTCCTGACTTAGACAGTCAATTCCATAACTCGTAGTATGCAGCAGAAACGTTTTCAAAGGAACTCACAGCATATGACTGTGAAAACAGTTAAAATTTGGAATCATGCCTGATGAATATATTAGTGCTGTAGAATAGAGCTCAATAAAACACCACAAACTGATGACTCTATAATGTATGTTTATTCCTTCAGTTACCGGAGGCTACAAACCCAAAATCAATGAGTTGGTTGAGCCATGTTTTTTTCTGAAACCCACAAAGAATCCATCCTTGCCTTTCTTGACTGCTAACACTTACCAGCATTATAGCTGTGCCTTTCTTGCTTACAGACTACTCTAACTTCTGTCTCCATGGTTACATGGCCATCTTTTCCATGAGTGTGTTTTGTTTTAGTAGCTTTCCTCTTAAGAACTTCATTCACAGTGGATGGGATACCTACCTCCACCCCTTTTGTTACATCCTAAGTAGTTACATCTGCAAGAAGCATATTTCCAGTAGGATAAAATTCTCAGATCCTGCAGATAAGGACTTGGACATACTTTTTGGAGTAAATACTGTATTCCATTCTAATCTGTACTTTATCCTGCCAAAATTTGTGTCTTTCCTATGTGCAAAATACACTGATACCATACCTACATTGTCTAATACTAATTACTACAACATCTACTACTAATTCCATGTGTTAAACACCTAACAATTCCAGATATTGATGCCATTTCTAGGTGATCTACATCAGCTTTGGGTGGAATAATGTGATGAAAATATTCTCTACCTGTGAGTCCATAGTGAATGATCTGATTACAAACAAAGCATGAGACCGTCATTAGGTGCATATTCTCATTCCAAGGGGAAAATGAGGACTACTGAGAACTCAAGAACAATGGCAATGGGTTTTTGATCCTACTGCATGTACTGGCTTTGGGGGAGCCTAGGCAGTTTGGATGCTCACCTTACTAGACCTGGATGGAGGTGGGCTGTCCTTGGACTTCCCACAGGTCAAGGAACCCTGATTGCTCTTGCTCTTCGGGCTGATGAGGGAGGGGGACTTGATCGGGGGAGGGGGGAGGGAAATGGGAGGCGGTGGCGGGGAGGAGGCAGAAATCCTTAATAAATAAATAAATTAAAAAAATAAAAATAAAAAAAGAGAAAAAAAGTGAAAATAAGGATGTTATAAGTAAAAAAGTTCTCAATCCTGGATAATTTCAAGTCTTCAGAATATTCTCTCTGTTTCTGTTCAGTCTTCTGTACTTGATGGGGTGGTAGGTGTATATCAGGCCCTTGCTAAGAATGGCTTTATCCTTTTTTGTCATTTTTTCACTTGATTTTGTCTCTGTCCCTTTAGTTGTTTTGTCTTTGCTTATTTAAAATTCTCAGGAGCTTGATTCATCTCACATTTAATCCGTGATAATTCAATAAAGACAGATCCTCCATAGCTCTTTCTTGGGCTATTTTTCTTTTGTTTTCTATAGAAGTGACTGGTTGGATCAAGCTGATTTACACATAATTTCATTCTTTTGTCCAGGTACAGTTAGACCTATATCTAGGGTGATTAAGGACTGGATGAAATTTTCTCAAATCACTATGGAATGATTTAATTTTTATAAATAGTTTTGATAAAAATTTTTATGGATAGTTTTCCCATTCTCTTATAAGGGACAGATTGGTATTAGTCTACCTACATTTAATCATGTTCTTGGAAATATTCTGTTAATAGAAACTCAAGTTATTTGCTTGCAATTTTGGACGTTCAGTCTACAGAAGAACATATTTCAGTTAAGTGCTCTGCCTTTCAACAAATACACCCTCTTCTTCAATGACCATGATTGATCTCATTCTCTTTCCTTCTTAACTGTCTTCAGAACAGTCTTTAGTGTCTGTTTTTATGTAAATAGTAATCTCTTCAAGTGAATCTAGGCTCTTTTCATGCATTTCACAAATTTTCCAGTATCTCCCCACTGTGTTATTCACAGTCTACATCCATATTTGCATATGTTATAGCAGTATTTCACATATCAATACAATCTATGAGTTTCCATGAAAGGAATAACGTATTCCAAGCTGTGTCTTAAAACAACATGTGCGTTCCACCACAACTGTACATGTTGAATGACATTCCTTTTCCAAGCTTAACGGAAATGTCTTCCTTGGCTCTTCTAAGTTTTGGTGGTTACCATTAATTTATATATTCCCTAAGATTTAAATTCATCATCACTTCAGTCTCTGCTTCCATTGTCACATGTCCATCCTCTCCCTCTCTGCCTCTTATGAGGAGCCATCCAATCCTAACAAGGTCTCATCTAATCTTAATTCATTACACCTGTACTAACCCAATTTCCAAATAAAGTCACTTTGCAAGTATTGATGCTGAGGACTCAACCTATTTGGGGGGCATACAATCAAGCCATAATAGTATATATCTAAATTCCTAAATTAAACAGATAGCAATTAGATTCATTTCAGACAACCTCTTCTAATTTTGTGGTTGAAATGATTTATCTAATATTAGTTTAGAACTACTTTTTACAAGCAGCTTGAAACCAAGAAGACAGTTTAGGTTTAAATAAACTCTCAACTACCTGTTCACCTGAGACATACTTTTAAAAAACACCTTAATGACAGACAAGTGGACAGTGGGAGTTTATCTACTGTGTTCAATAATCATTCCTTAAAAATGCACCAAGGATCTGGATTAATAATTAGCAAAATTCTTCACTGTCTATGGAGATAAACACAAAATATTTTTAATGATAAATTTGTGCTTTAGTTTATTCCATTAAAGTCATTTTTTGTCTTTTTCTCCTTTCAGAGCCACAAATTAAAAAGGAAGCAAAACCAGGTAACAATATTGTTAATAGTATGAGAAGTCATACCTCCCACAGGCTGAAATTGAAATTTTCACTAACTACCAACAGAATTTCCACAGTCTCTCAGTTACTTGTGATTTCTCCCTTTCTATTGTCTAATAATATTTCATAATACTCTAGTAAAATTCAGATTTCTATTTTGTGAGATATGGCTAGAGTATGGCTTTATATCAGTGATTCTCAACCTTCCTAATGCTATAACCCACTAATACAGTTCTTCATGTTGTAGTGACTCCAACATAAAATTATTTTATTGCTACTTAATAATTGTAATGTATTATTGCTATTCATTATTATGTAAATGTATGATTTGCAAATATCTGATATGTGACCCTATCCAAAGGGGTCAATGACCCACTGGTTGAGGACTACTACCTTTTTTAATTGTTTATATTGAGTCATGTATTTTTCTCTGATCCCCTTCCTTCCTCTGCCCTCCCCTTATGCCTTTTCCCATAATACCCATGCTCCCAATTTTCTCAGGAGATCTTGTTTTTTTTTTTTCTATTTATCATGTATATTAGATCCATGTATGTCTCTCTTAGGGTCATCTTTGTTGTCTCACTAATTTATACTTAACTTAGAAATGACTCCAAGATTTAGAATGTATTCGTCTGAGTGTTTTGATATCAGGTGTGATCATGTCTGTTTTGTGGCTTTATTTATATCAATTATTACAAGAGTCACAAACACAAAGTCATGGGCTCTTTGGGAATGAGGAGAACAATGGCTAGTACTCAAGAGGACGGCTATGAAGTACAAATGGACACTGCACTGTTACTTTCTTCATTAGGGAAGCACACAGCACAGCAAGTGCTATCCTTATGCAATAGTTTGGAGATGGTTCAAAAGGCCAAATTCATACAATTAGTTTTTCAGTATTTTCAAGCTGACAAATGTTGGAGCTAAAATTCTACACCCTGTCTAATTTTTTTACAACCCCCTGAGTAATTTTCTAAAGAACCCATCCCAGACTAACTGCATCATTTTATTAACAGCTGAGGTTAACCTGGAAAACGAGATGACCTCGTTTAGTTTATACTGTCATGATTGATTTCTTGTTTAGTACCAACTGGTTGCTGACCTGAGGCAAGTTTGTGAAAGCCCTCAAGCTCTATGGAAGCCATTCCTTCATTATGAGAAATGATGTAGCAAAATCTTTATTTGTCAATTAATCTAAGAATCTAAATCTAGCTTCATGTACAGTGTAGCCATCCCGCTCCACTCCTCATGGGAATTTACTCAGCAGCTATAATCATAACTTGTGTCTGTAGGCTCTTGTAAATAATATTATGGGTGCATACATCAGACATAAATGTCTATCTACCTTTTTATGATTTTTTCTCATGTCTTTTGTTTATTAGAGGTGAGCACATTTTACCAGAAAGTGTGTTAATTTTAAAATTACAAGTAATTCTTTACATTGTGTGTGTGTGTGTGTGTGTGTGTGTGTGCGCACGTGCGCGCGCGTGTGTGTGTGTGTGGTGTGCATATACTCATGCCAAGGTGTGGAAATTGAGATCAGAGGCTAACTTCTGGAAATAGACTAATTTTTTTCTACATTGTGAATTTTGGGGAGGAAGTTTAAGTCATCAACAAGGTTTGGTGGCAAGTCCAAACCTGATGAACCAATACATAGCTGTTGAACCACATCACTGGTACAGCATTAAAAATAAAGAGCTTTTTAAAGCTAGTTATACTTAATACCACTTAAAACTTAAAATTAGTTGTTTTAAAACATTGTATTTGTCAGATAATTTATTAAAATTTTATTCTTTCAGCTCCACCTGACAAAGCTCAAACACACAGTATGTATATCTGCTTCTTCTGTAATGCTCATATACAATCTTTTTAAAGAGCATTTTCCATTACCATAACTGTAAACTTTAATCTATGCTTCTACATTTATACTTTGAAAAAGCCTGTGATTTGAAAATTACAGGTGTTATGTAAAGAAAAGGTTTTGTATGCATGTACTGTTTTTCTCAAAACAAATCCTTTAGCATTTTGATATGAAATGGGATAGCCCAGAAGTTTCAAAATAATTCTCCTTATTGGAATAACTGCTATTTTCAATTTTAAAAACCATTGGCACAAGTCATACAGAATATTCATTGTGTGCCATACTAGAAAACTTTAAAATGTCTGACATATCATTTTTATGACTTTCAGAACAGGGCAATTCCAAACCAGAGCAAGTCGTTCCTCATGCTAAACCAGGTATTTCCCAAATGGCACTGTGGCATCCAATGGTCTTCCACTGTTCTATCTATATCAAAAGGAAGAGTCAGATCCAAAGCCACTTGTAGTAACACATGCCTTAAGCAATCAGCTTCTAGAGAGCATTTCTTAGTCATCCTTCCAACATAGGCTGAACAGAGAGTGTAACAGTAGGGTTCAAGTAGGCAGCCTTCTTCCCCTGCCCAACAGACCTGGGCTTACTGCAAACAGCATCCCACTCAGCCCCCAGATAAATGGACCCCACATGGGGTCTTACATTTTCCAACTTGTCTTTTCCAACAAGACAGTCTTCCAAATGTTGTCCTTTAATCCTGGACAAGACAGTCTTCTAAACATTGTCCTTTAGGGAAAGGTTAATATGCACAGGATCAGAGACAAATTAAGTTTGCCAAAATTCACCAAGAGAGTTACTGGGCAGATAGAACTCTTCCGGGACATTTTCCTTTTGGTTTCATTCAATCTAAAAGAACTTGTAATTAGCTGTTTCATTGAAAATCTAACTTTTTAATTTTTTATCTAAACAAACACAAACTATGAAGGTTGGAATACTTGATTGCTTTTTACTGCTATGTTGGAAACTTCTGTTTGTATTAATCCTTTTTCTTACTACAGAACAAAAAGTTCTCAAGCAGGTAAAAGCTATCACAGCAGAGAAGACAGGTAAAGAAATTCCTTTATAATCTTTTCTAGATCAGTTTTGTGCATATAGATATGCACAAGTATGCATTAAGTATGTACAATTTTTAATTAAAAATTAATTAAAATATAATCACATTATTTCCTCTATCCCTGCCCTTTCTCCTACCTCTCCCATGCCCCTTACCTTTCATATTCATGGCCTATTTTCCTTTATTATTATTTCACACAAACATATGTATGTATAAATTGATAAATACAACCTGCTTACTTTATTAAATGTTGCTTATTTAGGGCTGACAGCTTGATATTGGATATCCGATAGGAGGCTCATCACTGAGAGAAACTAATTCTCCTTTCAGAGTTTATTAGTCTCTAGTAGTCCTTAATTTAGGGTGGAAACCCCATTGATTCCCTCCCTTACATATTAGCATGTCTTTTGGTTTTGTCGTTTTTTAGTTCTTGTTAGTCTGAATTATCATGGGTGAGTCATGTATATATTTAAAGCCATAAAATGCAAATTTATGAGTTATTGTGGATAATTTCAAAATAATTTTCACTGAAGGTAGTAAAACGAAAGTGTCTTAACATTTTTTTTTAGAGTGTGATTGGCAAAATTATATATAATTTATTAGATCAATTTAAATATTAAACATCATGCATTCTAATTTGATCTTTCATCTTATTGTCTAATCACATTTTCTCAAATCTTAAAATTGCAGAAATCTAGATAAGAGAGATAACCAACAAGTAAACATGCTTGGTATACAAGTGAGATGACCTGAACTTAATTCCCAAATCCCATAAGATGAGAGAATTGGCTTCCAAAGTTGTTCTATGATCTTCACAATGGACACATCTGAACACCTGATCTCTATCTATCATCTTTCAATCATCTTTCTGTCTGTCTGTCTATCTATCTATCTATCTATCTTTATTTCTATTTCTCAGTTTTTATGTATATGTGTGTGTGAAAGAGTCTGTGTGTGCATATGCAAGTGAGATACACACAGAGTAAGAATAAGCACAAACAACAATACAATTTTAAAATAAATTAAAATCACATAATTTGAAGCTTTGTCTGCTTATAAATTAGCTCATATGATTCTGTTTATTCCTCAAAGAGTTGTGTGGTTATGTTTATTTAAAGATTTGCCTTAACATTAGTAGAACACACCTCCATCATTTCATGGGTAGGAAAAAGGATTCACACTCTTCAATTTTGGAGACTTTCCCAAAAAGACAAAGGAAACTTTTGAGTCTTGCTCTAAGCTGATGTCTTGAACCTCTTATCCTCTTTCTTTGAATCTTAGATGAAATCTCATCTCTTTGATTATTCAGTGATCCACATTTTATTGCGCTTAATTTTTCTAATACAATCTATGAAGCATTCTTTTCTTTGAACTGAGATGATAAGATTAAAATATTTTGTGAAATAAAATAGAACTCAAGGGAAAATAACTCATACAAATTATAGGCTTCCCCAAGACAACTTCATTTTATTAAATATGACCATTTTTCTCTTTCTTCTTCCATTGAGTTAATTTTTAACACCAATAAATGTTCCTTTAATTTTCATAGTGCCATATTGAGACATCCTTCAAGCCTGGAGTATCTCAGCCCATTGTTGATATTTAAAGATATAAAAAAACTATCTTGGCATATTTGTATTCCAAATACAGAGATTGTTGTAAATTTATGTGCATTTCATATCTTTAGTCAGCTTTTCACTAAGCAATATGAATAATTATATTTGTTATTTTAACATAATAGTGCTCAGAAAAAAAGCAGGCTTGCTTTAAGCTGAGAAAATAATCTGAGCCAAGAACAAATACATATGGGTATGAATGAAATATTTTTCTATTTTTTCTGTTGCTAGTACTCATCAGTATGCTGTCTATTTTGCCTTGTTCTCCGAAGTGAAGCCCTTAATCATCAAATAAAATAGCCTACTAACTTCAACTTTAACAATTTGCTCATTTTTATTTGTTTTTAGTGTAGACTATAACTAAATTTCTACATGTGATAAATTGATGTTATTTTATGGCTTTGATTTAACTCCTAGTGGTTCAATATTAATTAATGATTCATGATATTTGTGTGGAAGAAATGTCTGGAAGGTCTATAAGTATTATTAATATTAAAAAGGTAAGTCCATACAGGTAATTAAATACCAACAACAAAAAGTAGTTAGCAAATCATATAAATTTACATAGTTTATAGCAAGGGGAAATTAAATGAGTAATTTTGATATTAACAATACTTAGTATTAAATTTTATTTTCAAGCTACCTTATAGATTTGGTATTTAGAACACCAAAAGTTTATAAACATTTTGCCACTTATCTACTAAAATGGTAAAACTGTAAAATTTCCTTGAGTTGAACTGCAAAGATCATTTCCTTATACAGAGATTGTAATGATGAATTCTTCAAGAAATGCTGATGGATTCAGGAGGTTGTGAACATTAAAAAAACCCATGTTCACAGAAGTGAAATAAGTCCAATAATGTGTCAAAATTATCATTCTGCTTCGGCAGGGAGATATCTTTGTAGAACACAATCTGTTTAACCACTGAGTAAAAATTAAATGATAAGATCTAAAGACAAATGTGAACAAGAAGAAAGGATGTCATATTGGTGGTCCAGGAGATGGGGTGTAGATTTACGGAGCCTAATTAGAATGCAAATTTACACTTGACAAAAAAGTACACTAACACTTGACAGGTATTTCAGATGGGTGTGTGTGTTTTTGTGTGTGTGTATCTATGCTATAATTGTTATTTTATTTAACTTTTGTAATGTTCTCATTTTATTTTATATTGGAATGTTGGCGTCTACTTGTTATTTTGTACTAGTTTATAGCATTTACCATTTAGGTAAATACAGTTAATGGAACTCTATTCTGGAGAGATTTCAAGTTTAGTTTACAATTTATTCTCAGGTGGTTTTACTTCTCACATATTTCTATCTACTTCAATGGCTGGTATGTGATGTTGAACAAAAATATCAGTAGTTAAAGAGAATTTCTAAGGTAAAGAGCAAAGGAAAGGAAAGACAGACACATACTGGGACCACCCCAATACAGCTCTGGAGATAATTAGTGTGTCCCGCTCTAGTTTTTGCTCAGTTTCCAAATAGACCCACTTCCCTTTAAAATATTCCAAGACAGGGACACCTTCACTAACAAAGCAGCTTCTTCAAATTGTTTTATTTGACATGTTGTATCTCTTTCCTTTTAAGTCACGGGACAAGAGACTGCACACTTGGCACTGCCCTTAGGTGTTGGGAGAGCACATTTTAAGGGTCACTTGACAATGAATCTAACCGTTTATTATATATTCTTGGTAATAGCCTCTCTGTGTTACAAGTTGCAAAGAAATGGCTTTAGGAATATGCTTCCTGTGCAAGTGAGGGTCTTCTGCCAAGATGAAATGTGTCACACTCCCTGCTCCAAAAATATTCACATCTCCTGTGATTCTTCATTTTCTCCCCTAGAAAAAGCCGAACCTCAAGAAAAAGATCGTCAGTCTATGACAACAGGTATTCTTGGCCTTTTGGCTTACATGCTGTCTTTGTTTATCATGTTCATTAAATTTGAGCACTAAAAAAAATGAAGTAGGCATTTTTTGTTTTATTTATCAGTACTGTTTAGCTTTGTGTTTTGTACTATAATCTATCTTCTCTGACACTAGCTATGGTTTCAGAGGTAATAAAAAAGACTGTCAAAGCATGCTGCATAATACAGAGAAGCTAGCAAACTGAATTTGCTTTCATGACTTACAAATTCTTTCCATAATATTAGCTATTTAGCAAGATTGCTATTACTGCCATTTATCATACTCATGGTTTGATATGCCTTTATATGGCTTAAAAATATTATTAAAAATTACACGTGTTAAATTTGACTGATTGTGAACTTCAGCAAAAATATTTTCTTGAAATATATTCATTAAAATCTGTAACAATTAGCTTTACAAATTTTATAATATTACTAAGTTTTATGATATGAGGTTCTTTGTATGGTTTAGGTACTGTAACAAAGTGTTCTAACCAAAAAAAATAATCTTTTGTCTTCTTTTCTTTATATATTCAATCACCATTCAAAATGTCCCAAATTATAATGAAATATTTGTTTTTGAATGAAGAAAGCTTATATTTAAGACTGAATAATACTTTAATAATTCCAGAAGGCATACTTCACTGGATAAAGAGGAAATGTACTTATAAAGTGTAGATTTTCATGTACTATACAAATGCATATTTTCCTGAATTTTATATCACTTTTCAATCACATTCTTGTGAATTCAAATTATTAATTGAATACTAATGCATTCCCAGAAAGGACAGTGGAAACATTATTCTGTGGCAATAATAAGTAGGTAAACATTCAGATTATTTTAAATGCCTATTGTCTTATCCAATAAAAGTTAAAATTTTGCAGATGAGAAAACTAAGAAGTTCAACACTCCCAAATTTTATAGCTGATCTATTAAAAGATTTTAGAAAATATTTTAAAGACTTATGAAATATTACTCTATTACTTACTATAATATATACTTAATTTATCCCATTTATAACAGTAAAATAGAAAATATAGTTAACATTATATATATATATGCATATATAATAGAAAATTTTCACTCATGATTTTTTCTGTTTAGATAAGCCTAAATCATCTTCAAGTAAGTATATCATTTAGAACAGAAGGATGTGGGTGTGTGAGCTGGCTCATGGAGTAGTACTACTTGTTATACATTCCTGGTGACATGAACTCAATCCCCTGGACCCAATTAAAGGTAGACAGAATAAAAATTGAGTCCAAAATTTTGACCACTGACCTCCATCCATGTGTTATATAGCACATATTCAAACACTCACCCACAAACATACCTGCGCGCACACACACACACACACGCACGCACGCACACACATGCACACACACACCCACATACCCACGCACACGCACACACACACCCACGCACACACCCACACACGCACGCACACACACACACACACGCACACACACACACACAAAAGCATGCTCACATACTAATAATGCACAGTTTGTAAAAAGAATATTCTGTTATGAAACTTTATTTTACAGTGTGTGTAACTGGTAAGTTAAATTTCAAAAACAGGTTTATTAATATAAAACTATTATATTATTTATATAACAAACTTATCAACAAAAGATACATCGTGTTTTCTATTTATTAACACCAGAGCATGTGAGTCTATGGTTATACCTAGTGCACTATATTAGAACATATCAGGAAGGCCTAAAATGCTTTCCTTCACTGTGCCCCTGTATCATACTTTTCATGAATGATACAAGTAGATAAAGTTTCAGCGGTTAATAATGCTGAATGTTCTTCCAGAGAACCCAGGTTCTAGATCCGCACCCACATGATGGATCACAACCATCTGTAAGTCCAGTTCCTGGGAGTCCAATACCCTATTCTGGACTCCAAGGATACCATGCATGTACTCAGTTCATACATGCAAGCAAAACAACTAAAAATATAAAATAAAAGTAAACAAATCTCTATAAACCCACAAGTAGTTTCATCTCTCTTTTATCTACTTCTGTTTAATTGTTAGGGTTTATTCAATAAACGCAATGTGAAGATTCATTCAATGTTAGTGTGAAAGTCACAATGTGAGTCAGGATAATTCATAATTCGATATTTCTTATATATTCCTCAATTATCTTCAACTAATACTGTATCCTTTTATTTCAATTTTAAATGTTTGAAACAGATTTCAGTAATTAAAAATTATGCTTTGATGTTTCAGATAATAATAAAATGTCATTATAAACAGAAACAATATTTACAAACCCAAGTTTTATTTAGGAAAAATAACGTAAATTGTATAAAAATTAACTAAAGGTTGATCATTATTTTTTAAAAAGGTTTACTCATTGGGAAACATATATATATATACAATAAAATATGATTGCATCCATTCTGAATCAATTTTGATTAAATTCATTCTCCCTCACAACTTCTTTCTTTTCCTCAAACTCTTCCTCCTCCTCTTTCTTCTCCTCACTCTTTTTTTACTTTTTTATTGAAAATGGATTTATTTTCATATAATGTATGCTAATTACAGTTTCCGCTTTCCTAACTCTTCCAAGATCTTCCCAACCTCTCCACCATCCAAATCCTTTCTTTCTTTTCATTAGAGAAAAAACAGATATCTAAATAAAATAAAATGAAACAAAGAAGAAATAGGACAAAAGAAAGAAACAACAGGTAAAATAGAGTCAGAGAAAAAGGACAAAAACCATGCATACTCAGAGATACAAACTTTTGTGTCTCTGACAGAAATCTTATACAAACAAAATCAAAACCATTATATATTAGCAAAATAACTGTAATATTAAAAAGAAAACCTAGTCAAAGCATTAGGAGACACAAAAACTAACTAGCCAACCAACCAAATAAACAATCAGACATCTCCGAAAGTAATATTGAGTTCATTTTGTATTGGCCATCTACTGATTAGCATGAGGTCAACCCTATGTCTGGTTTGTATACTCAGTGAGAATTCCTTGAAAAAAGTAATTTTTCATTTGTAAGTGGTTATTGATTGGACATAGCTTCTAGGCTAAGGGTGGGAGCTTCTTTTTACTTTCCTCTCAGCACTGGAACCCATCTGACTCAGACCTGTGTATAACCTGAGGATGCTATCACAGTCTCTTGAGTTCATATGTGCATCAGTCCAGTTGTGTTTATAAGACCTTTTTTTTCATGCCCTTCATTTCCTCC
>NC_022034.1:35887175-35897860 GCF_000317375.1 Microtus ochrogaster | reverse complement strand
GTTACAAGGACTCTCACTATGCACACTGTCCAGTTGAGAGTCTGTGTATTGTACCAGGTACTTCAGGAGGAAGCATCTCTAATAATAGCTCAGCATGAAAATGCCCTAAGGTATTGCAGAATGTCATTAGGAGTCATTGTGTTGCTATGACCTCTCAGGAGAACAGTAGTATTTGGTTTTCCCATAGGCCCATGGCCTTCCTAGTCTCAGATTCTTGGAAACCGGAGCAGCATGGCCATAATTTCCATTTTATGGAGTGGATCTTTAATTTAATCAGATAGTGTTTGGGTATTCCCAAAATTTATGTGCCATCATTGCACCAGAGTATTTTAAGCATATTGCCATTGTAGGTCAAAGGGTTGATAACTGGGTTGGTATTTAGTTTGCTTTATTAGTAGCATGAAACATACCTTCCAGTACCATAGACACTAATAAGTAGACATGAAGCCTAGAGGTATGCACTAGTTTGACTTCTACATGTTCAATGAGTTATATAGGTATTGTCTTCTTTAATGGGGCTTTATCATAAGTTTTTGGAGAGCAGCCAATAGCCTTTGTGATACTGGATTGTTTGGGTTTTCCCTGTGGCATCTTTTGAACAACAAATCAACTAGAGGACACAGAGTTTCATTTGGTGGGAAAGATGTTGAATTAGCGCTTTGTCTCCACCATTATGAAACAATTACATTTAGATTTTTTTCATATATGTTTATCTTTAAGGAAGCTTCTGCTATAGTAAGCTTCCATATTACTTTTCAAGTTATCCTTAGTTTTAGCTGTGCCTCCTTATAATTCATCCATTACTTGTTCTTACTTCTCCTTCTCAATTTTATTCTTCTGTTCCGGGTTCCTTGCCACCACCTCTCTTAACTACATGCTCTTATTTGCTTTTTCATAAAATTCTTCCCTCTGCCCTAATCCCATACTCCATATGTGACCTCTGTGGATTTATGGATTGTAGCTCAATATTTTATGACTAAACAGCTAATATCCATATATAAGAGAATACATATCGTAGTTGTCTTTTGGAGTCTAGATTACCTCACTCGGGATTTGTTCTAGCTCTATTCACTTACCTGAATATATGATATTTTTAAAGGTTTAGTAATATTCTGTTGTGTATAGGTACCATTTTGTCATTATGTATTTACCCTTTGAGAACATATCAGCTTTTTTAAGTTTCTGGCTTTTATTAATAAAGTAACAATGAACGTGGATGTGAAAGTGTCTCTGTAGTAGAACGTAGGTCCTTTTGGTGTAGCTGGATTTCATTGTATGTTATGTCCAGGTTTATGAGGAACTGCCACATTAATTTCCATAGTGATGGTACAGGTTTGTATGCCTACTAGCAGTGAATGAGTTCTTACATTACTCCATGTCCTCACCAGGATGAGCTATCATTCACTTTATTGATCTTATCCACCTTCATTGTGTTCCACAAGTTTGGGTACTTTGCGTTTTCATCTTCACTCAATTCTACAGTCTTTAGTTTCCTTCTTAATTTCTGTCTTGAGCAAATTTTTATTCAGTAGTGAGTTGTTCCGTTTTCATAGGTATGTAAACTTCATGTAGTTAGTATTGCTGTTGATAGCCAGCTCTGATCCATGGAAGTCAGACAGAACGCAATTTGTTATATCAATTTTTTTGTATATGTTGATGCTTGCTTTGTGCCTGAGCATGGGGTCAGTTCAGGAAAAAATTCCTGATGAGAACTGTTGAAATGAGAATATATTCTTTTTTTCTTTTTTTTTCTTTTTTTTTTTTTTTTTTTTTTTTTTTTGATTTTTTGAGACAGGGTTTCTCCTTAGCTTTTGGTTCCTGTCCTGGAACTAGCTCTTGTAGACCAGGCTGGCCTTGAACTCACAGAGATCCACCTGCCTCTGCCTCCTGGGTGCTGGGATTAAAGGCGTGCACCAACACTGCCTGGCGAGAATATAGTCTTTTGTGTTCTTGTGAAACATTCTCTAAAATCTATTATGACTTTTTGGTCTATGACATGATTTAGCTCCAGTATTTCTCAGCTTAGTTTTTGGATGGATGACATGTCTATAATATAATAAATTCTGGGTCTTGAATCACGTGGTCTTGTCTTTTTGGAGTAGGCACACCATTCCTTGTTTTTTGTGCTCTCTGGATCTTAGGAGAGTGTGGAAGGTGTAAGCTGCCTAGTAGGAAATGCTTCTGTGTTATTGTCAGGTCTGGCCATTGTGGACCTCACGTCGGTTAGGAAGTATTCTAGGTATTTAGTGATGGCAGGAAAGAATGGGGATGAGCTTGAAGCAGGCTCTGAAATGATCCACACAAAGGAAGAAAGCTGGTTAAGTAAAGCAGAATTCACAGGTTATGGAGGCAGAAATGGATGACAGATTTCTGCGAGTGATCTGCTGTGGGACTGAGATAATACTGGGGATTTGGAAATAGACTTAGGGGAATGAAGATAACCTACCTGTTTCCAATGCTTGCTGCCCAGTAGCTTCCCACTTAGATACTGCTCAACGTATTGGAGGCTAGCACAAAGAGACAGGTGAGAAGGGAGGTTGGCTCCATACAAGGGTAATAAGTATTCCTAGGACATGGAATCAAAGAGAGAGTTCATTTCAGATTTTTTTTTAAGTCAAGGACCATCTTCTTTCATGAAAGAACTATAATATTCTTTAAAAATACAACTTGATATGCCATGCTTTGCTGACACCCATGGAGGTCTTGCTCTTTCTGAATGGAGAAGGTGGTGGAGGAGTGGACAAGGGGAAGAAGGTAGGTGGGAAGAGGAAACAGGAGAAGAGAAGGGAGGGGAAACTGGTTGGATGTAAAATAATTTTAAAATTTTTTTTTCAGAATGTATATTATTTTTATTTTTTTTAAATTTTATTTATTTATTAAGGATTTCTGCCTCCTCCCCGCCACCGCTTCCCATTTCCCTCCCCCTCCCCCGATCAAGTCCCTCTCCCTCATCAGCTTGAAGAGCAATCAGGGTTCCCTGACCTGTGGGAAGTCCAAGGACCGCCCACCTCCATCCAGGTTTAGTAAGTTGAGCATCCAAACTGCCTAGGCTCCCCCAAAGCCAGTATGTGCAGTAGGATCAAAAACCCATTGCCATTGTTCTTGAGTTCTCAGTAGTCCTCATTGTCCGCTATGTAAGTCCGGTTTTATCCCTATCCTGAGTGAGGTAAGCCAGACCCAAAAAGAGGAACATGGGATGTACTCACTCATATTTGGTTTCTAGCCATAAATAAAGGACAGTGAGCTTATAATTCGCGATCCTAGAGAAGCTAATTAGAAGGTGAATCCAAAGACAAACATATAGGCATCCCCCTGAATATTAACCTTCATCAGGCGATGAAAGGAGACAGAGACCCACATTGGAGCACTGGACAGAAATCTCAAGGTCCAAATCAGGAGCAGAAGGAGGGGGAGCATGAGCAAGGAACTCAGGACCGCGAGGGGTACACCCACACACTGAGACAATGGGGATGATCTTTCGAGAATTCACCAAGACCAGCTAGCCTGGGTCTGAAAAAGCATGGGATAAATTTTAAAATTTAATAAACAAATATAGGCATGGTTTTCTCTGAAAAGTTCCCATGTCAACTTTAAACATTGAATGTTGAAGGAGAGCCCATTTCTTGGTTCCTGAAATACTGCCCTTACAATGGAGAAAATTGTTTCTATTTTTAGTCTGTTTTTATCACTTCTGATGTAAAGAATATTTACAAAAGAAAGGGTTTTAAGTCAAAATAGAATGCTTGCCATATGAAAACACTATTTTATTTATGAACTCCTTATTATTATTAACATATTATAGTCATTAGTAAAATATTTTATATCTTCCTAAACTCTAGAAGTATCTTCCAGAATTTTACAGAGGATTGATACTAAATACACGTTTTCTAGAATTTAATGTATTAAGAAGTATGTTTTTATGGTTTGAAAGATTTATTTTCAGTAAATATTGATCTTTTCATATAATTTTAAAGATAAGAAAACTTTCCAAGTAACATTTAGAATATTATTAGTCTGTGAACTAACTAAACAAGAAAGAACAGTGTCTAAGAGATGCTACAGGTAAAGGCAAATGTCACTTTATATCACTAGGTGCTAAGTCAGTTACTGTTTTAGTTTTCATTGCTTTTTATAGCTCCGCTTCATTGCCCATGGCAAAGCATCTTATATATGGGAATTTAATAAAAGTTAATGGATAATGCATGCATTTATGAGATCAGTTTAAGCATTGATGCAATGGAGTTTTAAGGTTTATATTGTAATTTTATACGGTTTACTTTGTACCATAAATCCATTTTCAAGGTAGATATCTCATCATATTTTAGAAGTATCACTAATTTTCAAATTATTTCTGTCATTTTGAGCATTTTATCTATTTTATTTAATAAGAATATCTGAAAATAAAGTTCAATTACCTACTGAAATAAACATTATTCTCTTCTTTTTCTTCTTTTGTAAATATTTCTTCTAAAGAGGGAACATCAGAAGTCACAGACTCAGGTAAATATTTCATCTCTGAAATGAAATACTATTTAATTGTGAAAAACAGTTGAAACCTGGGTCTTTCTTTAACTATGTGTCATTAACAGGCCTAGTCACCCAAATGCACAAGTTCTTGGTGTACTCATCTGCAGAAAAACACAGATGTTCCAAACCCACTCTTAAGAGCGAATGGAAACCATACTTCACATTCCTACCATATATTTAGTTCCCCTCATTATTTCTTGCTCTTGTGTAAAATACATACAAAAGAAAACCATCAGTCAGTCAACATCATAGATTGTTAATCTACTTGTACAATCTATTTTGCCTTCCCCAGGGAATTTTAATTGTTTACTTTCATTAGTTTGAGAAACTGCTATGCAATGTCAAATCTTAATTACCTACAGCAACAATGAAAATTTAGACATTTTTTTCTGTTTCTATTTTGAATTTCTCTTTTTAATGCTATAGTCTTGTTCTTCAAAATACATAAGAAAAAATGAAAGGGCACTATACATACAGGTAGCTAAATATAATTAGCATACTTCTTTTTATCTATAGAATGTTCCTACTCATCTAGAAATGGAACAGACCTGATTTTACCCACCTCTTCTCATGTGCTCAAGTCTCAACTTCAACTTTCCAAGAGTGAATGAAAACATTATGTTTCATAAGTTGATTATTATATATCATTTTATTCTCCCTAGGGAAGAAGAAAGTTGAAAAATCTGAAAAGGAAAGTAAAGGTAAAGGTAAACATAGTAAATTTATATGTGAATTTCTCAAAAAAAGAAAAGCAGTTAATGAAAATATAGGCACTACATTATTGATTATATTTAAGTTTAACGTTGAAAATTTATAGCATTTACATGGTTATTAAGTATTAAAGGAGTAGAAATTTAGATTTCTGCAAATTCTACCTGTTATTGATAAATAATCTCCATACATATGACTTTTGAATTGTGGATATTGATGACTCAAAATTCACTATCAAACTCCAGGATGCATGAATAAAAACTTTATTTAAGACCTTAATTGATTTTTTTATCTAAAGAACACTAAAAATAAGTACACATTATCAGAAAAAAGATAAAAATAAGTCAAAATTTTGAAACTAAACTCATTTGAGTTATGTTTTATTTATATCATCTTTAAGTTAAAATTGATGTGTGTGCATTTTAAAGGCATTGCTTTGATTAAAGAAATCATTGGTGAATATGTACTGATGTCATTGTAAAAATGACTAATGAATTAAAGATAATTTGCTGAAATTAAACATTCATTTATTTTACCATTGCTGGACAATCTGGACACAGTATGACCATTATCCTTTCCCCTAAAAATTAAGTTTAAGTAAGGTTTCCATTAGTAAGCTTCTAGCATCATATAGTCAGGGTTGGTTTTAGTATATTCATTCGGAAATTTTACAGAGGAAGTAATTGTCTAAGTGATACATCCCAGATCAAGAGGAAAGCATGATTGCCAATAATAAAAATGATGTTTGATTTATTTAAATTTGCGTGCGTATGGTGACATGTTTTCCACAAATACGAATCCTCTAAATAATTGCATTACTACTATAAATCTCTTTGTACCAGTAGAATGATTGTCTTGTTACTGGTTATTCTCATTAGACATTAGTTCAATATAAGATGAAATTCCTAAGAATTACCTTGAGAAAATAGTTATAATATTGTAATTTTGAATCTCATAAATTTGATATTTAAAATGAGACAATTATTTAATGCAAAGTTATTTTAAAGTTTCATATTTAAAATATATTTTTAATAAACAGTTCCCACAAGACAAGAAAATCTTCAGGGCCACAATGTGACTAAAGGTAAACTTGAACTTTATGAATATTTATATTCTCTGTTGCTATGGAAATTCATATGGTATTTGATACTATTATTAACACTAATGTTTTTAAGAAGCTTTGTAGATATGCTTTTTTTGTGAATTTGAGAGTGAGAACAGGCAGAAAATTTGGCAGAAAAATTAGGAAGGAAATAGGAAGGAAATATTATCAGTTCATAGATTCAGTGAAATATTTTAGTCGTGCTAGAAGAAAAATATTTCTCCATTACCAAAAGCTTTAGCTGCATAATAATATCAAAGTTTATATACTTATAGTAGTTTAAAACAGTTTCAACTGAGATGTATTTTATTGTGAAGAATTAGCATCACATATGTATTTCATTTATGTGTTGACTTTTAAACTAGTTTAACTTAGCAATAAACTGGAAAATGCCAGCATGAAAATAGCAGAACACTGATCTTTAAAATAAAGTTATGTTTTTGGGTGATACTATCACAAAACTACAAATAAACCTTATTAATTACATAATAGAGGTGACATTATTTTAGGCCAGTCCCACCAGGATAGTAGAGAAACACAACAAAAAGCCATTTTTTTTCTTTGTAATAAACAGGTGGGTCCTCACTGAGAGGAAAGTGAGCCCTGGTTTCCATCAGGCAGGATGTTCCTAGATCCATTTTGCCTTATACTTACTATAATTGAGAAGTACCATAGCATTCAGTGGAGAAGAACTGTTAATTCATGTCAAGAACTGTCAAAGCATGACTCCAAGTCACCGGGAGTTGAGAAAGCATCACTTGTTCCTTCATTTAAGGGTAGTTCACTATATTTTGGTTTCCATTCGGGTCTTTTATAGGTTCTATCTCCTTAAACATGACAGAATTTTTAAAATAGAATTATTACTGAAGACTTTTAAGTTATTTAGGGTTGTGATTTTCTGTTTAAGACAACTCTCCCAATTAAACTCTTTTCTTTACAAATTGTGTTTCTGTTAACTAGCAATTCTCAATTCTGTATTAGAAACAGTATAGATCTCAAAATATACAAATGTAATGCAGATTCCATTTACATCGTATTTTGGAGCCTGATCACTTAAATTTAACAAATGGTGGTTGAAGGAATATATGGCCCATCTCCTTTCCTATGAAAATAGCCTATCTTCTGGCATTTTGAATAATCATCTCACTGTGTATTTTATGGTAGAAACATACAGTAAATGAGATGTACTACTTCAAATAATCATCTCTCACTGAAAGAAAAAAAGAAAAAATCCAATTTGTATGATGCAATTACAGAGTCATTAGTTTCTTAATGTAATTGGCAGCTACTTGCCTTTATTCATCTTTGAAAGGGAAATAATTCTCAATATATCTCATGTAGTTTAGAAATTATAAAGTGTGCACATAAACTTCATCATGCAAAGTAATTTTATTCAAGTTATCTGTAATTACAGTTGAACCAAAATAATTTTTAAAGATCCTGCTGATTTTAGTAAGAGTGTTTAAAAAATTAAATTGTTTGGCAGCTGAGATGAAGAATGGCTTCTTTGAAAGCATGAATATCGTCATTTATAAAAGAGACTGTGTTTTTCAAAGAAACATTTCACAGGCGATGGAAAGCTACATTTGTTCATTAAATCAATAGGGAAGGAACCCACCGACATTAGATACATTTACCTAGTCCATTGACAAGTGCTTCAGTCTCTTGCTTTATTACCTTAGTAAAGCAAAATATATATTCTCTTTTCAGAAGAAAAACCTGCAAAGATACCAAGTAAGTATGGTATGTGTTGACAATAAATTCATTTTAGTACATGTAGGTGGCTGCGGTATACTTAGGGAAAAGTCATCTAAAGAAGGAAATGTTCTAATGGTTTTAGACTGTGGTCAGCACTCCATCACTTTGGGCCTGAGATGAGGTGAGGTATCATGGTAGTGGGAACAAGTGGTTGAAGAGGAGACTTTCCTCAGAAGCAGTTGACATGCAGAGAAATGGAGAGAGAGGAGCACGGCAAAGATGTACTGTTGAAAGCCACAGCCTCAGTAACATCCTTCCTCTAGATTAGTGCATTGTAGTAACCCCATTGGCTACTCACACATCTGCCAGGAGCTAGAAGTTCTAGATGCATGTCAGTCATGTAATGTTGACAGTGTGAGCAGGAAAGTTCCATCACAGCTGTCTGCTTGCTCTGGAAAGATTATGACCTAAAGGCTGCTCCTCGCCAGAGATTACTCCAACTGGTATTACACAAGCCTGCGTCCCTGGTCAGCAAGCAGAATAGCTCTGACTCCTTGTTTATCTGAATGCAAGAACCCTGCCTAACTGTTCTACTTAATATAATATTCACATTAAGTTTTCTGGGCATCTTAAATATCAACCTACTGTAAACAAACTTTTAAAAATTTTTAGAATTCATTGGAATAATAATATTTATTCTTTGCCGTGGTTCCAGATTTAAGAAAAACAAATCTTCGAAGATTAGGATTATCATAAATACACTGCAACTATATTGTAATCTTTGATTTTGATACATATCTAGCAAAGTTTTTAAAAAGGTTGTGAGATTATTTTAATATTATATATAATCCAATATGTATATCATTTAAAATATGTAATAAGCATACAGGTACTCATCTTTATAAAATGCAATTTTAAACTTGTTTGTGTATTTTATACAGATTTCACATGTACATTTTTAGTGCACTCTGTAGTTAATGACTGTTACATGGACTGAACAGTCTAAATATTTATTGATTATTTATCCAATAGCTGAGTACAGAAGAGCTCATAAAATAATAATTAGTAAATATAACTTGTCACATTTGTCATTCAAAAATCCTTTGATTGAAAACAATAAAACCTCACACAGTCTCCAGTAATTTAAAAAGGAGAATTATTTTAAGCTTAATGAATTATCTCATGGATGGGAGGAAAGATTTACAGCTAAGCCTCGAGAACAGCCCTAGGAAACTACACTTTTCCACATTCTTTCTCTATGGCCTTAAAGCTAAGGATCACAAGAGCAGACTCCATGGAAGAAGTATTACCTAGAGGAATGGTTAGGATATGGAAGGCTGGAGAAAATGATAAAAGCGTGAGATTTGTAGGGTATAGCACACTAAATGTAGCTTTTAACAATGACCACTATATCCCTCAAACCTACTTGGTGTTTTTCAATGAGTTGGAGGAGTAGGAGAGTTACTAGTGTGATATCTTAAATTTGTCATCATTTACTTTTCTCTTGCTTAAGGAGGTTTAAGAAATAGTTATGTTTGCCTTTAATCCCAGCACTCAGGAGGTGGAGGCAGGCGGTTCTCTGTGAGTTTGAGGTCAGCCCAGTCTACAGAGTGAGTTCCAGGACAGGCTCCAAAGCTACAGAGAAACTTTATCTTGAAAAACAAAACAAAACAAAAGAAAAAAGAAAGAAGAAAGAAGGAAAAGAAAAGAAAAGAAAAGAAAAGAAAAGAAAAGAAAAGAAAAAAAAGAAATAGTTGTGTTTGAAATAATTACTTGCATTTCTTGTCTGCTGGCAAACTGGGTCCTCTAATTAAATTAACAGATTTAAAAGATTAGTTTGTTTTTTGCTTTTTTGCTATTTTGTTTTGTTGTTGTTGTTGTTTTGTGTGTGTGTGTGTGTGTGTGTGTGTTGTGTTGTGTTTCGGTGGTCATGAATACTATCCATGGTGTGGAGACAAGGGAAAACATGCTGACAGATGAGGAACATGTAGTTTGTGAACAAACACAAGCTGCATTATACTGCATTGTAGTACTCATTCTTAGAGGATGCCTGAAGACCCCAGTGGTTTCACATATCAGGGCTCCCACTGATAGGACAGCAAAACGCAGAGAGCCAACATTGCAGAGTGAAGTATTCCATGCTTCAAACAGGATTATGGATTAAACAGGATCTGCTCTGTGGTTTAGTTGTGAGGGACATTAACTTAAGATTTTCTCATGCAAATGTAGTTGTTAAGTAATTTGCTTCTATATTAAGATAGGATGGATCACTCAGGTTTCAGTAATTCCAAGTTATCTTATAAATTTGCATGAAGCATTAATAAGATTTAGGTATAATTAAATAAGGATTTCACTAGTATAAATGTTAATGTTTATCCTGAATTTATATTTTTTACATATGTAGGTCTGGAAACCCACCTCTAAAATAACCATCTATTAAATATATCTTCTTAAAAGAACAGAATTATTAAAAGAACTATAACAAACATATAGTATATGGCATTAATAAATTCATTAATAATTTTATGAATATTTTTACACTAAAATTTTCCAAAAACTTCAGAAGTCCAGAATATCCCAAAGTAAATTTGATTTTTGAATGAAGGAATATGTCATTTTTAAAATAACGGTCTTGATATTTCTGATT
>NC_022034.1:35826770-35885433 GCF_000317375.1 Microtus ochrogaster | reverse complement strand
CTTAGTGATCAGGGAAATGCAAATCAAAGCCCTATTATTTTAAATGAATGAATTTATGGTCTTTTCTGAAGTGATACAAAGCTATCCTGAAAGATACTTAAAAGTTAGTTGACTTCAAAAATTAATTAATATTATAAGAGATTAATTGAGTTGCCGAGAAAATTATCTTGCAATTAATTAATGGAAACATATCATCCTTTTAACTTATAAAGAAGTAAATTAGTCTTACTTCTGTACAGCACATGCCAGTCACATATCTTGTGATCCAAAGAAAATGGAACAATCTTAAGATGCAATTGTATCACAAGCCTTGTCTGCTTAACTCAACCAAATGTAATGTTGAGATTCTTGCCAATATATGTTGAATTAATTAGTTTTAAATATGACCAAAGTACAAACAAGAATTAAATGGCATTGTAAAAACTAAGTGGCTATTAAACCTCTCCCCCTCATCTCTTGAAAGTGTTGGGGTGAAGGAGTGAGTCATCCCTGGTGCTGTCAACATAAGATTTAAAGTATGATTGCCTTTGTATCATTTCAGTCAGTGATATTAGGACTTGTTCAAATCAAAAAAAAAAAATCAGGTCCTTCTCATTCATAAAATAATCCCTCAAAACATAAAAATGTAGGAAAGGAGTAAACAAATGAAGATTTAAGAGAGATTATTTTTCTTTATTGTTGTTGTTTATGTTAGCTCTTTACCAAGATGAGAAAACTCCATCCTATTCCTCCCTGGCTTGTTTTTTCAATCATAAAGTAATGATATTGGATTTTGGCAAATAACATTTTCTATATCTATGTCATAGCCATGGTATAATATCATAATAGCCATGGTATAATGCTGTAATTGAGTTTTAGATGCTAAACCAAACTAGCACTTCTAGAGTACATCTCATTTGGTTGTTGTATAGATTTTATATATTGATGGTATCAATTTGCTAGTGAGAGTTTTACATCCCAATTTATAGGAGGATAGTGGTCCAAGTGGTTTTTGCTTATTTATTTTTAAGGTGTGTTGGTCTGGGTTTGATTCCGAGTGAGACTGCCTCATAGTATAAGTGAACTATATATGCCCCCTTTTATATTTTGGAAGACTATGAAAAGAATTCTTTAAAATGTTTTATAGACTTAACCAGAGGTGTGATCTGGGACATGGATTTTACTTTGCAAGTATTCTGTTTGTTGTTAATATATTGTCAATGCAACCATTTTACTTATTAAGAATATGTTGTTCGGTTTACTCTTTTTGAATCGGTTTTGATATACTTTTCCAAAAAATATTCACGTTTAAAATGTTTTAATTTTACTTAAGTAAAAAGAGCTATGTTTTATGTATATGTTATGTGTATATATATATAGCATTAAAATGTAAATATTAAATGGCACTGAAATAGAATTATCTGTTTTAGATTTAAAAGGAAAAAAAGAAAATTATTTCATGGTACAAAAACATCTAGGACAATTGTCAATTAAAAAAGAATTTTGCTAGGTGATGGTGGCACCTGCCTTTAAGTCTTTATTCCCAGCACTTGGGAGGCAGAGGAAGAGGCAGATGGATCTCTGAGTTGGAAGCCAGGCTTCCAAGTTCTAGGACAGCTGCAGCTAAACCGTGTCTCAAAAGACAAAACAAAGCATAAAGAAGAATTTCATTGTATCCGATGTATCAAGCACACATTTGTATATTGTATTTGTATATTGTGTGGTAGCCTTTCTACTGCTGTTGAGCAGTTTCACTGTTTTTGCTCTCACTTCTAATTGTAATTATTTGAGTTTTATGTTTTCTTGATTACATTTGGAAATAAATATAAATGTCTGGAGGGATTCTGTTTCTAAACCTAGATCCTTATGTAAAATACAGCATGTATAAAATTGCACACAAAGCATATGTGCCACCAGTAACGTGTTTTCCACTTTGCCACGTTCCTTGGATTTTGTCAGAGGCAAGTACTAACAGAACATCAGGTTTTTGGGCTCCTTAGCTTATTTTTCCCGTTTAAGGTTTTATATTGTCCTTCCAGCTTTGTATGTGTTTATAAACATGAGCAACATGACAAAGACTAGAGGTTGCATTCTGAGATTTCCCCTTAATATTCTTCTTAGGTTTCCTTGTTTCCATATAGTCATAATTCACTCTTTTACAGACTTATCCTAATTTAAAAGAAGTTCTAACTTAATCACACTGTTTTCAAAATAGGTCTTCTCTAATTTCAATAGTTTTTTTTTTTCCTTTTAAATGTGTTGTTCTATTTTGTAGCCTCTTTCACTGATGGAAGAGGTCTCCCTTATTCTGTTACTTAAAGAGGTGTCATTGAAGTTTTAGTGTGTTCATTCAGGGATTGTACATTTTCTAACCATCTTTTGAAACATGCAAATCCAACACATCTTGTCATTTATATGGTAATTGTGTTCTGTACTTGTAGTTCTTAAAATCCCTACCATATTAATTTAAGTACTTGAGTCAATATATGTCTATACTTATGCCAGCTTAACTGCTTCCAATGTTTGGATGCATCTGCCTTCCAGTGGCATCTTCTTTAGAACTGCCTTCAGCAAAGTCATTTGGGAGTTCACTCTGCTTGTATTTAACATGACTCATTCTCTATCATTCTTCAATTAGCCCTTTATTATGTTTAGGATACTAGGGATGGAGTGGAGTTGGAACCAGTTCTTCCTATTAGTCTAGGGTCATCTGCTAGTGAGCCTTTTCTACCAGATTCCCACATTATGGGATTGTGGATGAATTCGACTATTTCCGGACTGAAATCTGTTGTCATTGAGCCCATAGCAACGTAAATTGGGTCTCTACTTTCATGTTGAGAGAGGCTTTCAATCTATGATTCCATTCTATTTCTAGTCTACCATTAGGGTAGGAGAATTCTGTGGCCAGTTTACATGCCTTTCTTCCTGTGAGGCTGTCATTTCTTTCTGTCTTTGCTCTACAGGTTCAGTTCAGTTCCCTTGGGAAAGTAAATGACTAAAAATTTGAACTTTTTAGTAGTACATGATTCGGGACTGGGGAGGAACTTGATATAATGCTCCAGGTGCAGATAATGAGGTCCAATCTGTCACCACACATAAACATTTTGTGGTGGTACATGCACCTGCAGCATTTAGATATAGAGCCAGGAGATTGAAAAGTTGGTTATTCTACTTATTATACTTCTCATCCATTTCTATAAGGGCGTTTTTTCCATGTTGTTTAAGTGACTCTATTGCTTTCATAAAGTCAATTTTTTCCACTTCTTCTGTGTTAGGTTGTGCAAATACTTCTGTTGTAAGATCATTGGGTTCTGGTGTTTTCATGTTGTCTTTCAGATTATTGGGTGAATTCTTGCTTTGGCGCCTGCCCATCTCCTCCTATTGATCCTATCTAATGGGTCTTTTAAAAACCGGATCAGGTTTCCCTGCTGGCCAAGGGCTCCGCTTACAAAATGCTCTAGCTCTGTTACCTGGTTCCTGCCGCAGGCCACAAACCCTCTCACCCCTCCGAAGGGTCTTCAGGACAGGACCAGGCTCCCCGTTTGCCAGGGACCTCGCCAACAAAAGGCCTACCTCTTTGATTTAATTGTAGTAGGGCTATCTGCTCTCCTTATTGCACGCCCATCCTGCTTGCGTTTGGTTCTCCAAAGCCTCTTCCTGATTGCGATGCCTCTCCGCTGCGTCTTGACGCCGCGCGGTTATTCTACTTATATAGTAAACTCAAGACCAATCAAATATATATATATTCCCGACTTTCACACTTTTATTACAAGCTCACCAGTTTTTTGCCTTTGTTGCGTTCTCACTGTGGAAATGAACTACACCTGGTTAGCTAACATAAGTCAAGGGTGTCTGCTTGCCCCTGTGATTTCAAAGTGGACTTTTGTGCTTTCTTACTTTTGAAGTGGCCAGAGGTCTCTGCCCACTTCAGCAGATGATCTCAGGTCAGCATGATTCGCTCAGGGGGAGATACCTACTCACATTGGGGAGTTTCTGTTCTCCACTCGCTCATAGACCTGATTCTTTGCATCAGTTCCTCCCTCACAGGTTTGAGTCACTTAGAGTTTTAACCATTTTCCAATCAAGAAGTTTTGTGGGTATATTTAATTTTGTTATATGCGTGTGCTTTGGTGTCTATTTACCCATTTCTTCGATAGAGATGGAGAAGATTTAAGTTTTCTTGTACTGCTGTTTTCTATTTTCATTGTTCTATTCTATTTTAACAAAGCACTCCAGCCTCCACACCTTTCACAGAAGTTTAGTTTGTAAATTTTAACTGGCAATGGACTTGTACATGCTGTACAACACTGGGACCCACCTCTCATCAGCTGAGGTCATCGCCCCTACTTTGTCTCAGACCCTAAACAAAATGAGAGTCTTTTCTTTCTCTTTTGTTTTTTGTTTTGTGAATGAGCTCTGGGGTAGGCAATCTAGCGTATTACCAGAACTATTGGTGCCTGAAAATTTTTCTAATTTTTCCCCATCTGATATTAACTGAGAGTAATATGCACATTTATAAAATAAAAGGAGAAACATTGTTTGCCTTAAAATCAGACTGTTTTATAAGCTAATTATATAAATGAAGTGTTAGAGTTCCTGATAACAGAATTCTAAATTTCAATGATTAGGGGAAGATTAATTATTGGGACTGAATGTTGAAAATTGTAATATTGAAATTTTTGATATAAAGAAATTAACATCAAATTTCTACAAATTATTTTAAGGGGTAGTGACTGCTGATACAGGGGGCCTCAACTTTAGAAATCTTTACATAAAAACTGTTAAAATTAAGAAAATTGCTTAATATTTCTTAACTTCCGTAAAATTACTTAATATTTCTGGATTGACTTTAAAATTTGAGTCTACAAAATTTTGGGAAATCAACTAACATAAAATACTAAAGTATATAAATACATGGTTAAATTATTTTTTAATAATTTAATTCATGAGATGCATAGTTCATAAATACTGTTTTGTGTATAATGATCATTGGTCTTTAGTTATGTGGATATTTGAGTGATAATGAGGACTAAGTTACTGACTATCCATGGAAACCTCCTTCTTCTCCCCCTAGGGACAGATTTCACTTTGGCATAAACATGAGCAAAACTGTTAAATGAATTACTAGGAAGAATGTGTTTTCTGCTGCTTATATTATATTTGAAAACCATTTCAACTTTTGGAGGAAGTGTAACTGAATTCGCTTTGTTCCAGAAGTTAAAAATGAAACAGTCACTTTTGACTGACATGTCCTGTGGCCTGGTTGCATGAATATCATTCTGAACATTTCTCTCCTCTTTGCTTACCCTGAGGAATTCTATGTAAGATGTATTTGGTGATATGTTCGCCACTGTTCCTTATTAGTCTTTGAGTCACAGGAGAATGGCCTCATTTATTGATGGGTGATGTTAAGTTATTCTGACATGGCCCTCAAGACAGTCATCACACTCTAGGAGTGACAGTATGGATACTCTGAAAGGATGACATACTTTCATTCAACACCCTTGGCTTCACTGTATGATGTGTGCAAAATTCCAAATGTGAGCTCTCTCTGCATATTTTATTATTCCCTGGAGCTAAGTTCAAGAATGTTGTGTCTATTGTTCACTGTAGCCGTTAGTTTTCTTTAAATCTCATGATCATTTTTAATAATAGAATGCAGAAGAGGAGCCTCTCCCTCCTGAGGGCTAAAGATAAACTATCTGCTAACTCTTACTTTGAAGCATGGTGGATGCATTGATTTCTTGGGAAAATATAAACTCATAGAATATATAATTGTATGAACCTGTTTATGCACAATTCAGAAAGTCAGTTGAAAGATAATTTGCAGTATTGGATATCTCTAGAAATACAAAGCGATGAGCTGAATTTAATGAAACAATAGGAGTGATGAAGAATGCAAAACTCCAAGCTAATTTCCTTTCTTTGTGCCTAAGATTCCCAGATGTTTAATAATGAGTATCTCTGGGAACCGCAGCTATCCAAACAGATTGCTAACAGAAACAAGATGCAGTAACTGTGTGGATACCAAATGAATGCATTATTTAGGTAGATTTTATTTATTTATTGTGTTTTCTAAGAGCGTGAAGAGCTGTCTGAACATCACAGAGGAAAATTATATGTACAATGGTTCATTTTGATTGTCAATTGAACTAGATTAGGAGTGCCTAGCAATTAGTAAAGTCTGTTTCTGTGTGTTTCTTAGAATTTACTTAGAGAGGATCTAACAGAAATGGAATATGTGTCCCTGATAATGATAGTACCATTTTGTGGCTAGATTCACACATGAAATAAATTCAGCTATTGCAAAGTTCCTTTATTTTTACTACTCGTGTATACCATAATATGATGATCTTGCCCATACACTGCAACTACTCTGATGCCCAGACTTACTCAAGCCCAGCATGATAGGGCTGAGGGATAATGAATGAAAAACTCTGAAACTGGGAACAAAAATGGAGCTTTTTCATCCTTTAAGTTATCCTCTGGTACTTTGGTTGCCACTACAGAAAGCTGACTTATAATAGACAAAATTAACAATCTCTGCTATCACTTTGAATTCCTTAGCATGTATCATCTCTCCAAGCTGCAGTGTCTTGATCTTTCTCATCCTACAGTGTCATCACTCACCACTTTTGTCTCAGATAAGGAAATGATCATTCCAGCTTCCTGCTCGAAGCAGAGCATGGTGGATAACTCCTGTAACCCCATCAATTTGAAAATAAAGGCAGAAGGATCAGAGTGTATTCTTAGCCTTAGTTGCATAGCTATCTTGAGGCCAATCTGGGCTGCATGACACTACTTCAAAAATTTAAAAACAAAGAAACAAGCCAAAGTAAAATCCCCCCTTTTTTTTTGACCGGTTTGTACCAGTTCTCATTTTGTAACATCAGTCAGGCATGTTTGGTGTTCACTCTAAAGCAATGGTTCTCATCCTATGAGTCACAACTCTTCTGGGGTTAAATAACCCTTTCACGGGGTTCACTTATGTTCATCAGTGATGTAGGAGGGTCTTCTATCTATCTGTTATTTCATTGGTTAATTAATAAAGAAACTGCTTGGCCTGATAGATCAGAACATAGGTGGTGAAGTAGACAGAACAGAATGCTGGGAAAAGGAAAGTGAGGCAGATGCCATAGCTCTCCTCTCCAGGTCAGACGCTATGGAGTCAACAGCCAGGTCAGACTGAATCTTTCCCGGTAAGCCACTATCTTGTGGTGCTACACAGATTATTAGAAATGGACTAGTCAAGATATGAGAGTTAGCCAAGAAGAGGCTAGATATAATGGGCCAGGCAGTATTTAAAAGATAAAGTTTGTGTATTGTTATTTCTGGGGCTAAGCTAACCATGTGGGAGCTGGGTTGGTTGAAAAGCAGGCCTGCCTGCACCTCATCACTACACATCAGAAAACAGATTTTATGTTATGATTCATAAAAGTAGAAAATTAGAGTTATGAAGTAGCAAAGAAAATAATGTTAGCATTATTTTCCACAAAATGAGGAACTTTATTAGAGGGTCATAGCTTTAGGGAGGTTGAGAACCACTGTTCTAAGGGATGACCTTCCCTATGCCTCTGGCTACATATGCTCCCTGGAGCTTTCATATAGTCATACTTCTAAAATCAATCTCTCACCAATCCCTTATCATTCCATCAGCTTTAATTCCTTACCGTGTGAATCAACTCACCTCACACTTACTTCAAATACCTCATTTAAATTTCATTGCAGAATTTGGAGTTACAAATCTCCATGACCATGTCTAGTCTTTCTTAAACATTCTACACTGTAGATCTAGCACATTTTAAAAATGTTTTAACTTCTTGACTTCTTTAGTACCATATTATATCAAGCCAATCTATTCCCTTAATAGTTTCTTCTTAAAGAAGAGGTAGTCAACCTGTGGCTCATGATCCACTGCGGTGTGTGTGTGGGGGGGGACTGAACAACACTTTCACATGGTTCACATGAGACCATCAAGAAATACAGATATTTATATTACATTTCATAACAGCAGTAAAATTACAGATATGACATTGCAAGGAAAATAATTTTATGGTTGGGGGAGTCATCAAAACATGAGAAATAAAGGGTTACAGCATTAGGAAGGTTGAGAACCACTGCCCCAGAGGCCGAATTCTTCCAATCTTAGTAAACTTTCCTCCTTTTCTCTTTCTCAGTAGAATCACCTGCTGTGACTTTTAACCTTGCTGTCTACATTTGGATGAATGAGACTCTGCATTGTTCTAAAGCTTATTCCTTACTCTGAGGTCTATGTTCAACTCCACAGTTATTTGTGATTTTTCTGGAATGTCATCTTTCTTCAGTTTTTTTTATTACTCCAAATCACCAAGAAATTTCTCCTATAACAGGCTGAGTCCTGTTCCCTGTACAATTTAACATAGACCTCAAATAGAGCTTTGGCTAATCAGCGGACCTCATCTCTCATCTAATTTCCTTACCAAATCACATTGTTTCTTTCTGTTCATTACCGGAGTTTTGCAAGCATTGTTGAATGACAGAATGAATGGTTTTCCTATTGGGTTCTTCTTCTTCTTTGTGTTAACCCAAATTATTTAACAAAAGAATCTTATAATGAGCCTGGCGGTGGTGGCGCACGCCTTTAATCCCAGCACTCGGGAGGCAGAGGCAGGCAGATCTCTGTGAGTTCGAGACCAGCCTGGTCTACAGAGCTAGTTCCAGGACAGACTCCAAAGCCACAGAGAAACCCTGTCTCGAAAAACCAAAAAAAAAAAAAGAATCTTATAATGAATAGGTCAGTAAATAAGAAATATTCAATAGATTTTCAGTGAAAATTGATTAAAGTTGAAGATCTTTATTTAGAAAACTCTGAGATAGAGATGAAAAATTCATTCTAAATTTGTATCATCATTATATATTTAAGAATTATTATTTTTATCTCTGACTACCCAAGTTCTTATAATTTCTTGAAGGCCATTGTCAATGAGATGGTCTCTGTAAATACTCGGAGTAAGTTGATGGAAAAAGTAAGGTGTAGGAGGAGGCTGCTTTTTAGTTCCTAGCCAACTGGCTAGTTTACCCCAAATTAATCACACAGAAATTGTATTAATTAAATCACTGTTTGGCCCATTAACTCTAGCTTCTTTTTGGCTAACTCTTACATATTAATTCAACCCATTTCTAGTAATCTGTGTATCACCACATGGCTGTGGCTTACCAGCTAAAGTTCCTGGCGGCTGTCTCAGGTGGTGGATCCATGGTTTCTCCCTGACGCCTCCCTTCTTTCTCTCAGCATACAGCCTAGCTTTCCCAAACTAGTTCTATTCTTCCCTGTCATAGGTTCAAAGCAGTTTTTTATTCATTAACCAATAAAAGCAGCACACAGACAGAAGTATCTCCCATACCAGTGAGGCCCTAGAAGACTAGGGGCAAAGCCTCTTTTTTCTATGTTGCTTCAGGAAAGTTCCATTTCAGTCTTCATTCTTTCACAGTTGTCTTCTAAGACAGGGAAATTTTCTATATATTTCTTAGGTGTGTTTTTAAGTTTCAGTAAAAACATAATGTAGAGTATCTGGCTTAAAATAATAACAGTTCCTATGATGTTATTGAAATGTATTTTAATGAGTACATTTTAAAAATTAAATTCTGCAAATTGTTTCAGTTTTAGTATTACAAACCCATATATTATATAGAAATATACATTGTAGACAGAGACTGAACAAAAAAAACACATACATAAACAAACACGTACAAATACAACACACACAGAGACACATAAACCCCATACAGAAAACCCATAGAAACACTAACTTGGAAACCACAATAAATAAGCAAAAAAAGTTTTTAAAAATGCCCAATTGAAAAAAATTTAAAAAAATTTTTAAAAAGCCCAATTAAAGCATTATGAGACATATCCAAAAATATCATTTGCATTCTTTTTTGGATTGATTGTCTAGTGCTGGGCATGGGTCCTCTCTAAATGTGGTTTCTGTACCCAGTGAGAATTCACTGGAAAAAACACTTTATCCTCTGTGCATGATTGTTAATTGGAGATAATTACTGAGATAGGTATGGAGGATCTTTCTCAGGACTGGGACCTCATCTAGCTTAGACCAGGGCAAAACAGTATATGCTGCCTTTCTCTCTGTGAGCCTATAATATATATTCTGGCATGTCTGGAACTCATGGTTTCTTTTGTGTCTCCTGCGTGAGCCATCTCCAGCGGTGGATAGGTCCCAGCATTAGGTCTGAAAAGTTAGTGGGGGAAAGAAGGGAGCAGGGGTGAGAATCTTGCACCCTGACTGACTTGTAGTCAGAATGCTTCTTTTTTTTATTCAGAATTCAGTAAATAGAAATAGATTCATGTTGTTCCAAAATATAGATCATATCATTTTTGGTTTTAGACATGTGTTTCACATCCTTTTGATCATCTTTAGTCATCATTAATAAACTGTGACAGAATAGAATTATCATTTCCAATCATTTTCTCTCAAGTTGTTGGCATCTTTGATAAACTGAGTTATCTTTTATAATCATTATTACTCATTAACATCATAACACAACTTTTAAGAATCCAGAGGCATATGACAGCCTGTTCTCAGACTAGTAGCTTTTGTGGCTACAATAAACCAAAAAAAAATATATACAAGCTAATCTAGGCAGATTGCCATGACCCAAGAAGTGTATTATTAACTCTTAAAGGTTAGAGTGCCCAAGAAATATCCTCAGGCCAAAGTTGTGACAACAACTGTGCTGTCTTTTTGACTCCTGCGATTCCCATCAGATATGACTGTGTCCATCTCCCATTATTCCTGGCTCTACAGCTTTTCCACCTCCTCTTCCACATAGTTCCCTGAGAAATGAGAAGAGGGTCTTGATGAAGATCTCCCATTTAAGACTGAGCGTGCCACAGTCTCTCACTCTCTGAACAGTGTCCAGTTGAAGAGTCATGTTTGGGGACCGGTGAAATGACTTAGCAGCTAAATGGTACTTACTGTTCTTGCAGAGGAACAGAATTCAGTTCCCAGCACCATATCAGAAAGACATCTCACAATCACTTAGAACTCCATCTTCAAGAGGTCTGACATATTCTAGCGCAATGGTTCTCATCCTGTGGGTGTAAAATCCTTTGTGAGCTGAACATCCCCCTTGCAGAGGTTGTCTAAGACTATTCTATATACCATATATTTACATTAAAATCATAACAATAGCAAAGTTATAATTACGAAGTAGCAAAATAATTTTATGGCTGGGGGTAACCACAACAGGGGGAGCTGTAGTAAAGGGTCACAACACTAGAAAGGTTGAGAATCACTGTGCTAGAAGTACTGTACTCACATGGACACACACACACAAACACACACACACAAAAAATTAAAATAATAAAAGTGAGTGAATGCTTAAAAATATAGTTAAGTTTTATCTACTCATTTTTTTAATCCTGAGGAAAAGTACTTCTTTATTTTAGTTTGTGCTATGTTATAACCTACGAACTGCTATGTATGTTTTTATGGATGAGGACCTTGAACCATTTTTCTTTTGTGCAGATATTTCTTACAAGTATACAAATTCTCAAAGAAAGAAGATCTTTGCTTTTATTGAGGTAGTCTGGCATCATTTTCAAAAGATGCATACTATGTTGCTTCCAAACATCATGTCGCCACTTATAGATTTTTTTTTTTTTTATTTATAACTGTTCATCAGTTAGGTTAGGATTGTGGCCATTTCATCAGTATTTAAACAAGCTTGTTTAAATAAACTTTAAAACTAGTCAATTCAAACTTTAGTTACAATCTATAAAAGTGAGGACTACTGAGAACTCAAGATCAATGGCAATGGGTTTTTGATCCCACTGCACGTACTGGCTTTGTGGGAGCCTAGGCAGTTTGGATGCTCACCTTACTAGACCTGGATGGAGGTGGGTGGTCCTTGGACTTCCCACAGGGCAGGGAACCCTGATTGCTCTTTGGGCTGACAAGGGAGGGGGACTTGATTGGGAGAGGGGGAGGGAAATGGGAGGCGGTGGCGGGAAAGAGACAGAAAGCTTTAATAAATAGATAAAAAAATAAATAGATAAAAAACAGAAAGGAAGTTAAAAAAAGTGGTACAAGCAATTCTGCTTTGTTTTCTTTTTTGTTCTTTTATATAAGAGTGTTTCTCATTGAAGTTCATAATTTCTTTTCTATTAGAGAAAATTCAAATACTGGCCTATCTTGCCCTTTTTGCATTTATTAGTTAAAATATGGTAGGAAAACTCTGAGTAAATAAAACAATTATAAGTACTAAAAGATTGCAATGAAAATTAAGATTATTCCAGTATATTGTGTTAATGTTGTCGCTGATTTAAAATTATTTGCACACAATTCTATATGTGCCTGTAAGTCAGAATATATAAAAGACAAAGTAATTTTCAAAATATGACTGAGTTACTGTTTATGTCTATGAGTAGTAATTGAAGTTTGACGTCTTTTTCTTAAGTTTTATTGAAGTAAAATTTGTAAAGATGAATTGTACATTTTAAGTCATTGATGTATAATTGGTAAAGACAAGTTGTACATTTTGAGGTGTTCAATGTAAAGGTTTAATATACATATGCATCAGGATATAATCATCATTACTAAGCTAATTAGCATATTAATTGGCTCAGTTAAGTGTTATACTAAGAAATTTACATTACAATCTGCTGTCTTAGAGAAGTGTGTTTGTGTGATGTGTTTTTCTGTGTACATGTGTATGTGTAGAACGTTGCAGGTGTGCGCATAGACATGTTGAATCTTCAGATCCATTTCAGGTGTTTTCTTCCATAGCTCCCCACCTTGGCTTTTGAGGCAGGGTCTTTTACTGACCCTGATGTTTTTGTTTTGGGAAGGCTAGTTATCAGAAAATTCCAGAGTTTTTTTTTCTATTTCCCCATCCCCGGGGTTAGGATTACAGATATGTGCCATCACACCTGATCTTTTATGTTGATTTAGAGCATCCAATCCCAAATTCTCTTGTTTCTTTCTCTCTAAATACTTGTCACTATTTGATAATTTCCATTCTGACCTATGATGTGATGTCTTATGATTTTTATTTCATTTCCATGATAACTAATGAGGTTGACCCCATTTTTATGTTTCTGTTTACCTTGTGCATATATTTTTTAGATATTCTTAGTTGGGCTATTTTTTCCTCTCTAGGTATATGACTTATCTATTATTTTTATATATTAATCTACCATCTCTATGGTTTGCAAATGTTTTGTATCATTTGAAGTGTCTTTTTAATCTCTGAATTGTTTTCTTAGAACATTTTGGTGTGATGTGTTTTGTACTTTGATATCATGTGTCCTGTACTTTGCCCCTCTATTTTTGGAGCAGTTCAGTGCTGTCCCTTTAACCCCTTTTCCAAATCAGAATGCTTGAGCTAGAAGCTGCATTTAGATTAGTGAACTGTAACTCTTAAAAATTCTTAGAGTGTTTTCCTTTGAACAACAAAAATGATTTAGACTGAATTACTTTTCATTTTTGTTCTCTAGAAGATTCCAAAGACACACCAGCTTCAAAGAAAGGAAAAGGTGAGTTTGTTTTCTTTCGCTCACTTACACATTTTCTCTCAATGATGCAATGTTTTGCTTTTTGTTGCTTGTTTGTTTTAGCTTAATCTTTTGATACAATTATCGGAATTTCTAGACCACATTGGCATGGTTAAATTATTTTTTAATAAATGTATATATTTATGAACTATGCATCTCATGATATATTAGAAAAAATAACTGAATGTTATTTAAAAGTAATCATCAGGTGCATTTTTGACTAATCTGCAGAAACATCCTTTAAAGATTATCATATTTAAAGGTAACTTTATCAAGTAGGGAAAAGCTATTACTTCATCAAGAATTACTCTTAATTAAGAAAAAAGTCACTTATAGTAAAGCTGTCTCATAAAGGGAGAAAATAGGAAAGCAAGAAAGGGAAAATAAGACCTGAAAAACAAACATATATACATACATACATATACAGACACATACACACAAAATCACACTGACTAAAGAAAAAAACCTTTCCTGTGAGCATTCATCCCCTATAACCTTTTCCACTATTTTATTTTTAGATTTCTCCAGAGACTATTAAAACATGCATCATTTCTTTAAAAGAATACATGCCAGGAATTCCTTAAATTTTTTTAAATCATTGTTTTAATTTCCATATACCCATTATCAGCATATATATACATATATATATGTATATATATACATACATACATACATACAATACTTCTCTGGAATTCTCAACCTTTCCTTAATATTAATAAAAATCATACAATCTGTTTGATAACACTGTTTTAAAGAAAAATGGAAATATAATGACACTTTACTCATACATACACTCATATACAGATACAATATGCACATAATTAAAATAAATATTTTAAAAATACAGTTAAGGTTTATTTTGATCATTTTTATTTATCCTGAAGGGAAAAAACTTGCATCTGATAATAAGGGTCTTGGAATTAGCGGCTTGAACATGTTGCAACATAAAAGCTGTTGTGTATGAATCTATGGATAGGGACCTTGTACTGCTTTGCATTCTTGCTCAAATTTTGTATTCATATTCCTAAGCAAAAAACAGTTGTTTTATTCATGTACATATTCTGGCATCATTTTTCAAAAGACACACACTATCTTATTCTAAACACCATGTCACCTTTCATAGATTTTCCTTATTTATGCATGCTTATCAGTTAAGATTATGACCATTTCATCAGTATTTAAATGATCAAAGCCAACACTGAAACGAACTTTAAAAGAGGCCCTTTCACACTTTAATTGCAAACTACCAATTCAGTGTAAGCAATTTTGTTTTGTTTCCATTTTGTTCTTTTACATAATAATGTTTCTCCTTGAAGTTCATAATTTCTATTGTATTAGAAAAAATAAAATACTATCTTACCTCTTTTCCATTTACCAGTTAAAATATGGTATAAAAACTCTGAGTAAATAAAACAATTATGAGTATCAAAAGATTGCAATGAAAAATCAAATTGCTCCAATATATTGTGTTAGTGTTGTCTATGATTTAAAAGTACTTTAATGCAATTCTGTATGTGCCTGCAAGTCAGAATATATAAAAGACAAAGTAATTTTCAAAATATAAAATAAGTTATTGTTTATATCTTTGAGATTCAGCTCAAATTTAATGTCTTTTTTCTTCTTTCATTCAGGTATAGTTGGTAAGATAAATTGTACATTTTAAGTTATACAATCTGATGCTTTACTATACATATACATCAAGATATAATTATTATAACTAATATAATCAGTATATTAATTGGCTTAGTTAACTTTTGTAGGATGAAATTTACAATCTGTTATCTTAGATAATTGTGCATATGTCCCATTGGTGTGCATGTGCTTTGTATGCATGTGAGCAGGTGCAGGTTCTTGTAAGTTCAGGCACATGTATGTGGAAGCTATATGTCTGTGACAGGTGTTTTCAAGCACAGCTCTTCACGTTGGCATTTCAGGCATGGTCTCTTTCTGTCCCTGATACTCACTGATTTAGGAATGTCAGCAAGTTCCGTAGAGTTCCTCCTGTATCCTCATCCCCAGAGCTAGGGTTATACATGTGCACCACTGCATGTTATGTTTGTTCTGAGCATCCAAACTCAAGACCCCACACCTGCAAGCACTCTACCCACTGAAACATCTCTCCGGGCATTGTCTTAGAAAATTACATGCCTGTGATGAGCTAGATTTGTCCTGAACAAGTACCCCCCAATCGGAGTTCCTGGATATTATGTAACATATAGAATTTTCATGCATTTGAAAAACTCCAACGTTTTTCTCTGGTGCATAGACAGATTTAATTTCCAACCAAGAAAGTAAACAAAAAAAATGTTCTTTTCCTCTAAATATTTGCTCTATTTGACATTATTTGAAAATGGTCAATTTGACACTCAATATCTCATATTATTGTTATTTTATTTCCATGACAATTAGCTTAAAAATATATATCTGAATCATATATATAATTTAAATGTATGATTTTAATTATATTTTTATAAATATAATATTTTATATTTATTTATTTATTTTACATTCTACCTTTCCCTCTTTGATCCCTCCTGTTCCCATCCCCACCTGGCCCCAGTCCTCCAAGGATATCTCTTCTATTTCCCCTTCCTAGAGAGATCTGAGTGTCCCCACATGAGCCCTCCTTGTTACCTATCCTCTCTGGGTGTGTGAACTCTAACATTGTTATTGATCACATTTTATGTATGTTTTGAACATGTGTATATCCTTTATGGATATTTTTATTGGGCTATTTTATCTCTAGGCATATGGCTTACTTACATATTTTAAGAGATTACCTTCTATCAGCTACATGGATTGCAAATATTTTATCTCATTTCATAAGTTGTCTTTTTCTCAATTGTTTGCTTTGCTGCTGAGAAACATTTTGTTGTGATATTTTCTGTACTTTGGTGTTATGTGCCCTGTATTTTGATGTGATGTGTGCAGTACTTTGATGAGATGCATATCATATACTTTGTCCCTCTGCCTTTGGTGCAGCCCAGTGCTGCCTCTCTCCACCATTTCTCCATACAGACTGTTTAATTTAGAAGTTGAGTTAAGATTACCAACCTGTAACTCATTAAAATCTTTAAGTAGAATGTTTTCCTTTGAACAACAACAACAAAAATTTCAACTGTGATTTGCCTTTCATTTTTGTTCTCTAGAAGATTCCAAAGACACCAAAGACATATCAGCTTCAAATAAAGACAAAGGTGGGTCTGTTACCTTTGCTCATTTACACATTTTCTCTTAAGAATGCAATGTTTTGCTCTTTTTTGTTCATTTGTATTAATTTAATGTTTAGGATCTCTTCTCATAATTATCCACATTTATAGGGTAGATTTACTTTTACTAATCATGCAGTTTTGTAAACTATGAGTTTCATTGCATATTGAAAAAAGTTAGATGGACATTATTACAAGTAAAAAATAATTTATTGTTTAACATACAGAAATGTTCTTTAATATTATCATGTTTAATAACAAATTATCACTTTATTGATTGGAAATGAATTATTTCCTTAAGAAGTACCTGTAATTAAGAAAAAAGCCACTTATAACAAAACAATTTTCATAAAGAGAAAAAAATCAAGGAAGGGAACATAGACCCTAGAAAAGACACACACATACACATGCATACACACACACACACACACACACACACACACACCACACCACACACACATAGTATATGTATTCAGAAAACCCTGTGCCTTTCAATGTCTAATCTAAATGAAACATTTCCAGAGGTCACTATCTGGAAAGTGAGAGTTGGAACTACCTTTTTCAGTTTTTGTCATTGTTGCTTGTGAATGACTCCTAACTTCTGACTCGAGAACTGCTACACCAACCACACTTTTTTTTCTCTTCTACTTATAATTTATTCTGTGAATACTAAAAATTGTCCAATAGTTGCTCTTACTATGAATAATATGCTCTGTAACTGGCACTGTTCTTTATTAAAATTGTGATAAACATTGCTTTGAAAATCAAACACACAGCAAGAAAAGTGGATACCCATGCCTTGCAAAATAAATTTTGGATTTCAGTTTGTATCAAAGTGTGTTACAGAAAATGTATAAAATTGGTGAGAATGAAAATTGATTCAGCAATTCATGATACAAGCATTCCTTTTAGAACTAAGAATAGACCTAACACATCTTTTGTCAATTCCACTATTAGACATATATTTAAAGGTGATAAGTCATTATCGCAAAATGATACCATACTTCCATAATAATTGCAGTACGATTTACATAGTTATAGCACAAAATAAACACATATGCCTTTTTGTAAATGAAAGGTAAAAGAATTGTGGCATATATACACAATAGGTTATTATTTAGCCAAAACCAAAACCAGCCAACCAATTAACCAAACAAAAAACACAAACTGTTATCTGCAGCAAAATGGATGGGCATGAAAGTCATTGTGTTAAGTGAAATAAGACAAATGCCACATACCATCACTGTTTTAAAAACTAGATCTCAATTGGATACAAGAATAGAATGGAGCAGTTGTGACAAACTGAAGATAGCAGAAAAGAAGTAAAGAATAAGCAAACTACACAACACCAAACCCAGAAAGGAAGAATTTTGTTTTCCCATAGTGCACTGAAGTAACTATTGGTTGAAATAGTCTATGTGATATTTTGAATTATTAAAAGAAAACTACAAACTCTCCAATACATAAGATTGATTAACCTCTAAAGAGACAGAATTATTTACATAGATGCTACTTTTCTATCTTCTATCTGAGCATCAAAGACTGTATATCAAGAAATAAAGATAGGCCAGTTTGTTCCCATCCAGCAGACTCCAGCCAATAGGGCCAGCCTTCCTGTTTGTACAGTTGCCAAGAGCATGTTTCTCTATACCTGTGAGCTCATTTTTAATATGGAAAATCTGAATTGATAAAAACCTCAAGTGTGTAAGAAGGATTTTTTCAGCCACTAAAATACTGTGCTCGTGCTGGGCAGTTATGGCACATATCTTTAATCCAGCACTTAGGATGCAGAGGCAGGCGGTTCTCTGTGAGTATGTGGCAAGCCTGGTCTACAGAGATAGTTCTAACAGTCAAGGCTGTTACATAGAGACATCCTGTCTAATAAAATAAAAAAAAATTACTGTGCTGATGTACAGAAGACTTAAGCCATGTGCATGCTATGACATCTCTGCATGTATTAATGCTTACCTTTTCAATTTTTCTCCTCTAGACGTAACTGATGATGTATCTTCCCAAAAGAAGCAAAAAAGTAAGTTTATAGTTAAATTAGAAAAACAGCGAACTTCTCAATACCATGTAGAACTTAAACTTGGAGCCTCCTATGAACAATATTAGGAAAAAAAAGATTTTTTTAGCTAAAAAGTATTTTTGACCTGAAGAATAACCTTAAAATGAACCATTTATGCTCCAAAGAGAAACTTGTCATTTTTATGTCAGGAAAGAGGTACAGGGTTGGATAACTCCAAGTAATGATTGAAGTGGCATTTATCACAAACCATTCTGCATAATTCTGATCCTGGGCTTTCTAGCAGAATCTTGCTTAAATGTGAGTTCTTGTCTGCTGTATAACAGATCCATAGAAGTGAGGGGCTGAATGTTTCTAACTCAAGTTTTTAAAAATGTAGAAATATATTTTAGCAATTCAGTTGCTTAGAGATTCATTCCCAAGATTCAGAGTTCCTTTTGATATCGCTGAATACCTGGCAAGACTTTAACAGTCGTTTTCTGGGATCCTTGATTGTACAATCCAATCTGCATTCACATGCAGTTCCAAACACTTGGAGCTCAAGAGTCCCAATTTCCCAGTGCTTCCAAATTAAACATTTGTTTTCAGATGGTAAAGCAAAAAATCATGGATAAACAGACACACACACACATACACACACACACACACACACACACACACACCTTTCACCAGAAAGACGAGAACAACCAGTTTTAAAATACGATTCAATACGATCATCACACATAATGCTTTAAAGTAAACAACTGAATATTTAGCTGAGAAAATAATTCCTGTGGGGTTTGCATGGCTTCCTCCATGCCTTCTGCAGGTATTTGGTGCAGTGGTTTATTAATGGAGAGCTTCAGATATCTACAGTGCTGCAAGTGTTGCTGGTGACACTGTCATGCCTGCAGTGCTTGAAAGAGGATCCCTGAAATGCTTAATAAAATCAGACTGTGAACAATGGAGGCATGCAAACAGTCTTGATGTAATAATTTCAGATACCATTTCAAAATTCATGAAAAAGCAGTTATGATCCAAGCTGCAGTGCTCTCTAATTGATAAAGCATTGTCAATAATTTTCAACTAAATTGCATCAATGGTTGAGTTTCTTATTTCATAAATAAGCACTAGAAATTCAATAAGTAGGTTGTATCAATATTAATTTCCTATTTATCTTGTCTGTATTAGAAAGTGGGTGAACATGGGTGAAATATCTCTGTATTGTTTTTTACAATTGCATGTGAATCTAAAATTATTTCAACAAAGAAAGATGTGATTAAAAGTGTCCAGGCATGGTTTCTACTACTAGCTCTCTAAATGCTGAGTCATGATAATTGCCTTGCATTCAAAAACCATCCTGGGACACATACTAAGTGACCCTGGATAGCAATTGTTACAGACCAGACCAAAATGTTTCTTGAAAGAGAAAGAAAAATAAACACATTAAATATTGTCAAATACTTTTCAGCACAGATTTCCAATTGTGGAATTTATTATATCACAACATTTTTTATCTTAACATAGTAGTTTTATATCCTAGTCTTCATGAGTCTTTAATGCAGGTTCTAAATGTTTTGGAGCTAGTGATATTTTTATTAAAAGCTCTTTCAGCATGAGTTAGATGCATATGCCATGACAGCACCTGCATCTTCTGGGGTTCAAAAAGGAAAGACCAGTCATGAATAGGCTCTTGAATTTTAGCATCAATGCTGCCATTTCTCCCTGACTCCTCAGTTTTTTGTTACTTCCATCTAATACACTACTATAATCACTACAGCTTTGGAAAAAGAGGGTTTGTACCACCAAAGTAGAACAAAACAGAAAACAGGTTAATTTCTGAGAACCTGGTTATTGAGGCTAGACTACCTTTAAACGCTGGAATCTGGGGATACCATTAATGTGACTCGTGCCTATAGCCTCAGAATTTGGGAGGCTATGGCCAAAAAAAATTTGTGAGCCCAGCCTATGAGGAAGTATTACTTCGTTCAGCTTCCCCCTAGCCCCGCCACATTTCATTTCATCCATACGAATTTGGCCTTTTCTTCCCTGGTCTTCTGCAAAATGTCTAGAATTGTTGGCAAAAATATATATGGATAGGCTAGAAAATAGTGAAACATCAGGAAGTTTATCTGTGATTATAGGAGAGGCGTTTCCTTTCAACACTGCTGCTTACAGGGAGACCTGATTTAATGTTCAGAGCTCAGGTTCTGCATACTGCTTCATGCAATAATTTACACTGCCCTGCTTAAAAACATATTTTTTTTTTAGTTAGTTGAAGGTGAGGGATAGAGATCTAGTGTATGGGTGTCAGAAGACACTGTATTAGGAGTTGAATCCTCCCTTCCATCATGGGGCTTGAGCTTACTTAGTCAAGATTGACAGCAAGCACTTTTACTGGCTAAGTCATCTCACTGGTCCTATGCTACATTGGTTTCACTTTTCTGTGTACTATGCTTGAATTATCTGTGCTAGGCTGTCTCAGTAGAGCTCTTAGCTTCAAAATTAAGATAAATGGAACAATTCATTATTTTAGAACTTGAAGACTCTATGGGATATTATTTTATACACACACGCACACATACACATGCACACACACACACACACATCCTATGTTGGTTCTTTTATTTTTTCAGTATTCCCATCATGATTTCTATTATCTTGATTTTATGCATGAAGATCCCAAGGCACGATGAAGTTTAGTTTTGTCTAGAAGTTATGAGGGCTAACTTTAGTCAGAGAGTAGTTAGTCTACTGTGGTGTACAATCTCAATGTCTTGCTCTGTTGCTGCCCAAGTCCTACTTGTAACAAAAATTCTACTCTTTTCCTTAGATCCCATCAGTTTCTTTCAATGTGTCTACTTGGATGGATACAATGGGTACGGATTTCAATTTCCTGTCACTCCTGCCCAACGTCCTGGAGAGAACTCTGGCAAACCAAACTCTCCAGGACAGAAGCAGCAAGGACAGTAGACCCCCATGTATGACCCTGACAACTGCATTGACCGTGTGAAAAGAAATCATCTCTTTAGTCTAAATGGTGGCGCAGGCAACTGAAACTATCCAGTGCTGAGATTTCTTTGTAAACATTCTGCCCTTCTGCCTGGTATAAAGAGGTGGCACGGATAAAGCGGTTGAGTAATAATTAAATGTGTTGGAGGGTCTAATGCTCAAGAATATTCATGTGTGTCTATTGCTGTGGGAAGGGTGCTTACATTTAGTGGTTTTTATTCATTGTGAGAGTGTACACTCATTATAGTTTATTTTGTATTGGTCTTTTAAATGTAATTGGCACACTTACGAAACAAAATTTCTGGCTTCAGGTAGTTTTTAAATTGATAACAGACTGTGTTCTGGGCTTAAATGGTACAGGAACATACACAAAAGTTGCTCTTCTGTATCATGTGAGTAAACTCAGTTTACTTAAATAACTGTTTTTGTCATTATATTCATGTCTGTTTCTAGTTCCGTTGTGGCAAGGCTCTACAATAGGTATGACTTACACCAGAGTGTTGTAAGTCCCTTGTCATATTCTTCAAATATCAGACAGAGAGGACGTGACAAAGAACATATGCTTGACAAATCTTATTTCTGAGGTTTGTCTTGAGCTCCAATTAAGACATTTTTCTCCTATGGACATGTAGTTAAACATGTCTGGTAAATCGTTTGTTTAATATGTCAGTCAAGGAGATGTGAAATTTTCACATTTCTCCAGATTGTGCCCCAGTGAGAACATCACCTGGGTGAAAGTTTAGATAAATCAATATTTATCTAAGGTGACCAAGGCAAACAGAATGTATTTCTCAATACTTTCTTCCTGTAAAATTAAATATTTTCTTTTTCAAATGAAAACAATACAAATGCTGTTCAATGTTTAAGTGAGACATTTGGTCCTTGATATGTTCATGAGATGTCTTACTTTCTTTTACTAATTGGACATTAATGCCAGTTAAATGAATGGCAATTTTTAACTTGCTCATCCATGCATTACCATAAATAACTTTTGAGAGTGTTCATCTTAGTGATGATACAAATGCTCTGTTTTAATGAGCTTTTCTTATCAACTCTAAAAAAAAAATGTGTCTGTGATATTTCATCACATTTCTAGTTGTAGCTAACTTGTTAGAAATTAACTCAGGAAATGACTTGACTTACCATTTCTGTCACTATCATCAGTTCAGCACTGGCTGAGCTATTTATTCAGTTACTGACCTAGTCATGTGACTGGTTTTCAAGCAATGCAACCAACCACAATTTTTGAGATCTAAAATACAGGTCAGTTTATCAATCGTCAACTAAGGTGTGGATCTTCTGCTCAGTATTAATGTTGGGATGTCAATAACTTTTGTAAGAAAGTTAGTTTTAACCAGATGCTGACAGATTTTATTCACAACACAACAAACTAACACTACAGTGAACTAGATTAATGGAACCATTTGGAGGGTAAAGAAGACCAAGAAATGGATCATTTCATATCTGAGCAGATGGTACCATCATGCAAAGCCCCTTCATTCAGCAACTCAAATTTACAAGGACAGTGAATGAAGTGCTCGTGTGGTTTCATTCATGCAATTTCCTGCATAAAAGAAGAGAGAGCAAATATTACAGTTGCTTTAAAATTCCTGTGACGGGGTGGATTCTCCTCGTTATTATCTTTCAGTGACTATAATAAGGACTTACTCTTGCTACTCTGTGTCAGGTACTAGACTGTATAAAATAAATACAGCAATCAATTTTACTTAGTGCTATTCTGGCACAGCAAATGACATTGGAAAAATTATTAAATGGACTGAGTCTGTATCTCCATGTGTAAAGGAGAACCAACAAAACAAGCCGCACAGTGCTTCACAGATTTACTGTGGCAACAGATAAAGTATCTTAAGATGTTTGAAAATATTTTCTGAAATCACCTTTTGGAGATGACACTAATTTTATCTCTATGGAGTTTTAAATATCATTAGTTATTTCTTTATGAAATAACTTGATAAAAATAACAAATGTTATTGTAAATGTAGATTTAGAGAAACTAATTATAGAGCAATTAACAATGACAATAATTGTTTGAAGTTTGTCCAAACTTTTATTGATGATTATAATTTGAAAATATCTTCTCAACAACTATCTGTTTGTATCTTTACATCAATAAAGTGTTTCTAGCCCTTTTGAGTTTAATGATTTTATCTCTAAAATAAAAAAAACACAATAAGCTAATTCTCCATTTTAAACGTTTCTTCATGATTTATGCTTTGTGGTAAGAATGCGTAAGAAATTGCTTAAATTTTTGGATTTATCTAGTGGGTGTGAGCTTTCCTTGCTCCCATCTCACTCCATCTTGATATTTGAAATTACACAGAAAATAAGAACACATCTTTTAACCCATGTTTTCTTATTTTTTACAGTTATGTATATTCTGTTAACCTTAATGTAAGTGTAATGAAAGTAATTTGTGTGTTTTCCTGATGAAAATGGCATTCTGTGGACTCATTGTGATATATTCTTGCCTAAACTCTTAGGGGAACTATTTCATAACTGTTAAAGCATATTTAAGAACTCTGCCTATTTCCCTGAGTAATCTTGCCAAATAAAAAGGTAAGAATAATAACAAACATTGCTGGTAGAAAATTAAAAATTCACCTAGCACAGCTGACATCTTCAGAAAATGAAAATACTCCAAGAAACACAATAAAAGAACATTTATTAAATCACCTTTTATAAACAGATCAATGTGAGAAGTGTGTTCAGTCACTTATCAGGTCTAATTTCAGTTTCACTATTGGTGACTGGGATTGAAGGACAGCCCAAACTTCATAACCATACAATCATTACTTTAGAGGAGAAGACACCTGTGTGTATGCCAGTAGTTACTGGAAATTTCAAAGCTAGGCCTTGAACCTTCCCTAACTTTCAGAAGTCCTTGGCTAGTTCTTAGGGTACTCTTTAAAATTTTTATTATTTGAAAAGTATATTTGTATTATCTGTTTGCCTGTGTGAAGTAGAGTAACTGTGAGCAGAGGTACTGCAGAGACCATAAGAGGGCTTTAGATTTCCTAAAGCTGAAGCTACAGGATGTTGTGCCACCTATTTGAATGCTGGACACCAAACTCTGGTCTCCTGGAAAAGCTCCAAGTACAATTAACTGCTAAATCATCTTTTGGGCCCTTAGTGGTTCATAACTGTAGGTACATGTTTCTTTCCTGCAGCTGCTCCCAAATACTCACACAGAGGTTTAATATTACTTATAAATGCTCATCTGGTAGCTTAGGCTTATTTATTCCTAACTAGTCCTTTTGAGTTTAATGATTTTATCTCTAAAATAAAAACACAATATAAGCTAATTCTAATTTAAATAGAACTAATAGAAGTCTTATAACTTAAATTAACCTACGTTCCGCCATGTGGCTTGTGACTCTACCCATCCTCCAGCATGTTCTGCTCCATCTGCGGCTCCTGGCATCTCCTCTCACTCCACCCTTCTTTTTTCCAGCAGTCTCGGTTTGGCTTTCCCACCTAACCTTTTTCTGTTGAACTATTAGACAGTCAGCTTGTTTATTAAACCAATCACAGAGACAAATATTTACAGTGTACAGTGATTATTCTACAGCACAAAATTACTATTGACTGTTTTTTCTAACACCCTCCAAATTTATATTAAGAATATAATCTGTATCGTAATTTTATATGGAAAGACTTACTTGCTTCTACTCACCAGCTGAGGAATGTTTGCCATGTTCATTTGTCATCCTTATACAAAGAGTGGATCTTAGAGTGGTTAAGAAAACTCAACAGTGGTGACAAACATTTTTAATTCTAGCACTCGGGAGGTAGATTCAGGCAAATATCTGAGTTTGAAACAAAACTACTGGTCTACAGAGGAAGTTCCAGGACAGCTAAGGATACACAGAGAAACTCTGTCTCAAAATACACACAGACACACATACATACGGTAAGTGTTCAGCTGTCCCACCCTCGAAGAAAGTCTGCCAAGCAACAGCTGCTCTCCTGGAGCTATTCAAGACCATGCAAACAGGGTATGTATTCCACCTTTTTGATTGCAGCCATGTGATTTTGTTTTCCAGTCTCCTATCCCCATCTCCTATTCCCATCTCTAGGGACAAGAAAGGTCACCTTGGAATGCTTTGTCTGATAAATCTGGTCTTTTACTTTTAATTTGTTTTGTTTTGGCTTGCTGCATCAGTGGAGAGACTTAATATTGGAGTATGGATACCTTTCATCTTAGTACATTGTTCAGGAAGAGTTAAGCTTTCCTTATGGGCTAGTGCCACCTGGGAATCCACTCTTTTCTTTAGGCCCCCTTTCCTCCAGAATGGATGAATTTTGGTTCAGTAAGTAACCCATTCTAAGTCACTGTCTATTGATGGAGGAAGGTCATTGGTTAATAAAGAAACTGCTTGGCCTGACAGGTTAGAATATAGGTGAGTGGAGTAAACAGAACAGAATGCTGGGAGGAAGAGGAAGTGAGGCAGATGCCACGCCGCTCCTCTCCAGGGCAGACGTGATGAAACAAGCCACCAGGTCAGACATGCTGAATCTTTCCCGGTAAGACTGGTGCTACACAGATTATTAAATATAGGTTAGTCAAGATGTGAGAATTAGCCATTAACAGGCTAGAATTAATGGGCCAAGCAGTGTTTAAAAGAATGCAGTTTCCGTGTAATTATTTTGGGGCATAAGCTAGCCATGCAGCTGGGAGCCGGGTGGCAGAAACGCAGCCCGCAGCTCCTAGTAGAGTCTATAGAGGTCCAGGATCTCTTCTGAGCCTACTCTTGAGATACACTATTAGGACATTGCCATACCAGGGCAAGACTATCCTGTTTATAGAGCAAAGATTGTCTTTGCTCCATGAAACCTTTTGTACAGGAGAGTTCTGCAAAAAGGCACCTCCCACCACCCACCCTCAACCCAAGCCTATAGCAGTGGACAGATTTAGACTTTGGGTTTTAACACAGGCTTGTGAAGCTGGCAGCTGCAGGTTTAAGCCCAATCCACAAACACCCTTTGGGTGTCTTTTACAAAATCTATTCAAATTAGAGCTTTCTAATGTTTGATTCCCGTATGCTCTAAGGACTGTCTTCAATATACTCTTGAGAAACAGTCAAGACGGCCACGGGAAGAAACTCAACTTTACTATCTTCTGTGAAAATTCCTGCTGGCATATGTACAAATGGTCTGAACTCCCCTACACCCGTGAACTTTAGGTTCTGCACTCCCATCCTTCTGTAGCCAGTGCCCCATGCCCCAGGTCTTGTTGGCTAGGGTAGCTGTAACTTCAGACTCCCATTTATCCGGGGACTGGGACCTTGAACATTCTGTCCTGACCATGTCCTAAAAGTCACTGACTCCTCTCCCGTCCCCTGAACCCTGCCACGTTTCCCCTTCTATGTTGCCACATGCTCCTTTCAAAGGCCAATTGTCTTCCCTTTATCCACTTCTTTCTCCTTCTCCCCCCAACCCCCCCGGACAAAGGCTGAGGACCAGCTTCCTCCTCCTTAGCCATTTTGCTCTCTCACCCTTCCTCCACTGTCTCTTCTTCTTTCTCTCTCTCTCTTTTTGATGTTGTAAGGAGGCCAGAGGCTGCTAGTTAGTTCCTGGCCACTTAATCCCAAAGTAATCACACAGAAACTGTATTATTTAAATCACTGCTCTAGCTTCTTATTGGCTCTTATATCTTAATTTAACCCATCTCCATTAATCTGTGCATCATCACAAGGTCTGCCAGCCAAGTTTCAGCACATCTGTCTCCAATGGTGGCTCCAAGGCTTCTCCCTGACTCTGCCTCCTCCCAGCATTCAGTTTAGTTTTCAGTGCCTAGCTCTGTTCCCTTATAGCTCTACTATAGGCCCAAATCAGTTTCTTTATTAACCAATTATATTCACAGCATAAAGAGTGGAATCACACTTCAGTTTCACATAGTTAAATTTAAGCCATCTGTGTGTGCTTATTGTAAATATTGATACAATTGATATTGAAGCTATACTCTATATACAATATTTTATATAAAAGGGAGACATACTAAGTCTCTGCAATCTTAAGAAAGAACAATGCAACTTGTAAACATATCATTTTCATCTTGTGATGCTTATATTTCAAAAAATATTTTGAATTAATTCACTGGTTTAAAATAAAAATGGTTTTAGAAGTGAAGATTAAACATACTGTCATCCCATTCTTACTGCCTCCATCCCCTTTAAATCCTTAAATCCTACAGCTAGTCATGATTATAGTCATGTTTCTGTTTCACACTATTACACAGAAAGCAAGCATATTCTTAATTTTTCCTTACTAATATATCCCATATAAGAAACATCATTTACTTCTTTTTCTGAACAATGTGGGCTCAAGTATGTGTCTATACCAGTATCTGTAAAGCATGATTGTTAATTAAAGGAAAAAGGCACAGATTGTTCTCCTGCCTATAGTACCATTGTTGCGGGAGGTCCTTCAGCTCCTCCAGCCAATAGCCGCTGAGATACCAGCCCATTGGGGCGTGGTCTCTCTCTTTAAAAAGAGCGGCCACTTCCCTCCTCACGCTCTCCTGCTCTGTTTCTGGCAACTAGACTCCTTCCTGATTGTGCAGAGGGCTGTTGTCTGGGATGGTGATCTGTAAGGTTTTTCCCCTTTAAATAAATACCACCCTATTAATCATAATTCCAAACTGGTGTGGGATTGTTTATGACTTATGCCTTCATACCATGCAGCATTTCAATACAAAGCTACACACATCTAAGAAATCACAGCCAAGGTCAAGTATAGTATGTTAATAGCATGCCCAAAACTTCATTCATATTCCAGTTTCTACTCCTTAGCAAACATCACACACTCTATTATCATAGAATTTACTGTTTTGACTTGCATGTGAATAAAATTTTGTAGTTTCTTTGCCAAGTTTCTTGTCTAAACATTACAAATGGGAGGCTCATCTATTTTTGTGCAAATATAAGCAATTTATGCCTCTCAATTATCTCAAATACTAAAAGAAATGTTTATATACCCTATTGTGTGGGAATTAGGTTGTTTCTAAATGTGTCTATTAAAATAGCATTCTAAAAACACATGGCAGTGTATTTAGTGTGTACATGTAAATAGACATTATACACATGAATGGAACTGCTGCATCTTTAAGTATGACAACACTTGTCTTTTGTACATACTGCTAAACATTTTCTAACTAGCTGTTCCTAATGAAATTTCATTAGCATAGTGTAAAGGTACCATTTCCTCCAAACCTTTGCAAGCACTAGTTAGCCTCTTACTTGACCAACTTTAATGAGAGTATGAAGATAAACATGATTATCTTTAAAAATCAGATTAACCTGGTGATTAGTGATATAGGGAATTAGCTACCTTCTGTATTGATAATTTGAATACCATCTTTTAGGTACGTCCTAAGAATTTTTAAGTGTTGCAAGTTAGATTTTTGTCATTTTTCAAAATATTAGAATCCCTGCTCTACTTTAAATCCTTAATTAGTCATAAATATCACAAACACGTTTTCTTATTCTGTGTTTTTAATAGTGTTTTGAAGTTTTTAACTAAAAATAATCCATTAATATTACCTTTTGAAAACAGTGCTTTTAACCTAAAATTAATATATGCTTTAGCTATGCTACCAAGGACATCCACCCAGTCACAAAACCTTTAACCTACAGTCTATCCTGCCTGCAAGATAGGCTAGGGCAATGAAGACACAGAACTTGTGGGAGTGGCCAACCAATCACCAGTCGAATTTGAGGCCCATACCGTGCAAGGAAGCCCATGACCAAATCTGTGTAGATGATCAGGAACAGGAGACCAATGATAGAAAAAAAAAGCAATAAAATGATTTCTAATATTCTTATATGCTCATAGTTAGATGCCTAGCCTAAATGTCATCAGAGAGGCTTTCACCAGCAGATGATGGGAGTAGGTGCAAAGACCCACAGTTAAACATTAGATGGAGATAGAGCCCAAATTTGAGATCTTTATTGGGTCCCTCCTCTTGGAGCTCAAGGAACCCTGCAGAAGAAGAGAAGGAAGAGCCGGGCAGTGGCAATACACACCTTTAATTCCAGCACTTGAGAGAGAAGGAAGAGCCGGGCAGTGGTGATACACACCTTTAATTCCGGCACTTGAGAAGCAGAGGAAAACAGATCTCTGAGAGTTCCAGACCAGTCTAGTCTACAAGAGCTAGTACCAGGACAGGCTCCAAAGTTACAGAGAAACCCTATCAAAAAAAAAAAAAAAAAAGGAGGAGAACATGGCCCACAGACATCAGCTAAGTAAGTTGAGCTCCTAGGGGTTCACAGAGACTGAAGCAAAGCAATAATCACAGCACCTGCATGGATCTGTTCTAGGTGCTCTGCATGTATGTTATGATTGTTGGCTTAGTGTTTTCATGGGATTCCTTATAGTGAGAGTTGTTGGTGTTTTTGACTCTTTTGCCTGTTCTTGGGACTCTGTTACTCCTACTGAATTGCCTCAGTCAGCCTTGATATGAAGATTTATGCCTACTCATTTTGCATCTTGTTTTGCCATGGTTCAGTGGATATCCCTGGGAGGAGAATTCCTTTCTGAAAGGAAACGGAGGAGGAGTGGATCTAGGAGAGAAGCAAAGTGTGTGTTTATCAGGAGACTGGAAGGATTCGTGAGAGGTAACACTATGGTCATGATGTACCTAAAACAAGAACAAATTGTAAGAGACAAATGTATCTTGATCCCTAGGCAATAACATCATTTTCTTCCCATAGCATTAGGTATGCATGTATGTATGTATTTATGTATGTGTATGTAATACACACATATATGTTGTGTGTGTGTATATATATATGTATATATATGAAAATGGGACAATGCATTGAAAGAGAGGGAGGAAAGTTTGAGAAGATTTAGAGGAATGAAAAGGGAAGGGGAAATGATCTAGTTACAAAATTTTAAAATTAAAAAGAGAATATTTAAAATCAAAGTAAAATCTATCAATAAATCAACCAATTAATCAAAGTAGATACTTTAATAATGAAAAAATAAACTGACATTTACAAATGACAGAATTCAGCATCTCATCATTACCAACTTCATGAGAAGCTTTTCGAAAAGTAGCACAATCTACTGCACAAGTAAAATGATCCATTTAAATAACATTTCTCAATAATCATGTAGTTTTGTAACTATGAGCAGCATATTCACTTCACTTCAAATAAAGTTTCAAAATTGATGAGTAAATCACCTATTTGTAAGATGGAGTAAGGAATAAACTGTAATGTGTAGCTCTCAATTGCAAAACTATAAGAGAATTAATTATGTAACAATTTTAATAGTTCATATTTAATACCCAAAGTAACCCGAAGTTACACCTAAATCGAAATGTTATTATGATATACAGATAGTATATATTTTACACTTTAAAATATATAATATGTATTATAAAGAAATGGAAAGCCCATGGTTCATACCATTAACTCGCTCAGTAATACAGTTATACTTAGATGTAAAAAGTCTTAAGTCATTAGTTCAACAGAATCTTTTCCTACTCTAATAAATATGCTCTTTTCACTTTGTTTTTCCCTCTTCCATCACCACTTATAATGACTTGTCTAAGGGGAAGAAAATGTATCATATGCCTGTCTTACCTAGACAGTGGAGAACTGCCCGCCACTACCATACAGAAAATTCTTAGAAACTTTAGTTCAGACTAGTGACACTTCTTCTGGTAACATCCTCCTGCCATACATTCCTTACAGGTTGTTAAATCGTTAACTATAAAGAATTAGTCGCTGTTATGGGAACCAGTGATACTTACATGTCTTCTTTGTTAATTTCTTATTGTAATAATTGCTTATTAGTAGCACACAAGGCTAAGACTGAATGAAAGTTCATCATTTTTCATTGGTTATTTGTAACATTTTTAGTGAATAATGGTTTGAAAACTCTCTACATTATGTGTGGAAATTAACAAAAATAATGAGGAAGAGATTATCTACTACAGAAAACAAAACATTTGAGTGGGGCTATCTTTACTCAGAAAATAGGTAACTTCTTGAAATACAGAGTATAATTTTAATAGGGGTGTTCTACTTTATGCTTACCAGGCTTTTTTGAGATCTATGAATAGATGAGTTGAGCAAGACATAGAGAATTAAAATAATGATGTCAGACTCTTTCCATGGATCAACTGCTGGGATATATCCTAAACCCACTAGTAAAGTAGAAGGATAAGTTCCTAGCTGGTGATTAATGAGGATGTAGTTCAGGTACTGAGGCAAGAATGTAAAAGTTTGGTTTTCCTTCAGAAAGAACTTCTCCCACTTACACCTAAAAGTTCAATTTAAGTATGCAGTTTATTTTATGTTTATTTTATTTTTAAATACTATTCATGAAAAATTAGTCTGTAATGTAAATACTCCTAAATGCCTTAAAAAATCTACCTAAATTGAATAATAAAATATTTTTAGCTTAAATGGACATTCTTGTAATTTGGTTAATGGAATGACCAGACCAGAAAAAGTTCATCAAGTTATGTCAATCACAAGTTTTTATTTTAGCTTGTGCTCTTGCTTTTTGTTTTGTTTCTTTTTTTTTAATTGAGACAAGGTATCCCAGTAGTTCAAGATGACCTGAAACTAAGCATGTAGATGAGACTTGATTCAATCCTATGTTAGTTTTCCAGGCTCAGTCTCTTGAGTGCTAAGGTAACAGGTATAAGTTCCTCTTTCTAGGTCCAAACCACAAATGATGAGAACCTTGATATTAATAAACCTGTATATCTGTGCAGTAATTAAGATTTTTGTGCTGGGAAAGGGAAAATCATTTTTTTTTCAATGAAGTGGTACTAGGATTAGCAACTACACGCCAGAGCAGGTCCAATGCTCAAGAGTGGGCGGCCAAGACCAACTGGACTCTATGATTGTGTTTGTTCATTTCCTTGCTTGTGTCTAAGAAAAGGAAAACCATGATGTGAGATGAGGAAAGAGTTAGGGGAGGACGTGAGAGGGTCTGGAACTGGAGGAAATGTAAAGATAGATTTCTGAAAAATTGTTGCACTTAAGGTTACTCCGTGTCTATTTGTCCTGAAAAATTTCATTGTGACAAAGTTTACTTTAATATTTCCATAGTTACTGTATCTTTCTTTTCACTAATATTAATGTTCCTTATATTTTTATTTTCTCTTTACTTTAAACCCAGGTATACCTTTATATTTGAAAAGGTTCCTTTTTGGAATGCATGCAACTGTCTCTTGTCTTATTGTCTAGACTGACATTCTTTGCATTTTCAGAGGTAATGTTAGACAATTTAAAATAGATAATATTGATATGTTTGGATATAAAACTAACATTTTGCTTACTCTAGTTATTCTTTACCTCTCTTTCTTCTTTTCTGCTTGCTTTTATAGATATTGACTATTAATCATGATTAGTTATTTTCACTATTACCTTCTTGTGTTTTTTTAGATGTCATTTTTGTTTGTCTTTGTATTATCATGAAGAGTTTTCATTGCTCACATTTTACTCTCAAAGAATACTTCTAGCTTTCAATGAAGCATACTTTAGAATGCTGCACTCAAAATGCTACCTTCTCAAGCTTTATGCCTTGATTTTTCAATTGTTTACATCATAACCTACCAACTTTGGAATATTTATTTCTTGGAATAACTAACTTTCAGAGTTTTAAGCAAGAAAAACCCTGCTGAATATTTCTCCTCCTTATCTTTACAGCATTTTATTCTTTTTTTCAGAGTTGAAATTTTTAAAATACCTTTTGAGATTTCATTTTGCATATTTAATGGTCTGTCTTGAATAGTCACAAAGATTTATTGTAATTCTCTCTTCTTTTTTCTTCTTCTTCTGTGGTATATGGAGATTGGAACTGCTCCACAGCTAAAGCCTGTGCTCAAAAGTGCTCCAATGGCCTCTGAGAAGTGAGGACAGAGAGGTGGTGGGAGTTTTCAGGGAAACCAGGTCAACCACAGTGAAACAGTGCCAGCAAGTCATCCTTTGAGTTACCTGCCAACCAAGCATGTTCTCAGTAGAAAGGAAGATGCTATGTTCCATGTGGGCAGATGTCCACGTGGCCAATTTGGATATCATAAGCCTAATGTTTTCTTCTACTCCTAACACATATTCCATAATGAACATTAACGGGACACTGACCATCAATATGTGAATGATAGCCATGAAAGAAACTTGAACACTGCATAGATGCTGCTTGGTATTTGCTGAAGTCTGGATGGGATACTGAGAATTGGGACAGCATGATTTTTTCATCGTGAATAAACTGTTTTCTGAGCTTTAGGAGGCAGCTTTCCTAGCTCTTTCATCCTAGATTAATTTTTTTCCCTTTTTTTGAGATTTCTGTCAGCTACAATATGTCATCATCATTTCCATGGAAGAGAAAAATCTGCTGCCTTCCTTGAAGAGGTGAAAAGGCCTTCCCTCTTATCGTAAACACAAAGACAGGATACTCTATTCCTTCTCTATCTTCAGTCCTCCGGTATTACATTCCTGAAATAGACTTTGCATCTTGCCTGGCCTTATCCAACACACAAAGCACAAAATGAGTAGGGGTAAGGGGACTGTATATGGGAAGTAAATGCTCCCTCTGCTTATGCTGGCGGTTACTGCCTTGAGTTTTATAGGCTCTTGTGGTACTCTATATTCACTCTTTAACTATTCTATTATAATTTATTTCATCTTATTTTTTAAAAGAAAACACACTATCTTTTTTTCATTTTACATATCAATCCCAGTTCCCTCTCTCTCCCCTCCTCCCATTTCCTCCACCTTTTCCCACATCCCATCTCCCGTCCACTCCACAGAGAGGGTAAGGCACATTGTTTTGGGGAAGATCCAACTCCATGCCTCTATGTCTAGGCTGAGCAAGGTGTCTGTTCAAAGAGCATGGGTTCTAAAGAGCTAGGACAAGCAATAGGGATAAATCCTGGTGCCACTGCCAGTGGCCCATCAGTTTTCCGGGGCCATACAACTACCACCCACATTCATGGGCTCAAGTTTGTTCTCTTGTTGGTTCCTTCCCTGAGCAGCTGGAGTTGGTGGGCTCCCATTGGCTCAAGTAAACGTCTGTTGGTGTCCCCATCATGATCTTGACCTCTTTGCTCATATTCTCACTCTTCCCACAACATTTTACAGGACATTATTTTCCTTTTGATTTCGAGGCTTCAGCTACTGAAGTTGCTCCACAGAACTAGGAATTACATCATCATTACCTTCTTATAGATTAAATGCTAATCTTTATAAATTAATCACAACCTTCAGATAGATACATGAACAATTATAATTTTATAGCTGTTGGATTTCCCCTTTATTGCTTGTATTTTTAAGAGCAAAAACAATAATATAAAACAAAATATAAAAAAATGCTTTGCTTCCTTTGTTTGATTGCTAAGCCAAACTTTGTTATATATTAAAAGATGGTGATAAAATTCTATGAAAGACTGTTCTGTAATATTTAACATAATAGAACATTTTTTAGAACACAATTTTATATCATAGCAGAAGTTAAATACAATGTAACTACCATAAGCAGAAGGTCACAACCATTAAAAGTTAAATGATCCAGACATTTTACTTTTAAAATGTGGTACATTTACAGCAGGTATTTCTTTTTAAAAAGGACATTCATTATGAGACACTTTTAATTTCAGACTTTGTGTTTTTTCATTTTTTTATTTAAAATATTTAAGTTAGGCAGTCAAGATAGATCAAAACATATTTTTATTTTTAACATATTTTAAAGTTAATTAGCACATTTAAGAATAGTACATTCTCATTATAACTCACCTTGAATAAGTGCAACTCCCTTTTAAGGCTGTGAAATTTCTCATATGCATATTACGAAGATTGTCAGAAACATTGGATTTGAGAATCTGCACCCCTTTATATACAGAATCTAACTCAATATGCATGAACCTCTATTTTTAGTGCCTGGTGAATTTTTCCCTTTTATTTATTAAATTTGCTTTGTTATTTTGTTTGGACTTTTATTTAGTTTTGTTTTTGTGTTTGTTTCGGTGGCTTCCCGCTCCCCCCTCGGGGCCACCTGAGAGCGTAGATCTCCCATTAAACCTGGATATTTCTTAATTCGGCTTGTTTTGATTCGGCTTGATTGGGAATTTTTGCGTTGTCAGGGAGCTCACATTAAGAAATATTCCTAACAGAGGGGTGTAGAGAAAAATGAATAGGTCAATAAAATGAATATAAAATTTTTTAAAAGTTTTTAAAGTGTTTTCTTTGCTATATTTACAAAATATATACTTACTCAATCCAAAACTCTATATTGATTTTAAATTACTTTAAGACCATTTGTTATTTGACTCACATAATTTTTGTAATAATTTTTCAATCCATTTTAAAAAATTATTCACAAGTAGTATCTTTTTCCTGGCTTTAATTTTTTTCTTGCTGCTGTTGTGGTTCAGCACCATGATTTTGATTTACCTTACTACTTTGCTCTGCTTTTTCTGTTTTCTATTTCTATATTTTTAATTTTCACAAGCTTAAAAACTTTTCAAACTGGTTCTACAATATTTAATGATCCATTGTGTGTCATTATAGTATGAGAATTAAGTAAGATGAAAGTAGATTTTCACTCACATTTGATGTTAAAATTTGGTGTTTATTGTGAGAGGGTAGGACAAGAATGAAAACATATTAAAATGTGTTTCATAGGAAAAAAAACAAAAAATTTAGGAATAAAGCTATTTGACTATAACTGCCTACCTATATCCTGAAAAATAATTATTTTCCATTATAAATATTTTTACTTAATGGGCCTAGTCTAATTATCAAGCATTTATAACAGCTATAATAATAAAGAAGTATATAATTGTTTTTGTATCATTTAATGTATAATGTAAGTTAAAATAACTGATTTGAACATAATTTTTATTTAAATATATCTAATTAGTGAATTTTTTCAGGACTGACTACATTTTAACTCAGATATAAGTTAAGTTATAATACATATTTAGGGTTTCTCACTAAACAGAAAATTCCCAGGGAAAAACAAAAGAGTGATTTTTGTTAGTATGTTTGTTTTATTTTGTTTTTCTATAAATGTGACCCCAAATTGGAATCACCAGAATGAAGAAACAAGTGCAACTTGATGCAGACATTTCTGGAATACATTTAGTTAGTGTCTCCACATAGTGCACATAGTGAAACATAGTTCTAAGCACTGTGAAAAATGCATGTGTGCACAGGCATGTGCATACATGCACACACACATGCATGTACACGTAAACATGGAAGGAGAGAGCCAAAGTTATTCTGTAATAGCAAGTCACGTTTGCTCCCGTAAACAAGCTTGTTTGAACCAACACACAAGATGTGTTTGATCACAAGTAGGCAGGAAATGTGTCAGCATGTATGTTTGTCCCTGACTGGATAATGAGAAATATAATAAATTATGGGTTTTGCCTTTTTTTCTTTTAATTTCCTGCAAAACTTGCTGGGATCACAGAGTGGACCTGACCAGAGTCTATCCTGGTCAGTGTTTGGTTAAAGTTTGCTTCAAACTTCAGTCAAAATTATGGAACTGGTTTTTTTTTCTTATGAAATTCAGAATTAATGGGAGACTAGTATTAACTCAGAAGGAAGACAGAAAACAAGGGGTTTTGTCCTGAGAATCCTGCTCCCCTCATTATTTGTTTCTCGAAGATCTTCAGCATTAACACTGAACAAAGTCATTCCTTTTAAGAGCCCTTTCTAAAATCAATAACACATTTTATCCTGTGGATATTCCCATTTATTAAACATGAAAATGGACAGATTCCCACGTGTATATTTCCATGTAGCCATCCCGGGTCTCATATCTAAATAAGCCTATTATGTAATATACATTTTACAAATCTTAGGAAAAAATAACTTCTTTGACTTTGATTAATCCCTTCCTTGAGCCCACTTTACAATCATCATGGTATTCTTTCCACAGCCATCACCTATTCTATGATATGGGTTCCTGGAAAGAAAATATACTCAAAGCTTTCCTCAAAAAATTAAGGCAGGCTCATTTAACTCCCCCCATCTTGGTTTCCTCACTTCCCCTTTAAGCTTCTTTTCCTTTTAACAAGGATTTTACATCTGCCCTTTATAACAAGTCTCTCCACGAAGCTGCCCACCTACTGATATTTTTGGCATGAAAATACTTTAATCACCAGGTAATTTTCTGCACTCTTACAATTTATTGCCTCTGTTGCTGTCTCTTAAAAACACCCGTTTTTTTCTCATTTAGTTCAATTTAACAAAGTGGTGGGGAGAGACTCTTACACTAATAACAAAACAATACGTGCCTTGCTTAAATTGAGTTAGCAAACACATCTTATTACTACTTAACTAAAGAAGAGGAACGCTTGTCAGGCCAGAAGAGGTAAGGCCTGGGTCCTTCCTCTCTCTTCTGTAGGAACTCTCATTTGTACCTAAATACTTGCATCACAATGACTAATATTTGATTGGTTAGGCAGGTTAACTTAACTTCCCCAAAGTAAACCTGATTGAACAAGAGAGCTAGCTGGTAGTTCATTCTGTACTCTCAATTAGAGAACTATAAATTTTAACCTATCTGGGTGACTTTAACTCATAATCCTATCCTCCCAAATAGCTACTGTACCATATTTATCTATATATCTAAGCAACTATCACTGCATATCTCCTAAATTTTTAAAATCACCTTGGGAATAAATTTCTTGGGTTATAAATTATATTTATTAGCAATCAGAATTTTAGGCAATGATCTCATGTTAATTCATTCTCAGTCTTCTAGTAAGGCTTAATCTTATAAAGACCCTTAACCCCGCCACTGGAGACTGATGATTTCACAATAATCAGGGTGTCTTTGTTTAGTTTTTGTATTTTTTTCTTTAGCCTTCTGGGTTATGGAGAGACTATCTATGCATAATATGAAGCAATTACACAATATGTATAAAATGGTCAGAGAGAAACTATTTTATTATAGAAATCTAGAAGATCATTGGCTATGAGGTACCAAAGTAAGAACTGTGGGTTCACAAAGGCTGACTAAATAGCAAAACAGGGAAAGACAACCCGGGGGGAGAGACTGAGAACTACAAAACCAAGAACGTGATGATCTTTTTAAGACACGGAAGAAAACATTGTTGTGGCTCAAGGAAAACAAGATGACAGTTGTCTGTGGCAATCACAAGTTATGTAAAAAGATAATATCTAAATCAAGAGTGGTCAATTTGTTTCTTTGTTTGTAGATATATGATATTGGCTATGGTATCATAGATTTAAGGTCGTTTTGGAGTAATGAATCTAAGTCCATGTCTTAATATCCAAGATACAGGCATTAGAAGAAAAAAGAACAAACATCTTTTTTTTTTAGAGATTTTTTTTCAGAGACAAGAAGGTCCTAAGGCCTATCTTATACTATCCTGCCATAATTCCAATTAGCTGTTATCCATTGTAATGGAGGGCGACAGTGTCATCAAACAGAACTTTACAAGACTGTGTTCATCCTGTTGGGTCCTTGGGCTCAAACGACAGTGGGTAGAACAATAACCTTCTCCTAATTGGACCTGATTAAAGGGCTGTGGCTTTGAGGAATTCTTCAAACCCTTTTGATATTAGTGCTTCACAAACCAGAATCTTCATTATAATAAAAAACGTCACAGACTCACTTTTACGAATGTCTAGGATGCCAAGTTAGAAAGAAATGAATGCCACCAACACTTTTTAAATCTACCCTTTTTCTGATCATACTCAAAACTTGCAAGAAAACCTGTTATAAGAAAACTGTGTGCTATCGCAATTTAGATGTCTCTTTGACAACTGCCGAAAAAGGGGTGAGTTTATAGAAATCGAGCAAAATGAATTGTTATCAAGAATTGCTTTAGAAAGGATCAGGATCTGAAGTGCTTACTGTAGAATCACTAAGCTCTACAAAAGGAAACTTAGCTCATAGGCCAAACCACTCCCAAACATGCATGAGACACTTGAATCACAGGCTGTGAAAAGGAAACATGCAACTAGAAAATGGCTTAGCTGGTTTTCTTCTTCCTTAAGAGATGACTTCAGAAAATTGGAGGAAATCAGTGATATTTTGTACTGAATATTACCATACTCTCTGAACGTGTACGCTAAATCCTGGTGCTACTGGCAGGTGAAGGAATCCCGGGGACATGGAGACTAACGGGTGGAAATCAGGCAGTTAGGTTTATGAACTTGTCATGCTATCAAGACCCAGACCTTATCTTATTTCTGCCTTGGTTTCCTAGATGTCACTAGGTAAGTTGTGGTTCTCTGTTGCATGTTTCCAAAAGTATGGACTGCCTCTCCACTGTACTAACACCATCGGGGACAAGTGACCATAAACTAACTGAAACAATTTAAACCGTTAGTTAAACTTAATCTTCTCTCGCGTTTGGTTCATCTGAAGAAATTTTGGCACAGGAGAGAACTACTGACAACCACAAATACTTAAATATGTATTTGGAAGCATGGTTTTCTTTTTGTTTGTATATGTTCGCATGTGTGTACCTGCACACGTGTGAGCATGCATTTAGAAGCCAGAGGACACCTTTGGGTGTGATTCCAATAAGTCCACCTTATTTTTTTCCCGTCACTTTTCTCATTAGTCTAAAGCTCATCAGATAGGTGAATCTGGCTGATCAGCAACTCTAGGTATCTGCCTGTCTATACCTTCACAGCACGGAGGACACAGGAATCCATCACCCCACAAAATTTTTTATGTGAGTTGTTACAAGGATCAGACCCAGCTCCCAAAGCTTGCTCAGGAACTGCTTTGCTGACTGAAATATTTTACTAGTTCATAAATATTATTCTCTTTAATTTTAAAATATATTTTGAGTGGTGTAGATTGATGAGACCACTGTAAAAATAAAACAGTAAGACTGGATGGCTTAAATCATGGTAATTTCTTTTGTCAGAATGCTAATATCTAGATATCTAAGATAAGACTCCTAGCAGATAAAGAGTCTCCTTAAATATCTCTTTGAGATTCAGAAGAAAGCCTTCTTATTGTTCTCTTGCATATTCATCTTGGTTATATCATTCCTAATTCCTTATGCCACCATTCTGATGAGTTTAGATCCTTTTACTTATGACCCCAGTCAACCATAGTTATTTTTATAAAGGATCTTTTTTATGAATAAAATCTTGCTATTAAATATTGAGGTCAGGGTTTCAACATAAACATTTTTGACCAGGAAGTAATTTGTAACATGTAGTTTGAAATAAAACTTGGAAACATACCCAGTAAAATTCCCTTTCAAAAAGCCTTGAAAATAACACAGCTTAAAATAAAATGTAAACAATAAAGAGTATGTACAACCTCCCCACATATGCATAATATTAGGCTTTCTCCACTGCAAATAGAGGGAAGTTGGGTTGCTTTGGTCCTTTCTCTATGTCTAAGTGTCCATTCTTGCCTTGCTTGGTTCACTACTTACAAATATTTGCTACTAGGCAAGCTTCTTCATTTAAATTTTAATCTCCTTTTGTTATACGTATAGAACGTTAGTATTATTCTTATTATGTTATACAAATGTTTAGATCTATCTAACCATAGAACTGCAAATAATAAATTACTTTTGCCAAGATTTGATTTTGTAATGCGATAAAGCCAGCATTTTCTGAAACCTTATGCAGTGTTTATGTAGCATTTAATCACACATACATGGATTCAGGATGGAGATGTGGATAGATTGTAACTTCTTAAACTATGGAGAAGTGAGAATAGAATCAAGGCCAAGTAAATATGAGATATTGAATGCCAAAGACTGTGGTCAGAACTGTAACTCAACACATGTATTTAAGATGGTCCATCTTAGTGGAAAGAAAGAAACTTGTGGCAGGGATCACAGGCTTTAAGAGCTAAGCGGCAATTCACAAAAAGACTCTAGTCTATACCCTGCAGTCTATACCAGTGTAATAACCGGAATATAATTAGCCACCAAAGGCTCATAGGGAGTGGCACTCTTAGGAGATGTGGCTTTGTTGGAGTAGGTGTGGCATTGTTGAACTAAATGTGGCTTATTCACTTCCTGGATCAGAATGTAGAAATCTCAGCTCCTTCTCCAGCACCATGACTGCCTGCACTCTTCCATGATTCCAGTTATGACATAATAGACTAAACCTCTGAAACTGTAAGCCAGCCCCAATGAAAAGTTAGTCTTTATAAGAGTTGCCCTGATCATGGTATCTCTTCACAGCAATAGAAACCCTATCTAAGACAACCAGTGAAACGGAGAATGAGATCACATCCCTCAAAAGGGATTGAACCTATAGGCATACCAACTTTGATTTCTAGCTTCTAGAATTATGAGAAATTCATTTCTGGGTTTTGTACAAGGAATATTTGTTATTTTACTTTAGTAGTTCCATCTAACTAAATAGATTCTTAGCCTAAGATTCCAGATAAACTTTCCCTTGTTTGTTTGTGAAGTTATACAGGATCTCTTGGACTCCAGACTACAGAGAAGGGATTCTTACCTGTAACAGTCCACATCATGTTAGCTATCAAGTATTATAAAGAAAATATTTAATTGGTAAATCTAATCCAAGAAAATTTCTGTATTGTTGAAACAAAGGACTGTTTTGATGACCGATCCGCCATCAGTTATGTGTTTACTTCACATTTATTGGAATGTGACACTCAGAAACATTATTGTGGGCACAGTCTTCATCCTATTTTGTTCTTCATGAGAGTTATTGGATTTCAACCTCATTTGTTTTCCTTTCACTAGAATGGGCTTCATAAAAATAAGAGGTTTTTATTTTTATCTCATCTAAAGTATAAAACACTAAAGACTGTACCATTAATCTTACATAACATTGTTCTTTAGTTTTGCGTCAGACTCATTTCAGAACATGTCAATGCTTGTTTTTCTTTTGGTGTTACTAGAGATATCATGATATTGATTATTAAATAAGTAAATAGACATCTCTTATAAAGAAAGAAATTTTAATGGTGTCAGCAATAAATCAAAGTAATGGCAAAGATTTTTAAATGCTGATTTTTTTATTCTTATATATTTTTGTTTGGAGATTTTTCAGGGATTTTTATTTAGCTTGTGGGGAAGGAGACTGAAATAGATGTATATTATTAGTGTATTAATTGACTATAAGCATAGTACCAGTATTCACTTAATTTAATTTATATGCAGCAAGTACTTTAATTACACTTGCATCACGTTTTAGTTATCTATGGTAAAATTGTGATTTTGGCCATGACTATACACTGAAAAATTACCTAGGAGAAAAATAAAATACTCATCTTTTCTGTAATAACTTATGGCCTATGATACACTGACAAACTAGACAGAGGAATAATTGAACACTACTCTTTCATTTCTATATTTTTAAACTGGTTTCATGCAAATTTTGTTTTCATATCTTTGTGACCTCCTTGAAAAGAAGGGTGAGGTGTCAACTCCTAATGCGTACCCGTTCCCACTCTCTAGGACCCTGCTATCTCATCTTTCAGTATTAAATTATAATAATTTATTTGTAGAAATAAAATTCTGAAAGAAGATTTAAGTGGCACTTTTAGCTATTCAGATTTCCACTAAAAATAAATCTGTCACAACAGCTCAAAACTGTGAAGACTCATGTCTGGAAGCTGTAGGCATCTTAACTGCCTTCCCTGCTTCTTTACCTATGTGTATGAATCAACCTTAATAACAAAATGCATCTGCAGATGTAACAGAAAGTTTGTTTCAGAAGATGAGTCAGTTTTAGTGAACCAGTGCTGCTCTTTGGGACTTTTGAATAAACCTTAATAATTTTCAGCAATTCCTAACACAAGAGATTTGGGGATAGACCCACTGGTGTAATAAAGAATTTAGTCAATCCTAGGATACTCTTTGTTGTCTAGGTTCTCTGGGGTTATGGGCAGTAGGCTGGTTTGTCTATGCTTCATGTCTAAAAGCCACTTATGGATAAATACATATTATATTTGCCTTTCTGGGTCTGAGTTCCTTCACTCAATATGGTTTTTTCTAGATCCATCCATTCATCTGCAAATTTCAAGATATCATTATTTTTTACAGCTGTGTAGTACTCCACTGTGTAAATGTACTACCTTTTCTTTGGATCTACATGGGAAGGAGAAAAAGACAACCTCTCCAGTGCAAACTTGGAGCATGGGACTCATGGGAGAGGGTGGAAAAGAGGGGAATGGAGAAAAATGAGTAGCTCGATAAAAACAATAAAATAATTCAGTCAAGAACTGATATGAAGGTCTGTCTTTCAACCATCTTCAAAGAAAAAATTTGTGGAAATTATTTTCAAAAAAGAGAGGCTCTCTTTGAGCATAAAAGGCATTATTTACAAGTCAAAGTCTTAAAATAATTTGGAGTTAATTTTGCTGTTGTTTTTCTGGGCATCTTAGAAATACTAGGTATAAGCAGTCTAATAATAAACAAATTTGCTCTTATTTCTACAAACAATTTATGTTGCCATTTACTATGTAAACTATGATTGATATTTCCACTGAAATCTGGCCCTGCCTTTACTTTTTGCTTATAATCATTTTGTGTATTCATTGTTTATAATATAAACATGTTCATTTAATTATTCATGACTCTCTGAAAATACATGGAACTAACAGAAATTTGTTAGGTTTAAATTGTGCGGTAAGAAGTATGCATAAACCTGAGTGTATACACCAGTATATACACTCAAGTTAAATAAAACTGTGGTTTCTGGATCTCAGTTGTTTTCCTAATTCAGTTCAGGTATTCGATGTTGCTTCTTATTACCTATGGCATTTCAACTCTAATGGTTCTGGATAAGTTACATTGTTTACTCTCTGTGTTTTCCTTAGTTTTAGAGGAAGGAAGCTCAGTCTTTATGGACAGCAACCTCTACTTCATTTCCCTTTGTTTCATGGTGCTTTTATCTTTAGTTACATCAAAGGGACACAAGGAGATTTTCATTTCTAAGAAAAAATAAATTATGCCCTCCACTACAGCAATAATGTTCATGCAACCCAAATACTCAATATAGTCAACAAATGTATTTTCCACCAAAACTCACATTTTAGCTTATATTTTATTATTCTGTTAGCACATATATGTTATACATATCAATAGTAGTCATTTTGAAATTCTTACAGATTTATTTTATTTTAAATTATATGTGTCTGGCTGAGTATGTGCAGGTGGCTACGGAAACTTGGGGAGATCAGAAGCTTCAGATGCCCATGGAGCAGGAGTTACAGGCAGATGTGAGCACATTAACCAAAGCTGGAGACAAAACTTGGTTCCCCCATAAGAGAAATACCAGATGCTGACTGCCAGTGTACAGTGTCTTCCATAGGTATTTATGAATTAAACTCCAGATGCCAGTAAAATTTTATAGACACTAGACATTGGATTTCATAAAATGCATGGAGTTTTTGTGTTTTACCTTTTGCCTCCTTCTATTTTGATGCTCTATATTTCAACTGATTAGCAAGGGGCCTAATCATACTTAGCTTTTGAAGAGACTTGACATTTTCCTTTGTTTTACAATTTTTAACAGTGATCAAGCTACTAAGTAATTTTAGAAAAAGGAAATTATCTAGATAATTATCTATATAGGCAGAGCAAACTTATTAGAAAAATTATTCCATTGGTGATTTTTCAACTTTATTTTATTTAAAAATACCAAATAAATGAATGCTCATTTAAGGTAGATTGCAGATGATTTTCTACAATATTTAATAAAAATGAACTGGTTATTACGTCAAATATCTTCAACTCTTTCCAATATCATTTTTCTATCATAGTTTCTCTTTTCTCACTGAAGTGTAACTTTTTAAATGAAAATTAACGAGGGAAATAAAAGAGCAGAATGACCTTTTAACCACTGAGTCATCTCTCCAGGCCCATCAATCTGATGTTTCCATGCATACGTATTTTCTGAATTAAACGCTTCCAAAGATGACACTCAAAAATGGTATAGATGGAGGGCGTGGCCCCGCCCCCTTCCTTTCTGCTGCGGTAGCCATCTTTCAGTAACTCTCCAAAACGACAAACACAAAGGGAAAGAGGAGGGCCACTCGCTATATGTTCTCTAGGCCCTTTAGGAAACATGGAGTTGTTCCTTTGGTCACGTATATGTGAATCCACAAGAAGGGCGATATTGTAGACATCAAGGGAATGGGCTCTGTTCAAAAAGGAATGCCCCATAAATGTTACCATGGCAAAGCCGGAAGAGTCTACAATGTCACCCAGCATGCTGTGGGCATCATTGTAAACAAGCAAGTTAAGGGCAAGATTCTTGCCAAGAGAATTAATGTGCGGATTGAACACATCAAGCACTCGAAGAGCAGAGACAGCTTCCTGAAGGGGATGAAGGAGAATGACCAGAAGAAAAAGGAAGCCAAAGAGAAGGGCACCTGGGTTCAGCTGAAGCGCCAGCCTGCTCCACCCAGAGAAGCACACTTCATGAGGACTACCGGGAAGGAGCCTGAGCTGCTGGAGCCCATTCCCTTCGAATTCGTGGCCTGATGTACAAAAAGAAATAAAAGACCTGGACTCTAAAGGTTTTTTCTTAAAAAAAAAAAAAGGTATAGATGAGTAAGAATAAATAGTTCACTTATGCTTTTTTGTCTGGAGAAGTAAGCTTGAAAACAAGTGGATTTCTCAAACAGCCTCAAAAATGTCAAACAGACCTGAAGATTGCTCAGTGGTTCAGAGCCCTTAGTGTTCTGTTACAGGGGACAGGAGTTCAGTTCATGGCATGTCTGTGTCATGTCAGGGGTTCACTACCACCTGTAAGTTCCGATCCATGAGATGTGACATTTTCCTCTTGTCTTTGCAGATACCCAGGCATACACTCACATACACATTCCCACCCCACACAGTTTTTTAAAGACTTAAACACAGTAATATGGAAAAATGCAACCAAGAGGAATCTTCTCACACAGAATAAGTAGAAGAAATAAACAGAAAAGATGAAATTATGTGTAAATTTTTAAGAATTTACACATAATATTTCTTAAATAAATATTGGAAAGTAACTGTAATCTGCAGTGCATAGTTAAGAAATTATTTTGGAGATAGAATCTCAGGGTAATGAAACACAGATCAGCTAGCCTGAAAAGGGAAAGTCCCACTATCTTATCTACCTTTTACTGCTGTGTGATAAGACACGGTGGCCAAGGCAGCTTTTAGAAGAAATGGTTTGTTCGGGGCTTACAGTTCCAGCAGGTTAGAGTCCGTCCATAATGGCCAACAGTGGTGACAGGAAGCAGAGAGTGGAAGCCTTTACTGAGAGCTCATGTTTTGAATCACAAGTAGAAAAGAGAGGTCTATACTAGAAATGGCACAGTCTTTTGAAACCATAAAACCCACTCCCCCCCACACCCGCATATGTCCCCCAGCAAAGCCACACCTCTTAGTCCTCACCAAAGCAGCCAAAACTGAGAACCAAGAACTTCAGTGCCAGAAATGTTTCATTCAAACTTATTAAAAGAGAGGTGATTATCCAGAGTCAGTAAAATTTATAACGAATGGTCACGAAAGTATAGGGGGCTGTCCTGGCCCCAAGGAGAATGGTGTAAGTTAAAAAGACAGACAGCCCTCAGAAGTCAGCAACTAAAGAACAGAAGCTAAGCACAAAATGGAACTATTTCCTTAAAAAATATCCAAGTCTTCATTCTCAAAACAAATCAGAACCTAACAAAGCAAGCACCATCAATGAAAGAAACAAACTGTTTATATAGAGATCCTATGCATGGGCTTGAGATACTTAGTAAGCCAGCTAAATACAGATGGCTGTTGTTTCCAATTGTTTTACAATTCATTGGAAAATTATGCTGTTCTGAGGTTTATTAAGAAAAACCATCCATTTTGTCATTATTCTGATCAATATTGCACAATATATTTTAACTACTCTTTAACATTTAATCTTTCTGGTTATAGTTGAAATAAATGGCAGGATGGGAATGTAATTCAACTGGTAGAGTGTTCACCTAGCACACATGAAGACCTAGGTTCAACCCATAGTATTTCATAAAATCAGTGTGGTTGCAAAGTCCGTAATACCAACATTTCTTGAGGTATTTCTAGTGGTAGAGGAGACAGGAGGATCAGAAGGGTATAATAGCCCATAGCAGCTTCAATATCAGTCTGGAATATACAAGAATCTATTTCAAAAGAAAAATAAAACAAATATAATTTTTTTGTATATGTGTACTTGTGTTTTGCTTTTTTGTCATGCTGAAGCTCAAATTTAGGGCCTACATATGAAAGACTAATGTATTGCTATCCTTAGCTGTATCCCTAACCTGAGATGATGTCTTAAATATAGTGTGCAATTATAAATTAAAGATGAAGTATGATAAAATCTGTTTTTGGATCTGTGTGTTTTGGCCATTTATATTTTAAGAAAATAGAAAATGTTTGAAATTACATTTGTCATTTGTCTCCTGTATATATTTTCTCTATTTTGTTTCTTTCTTCCTTTTGTATTATTTTCATGCTTTGGAATTATACTTTCATGCTTTTCAGCCAATTTGCTATTTGGTTTTGTTTATTTTTTTTCAGTAGTTTTCAGGAGAATATTTAATACTTAACTTTTTGAAATCTGATTAGAGTATGTACTTCCACTTTAAGGATACACAAGCACCTTCCAGCCTTAACTGTTTTTGACCCTAACTGTGGCTTTGTTTGTCACATGTATTATGTTTATACACTTAAAATATTGTCCCGAGTGTTAAAATTTGCTATTAATGATCTTAAACATTTTAAACGGGGGAGTTTTTTATGCTTTGTTTCACCAGATTTAACCAATTTTGTTACCCTCTTTATTTCTAGAGTTTCAAGATTTCCTGAGTGGTAATTTCCTCTATTAGAAATATTACTCTAATTTTAAAGCAAACATACTGCTAACCATAGCCTCTGAGTTCCCAATTCTCACTACAGGATCCCTGTCCCATGATGCCTAGGGGCCTGTGGGGTGTGGCCACTCTGAAGAATTCAGACTGAAAACTCCTTTCCTCTCTGTCCTCTATTTCCTCACTACCTTCTGTTTATTACACTCAGATGATCCTCCATGATACACAACATAGTGTTTTCTTCTACATCAGTGGGAGACTTTTTTAACTTTAATTGTCAAATTTTGATTACAAGATAATGGATACTCTTTAAAATCTGTCTCATGTTAAACACATTAAGGTTCTTGAATTTATAAAGCTATCTATTTTTTTACCAAATTTGAAAATTTTGTAGCTATTATTTCTTATTTTTTCTTTCCTTCATCAAATCAAGTAATACAAAAGCTAAAGACTAATATTTTTTATGTACTAAGACAAATTTTTATCTACTCGTGTGAGGCTTTGCTTTATATTTTATTTTGGCCTTCAAATGTCATAAATTCTGTTGCTTTTTGCTTTTGGCATTTTATTCATTTATCTTTATTGTACTATTTACCATATCAATATTTACTACAGGTTTTGTAGTTTAAATTTTTTCATTCAGTCCTTTCTTTTCAATTATTTTTATTATGTGTTGTATTAGCCAGGGTTTTCTAGAGGAACAGAACTAATAGAATATGTGTGTATTTGTGTCCATCTAATATATTCCTATATGTGTGTGTATAAATGTGCATATATATGTGTATATATATGTATATGTATATATATATATATGATTTATTAGAATGATTTATAGATTGTGGTCCAGCTAATCAAAATGGAAAGTTCAAGAATGTAGTAGTTGTTCAGTCCACAAAGCCTGATATCACAACTGGTCTTCAGTATACATCAGAATCCCGAATAAGCAGTCTTATTGGATTGGCCAACCAGAGTGTGGACAAAGAGGTAAAGAGCAAGAGCATCCTCCTTCCATGTCCTTTATATAGGCTTCCACCAGAAGGTGTGGCTCAGATTAAAGGCAGATCTTTCCACCTCAAAATATTTGAATTAAAAGTGGGTCTTTCCACTTCAGATGATTTAATAAAAAAAAAATCCTTACAGGTGTATCCAGCCTCTTGGGTTTTATCTCATTTCAGATGTAGCCTTATTGACAACCGAGAATAGTCTTTCATCACCCATGTACTACTATTATGTGCTTATTATTTTGTTCTCTCACCTATGTCTACATGGTATTGCTCACTTTTTAAAATTTTAGTTACTTTTATCCTAAAGTTTTACATTTTAATTAGGGAAAACTGGCTGCAATGAGACACACACCCCCTTTCTGAGTAGAAGTCTCTCACGATGTTCCATCATAGCCCTATTTATGCAGTCAAGACCCATTTTTACAGTTCAGGAACCACTTGTGCCTTAAGTTATTTAACCACATTTTAAAGTTATATATAAAGGTATTTCTATTCAAAAGACATAGAAACTTTAATTAGCATGAAATATTAATTTACTTGAAACAAAATTAAGAAAACACGTAATGGTAGGTGAGCACTTGGAAATCGGTTTACCAAATCACTTTCAGGCAACAGGATGATTAAATTAAACAGCCCATATGGAGTTTCTTTGCTTACTAAATGTCTTTATTTATATTAAACAAACAACTCATATATTTTATACAATTCATACACTTAAATTACTGTAGCTTTCACGTATTTGTTTTTGAGAAGTAATTAAGGTTTTAGAGTTGTTGAGATGACATGCAGTGTGCAAAAGACTAAACTCTACAGTTCTATTTCTTATGTATTTGTAGTCTCTACTGAAGTGGAAATTTAAACTGCCTCAGCTTCAATATAAAATGCCCCACAGCCTCCTCAGTCCCCAACTTCTGTCACCACATTTTGTTTTTTCCTTAAATAAGTCAAATGGGCAATTTGGTTCTCCTGCAAAAAGACTGTGCTATCATGCTCAATGGGTTAAATTACTAGGACATTTTACATTCTCCTGAAGTATGTCAACCTTGTTGGACTATAATAGTGATTCCAAACTATACTGGAAACAACAGTTGATGATAACACTTTCCGAAGGCGGCTAGAGAAATGGCTTAGTGGTTAGAGCACCCGCTGCTTCTAGAGGACCAACCTTGTGTCACAGCTCCCATGTTAGCCAGCTCACAATCACTTGTCACTTCTGCACCTAGGGCCTGGACACCCTCTACTGACCTTCTCAGGTACCTGCATACACACGATACAAACTCACAAATATTGCATACACATAAAAGGAATCTGAAAAAAAAAATCTCAGAGATGCTGATACAGCATAGTTCTTGAGTACATGTCAGTGACTAAGCTAAAGTATAATTTAAATAAAGAAAGGTACATAGATTATTTCATAATTTGTGAAATGCCCAATAAATTTAGCTACTATTTTCTTCTGTTGGGACTCAGATTATGGTATTTGTTATAAACTACACATGTCTTTATTCTACCCCCCCCCCCATGCTTTTTCTATGTTTCTTTAGTGTTGTTTGGTTTTGTGTTGTTTTGTTTCTGAATAAGGGTAAGTTCTCTCCTTGCAGCCCTGGCTTTTCTAAAAGTCACTACGTAGAGCAGGATGACCTTGAACTTGCAAATATCTGCTTGCCTCTGCCTCCCAAGGGCTGGGATACAAGGTGTGTGCCAGCCACCATGTTTGGCTTTTCTACAGGATTCTTGTTTAAATTTTTTTCGCCCAGTCTTGACCCTTTCATTTTCTTTCTAATCTTCCACTGGAACACATATCGTTACACATCAGATTATGTTGTTTACCTGATTCCAACACGTTAATAACCCTCTGTTATCAACAACTCAAATTTGAGGGTATTATTATAAAAATTGTGTGGCTGTGTATATGGATGTGTGTGTATGTATATGTTTGCATGAGGGAGTGTATGTTTGCCGTGGGGTACATGTGGAGTTCATGGGATAATTTTCAGCAATTGTTTCTTTCTTTCTTTCTACCTAAGAGTCCTAAAAGTGGAGCTCTCAGGCTTGGCAGCAGTCATTTCCTTCCATACAGAGGATTTTACCAGCCCCAGGATTATGTAAATTGTCCCTCATTTTTTCAATGGCAAACATCTACCTGCTTCCCAACACTGAACTTGCAACTCCCAAGGCATCACGTGATGTATAAAGTCTCCCAAGTTATCACTTCCTGTTTCTTTTTCCAGCTGATTCTCCAAGTGAGAATCACTTGAACATCCACCTGCTGTTTTTTTTTTTCTGATATCTGAGGAAAAAACTGGAAAAAATCCCACATTTTCATCTTACTGCAAAATACCATTTGTGATTTTTACCATACAACACATGCTATTCTAACTATTAATTATGTTCTAAAAATATATTTCATACAAGCTAGTGCCTCTACCTGTGTTAACCAAATGATATGTAAAGGAAACAGAGGTGTAGTAAGCAACAGTACTATTGAGACTAAGGAGGGACCTATGTTGGAAATACTAGCAGCCCAATCTTCTCCTCCATTCCACTGGAAAGCATTGCAATAGTGAGTTCAGACCTATTCAAAGATTCCTGTTGAGTCTACTCATTGAGAACAACTTAAAACTTCGCTCTCACCTGTGGTTCTTGCCATTGTTATAAGATTTTATTTTTATAATAGGATCAAGAGCCTGAGCTGGCAGAGCTGCAGTAATCCCAGAACTGTGACACCTGTCTCTGCTCTGAAATTCCAAGGTTTCACAGTCACGGTTTTTATAATTATCTTCTACTTGTACTCGTGATGAATATTGCAAGGAGATTCTAATACACTAACTACCCTTGAAGCAGATCAAGAAAAGGACTTATTTAGTAGCAATTCTGTACTCTTTTTCTTGAGGTGAAAAGAGACAATGTCTTAATACAAATACCAATTTATGATGATGGCTTGATTTTTTTCTTGGCTTATGAACCATGTTTTCTAGGACAATGCCTATGAAATGCATCTGTAGAATTCATGTCATCTGCACTTTACTGAAGCTGTTTTTATTGTTGCTCACTATTCACTGCAAAACTGGTAGCACTGTCCTTTCACTTTTACTATTGCAATGACTGCAATTAAATTCAGGAACCATTCACAGGGAATTAGACTTAATAGCCTTTGTGTATATAATCCCATTCCTGCTAATATCCCTCATTTTCACCTCCACTTTCTATTTCTTTCTACATTGCCCCATCTCTATCTAAAGACAGAAAAGTCTCACAAAATTTATCAGTGGAATATAAGGCATACAGAGTTCACACTGCTCTTTTTTATCCTCTTTTATATGAATAGTCTATTAGAATTTAATTATTCCAGGAAAAGAAGTAATTTGAGGGACTCAAAACTCATGAGTTTTCTGCATTAAACCCAGGAGTTGCTGTGTAAAATCAGGACATATGTGCATATACACATATAAATATGTACATGTGCATCATATATATTTTATTCTATATAGTCTACATTTTATATGTAACACATGTAATATTACCATGCTTTCTAACCATTAGTAATTATAGTTTAATAAAAATATAGTGGCACAGAGGTCTATAATGTTCAATAAATAAGACTGTCAGGGAGACTGAAGGGGGCGTGGCAATGGATTATATCTCCTAGACATCTACTTATCTAAATACTCAAGGTTTTTGATTGCATTGTCCATGTTAAAAATGAAAGTGTCAAGACCACATCAGCAGCACATATGCTAAAATTGGAACAATGCAGGGAAGATAGAATTAGTTCCTGGATAAGGAAATTCATTAAGTATTTCAAAGTATAAACATTTTCTGTTGTAGCCAGAACCTGGAAACAACCTAGATGCTCTTCAACGGAAGAATGGATGAAGAAAGTATGGAATATATACATATTAGAGTACTACTTAGCAGTAAAAGACAATGACTTCTTGAATTTTGCATGCAAATGGATGGAAATAGAAAACACTATCCTGAGTGAGGTAAGCCAGACCCAAAAAGAGGAACATGGGATGTACTCACTCATATTTGGTTTCTAGCCATAAATAAAGGACATTGAGCCTATAATTCGTGATTCTAGAGAAGCTAAATAAGAAAGTAAACCCAAAGAAAGACATATAGTCATCCTCCTGGAGATTAACTTTCATCAGGCGATGAAAGCAGACAGAGACAGTGACCCAAATTGGAACACCGGACTGAAATCCCAAGGTCCAAATCAGGAGTAGAAGGAGAGAGAGCAAGAGCAAGGAACTCAGGACCACGAGGGGTGCACCCACATACTGAGACATTGGGGATGATCTATCGGGAACTCAAAAAGGCCAGCTGGACTGTGACTGAAAAAGCATGGGATAAAACCGGACTCGCTGAACATAGTGGACAATGAGAACTGCTGAGAAGTCAAGATCAATGACACTGGGTTTTGATCCTACTGCACGTACTGGCTTTGGGGGAGCCTAGGCAGTTTGGATGTTCACCTTACTAGACCTGGAAGGAGGTAGGAGGTCCTTGGACTTCCCACAGGGCAGGAAACCCGGACTGTTCTTCGGGCTGATGAGGGAGGGGGACTTGATTGGGGAAGGGGGAAGGATATGGGAGGCGGTGGAGGGGAGGAGGCAGAAATCTTTAATAAATAAATTAAAAAAAAAACATTTTCTGTTGTTTTTAGAAACAGGAGTTCTCTCTGCAACAGTCATGGTTCTCCTGGAACTATGTAGACCACGTTGGCCTCAAACTCACAGAGATCCAACTGTCTCTGCCTCTCAAGTGCTGAAATTAAAGGTGTGCTCTACCACAGCAAGCAGAAAAGTATAAACAATTTTAAAAGACTCATCGTTCATTAAATTCAGAAAGATGACATTATAACTCATCAAAGTTATATAATTAACCATGGTTAGCCATCTACAATTGCTTGTCACAATACTGATTTTGGCAGTGCTAAAGTCACGGGACACTTAAATTGCCCAAAGTCAACAATGCAAGAAAGCAGCACCTTTTCTAGAAATCCTTGATTCTGCTCACTCATTAATTTAAAAGAACATTTCTTGTTGATAAGACTTTTTCACAAGTCGCAGTGGTGCACAAGGGGGTTAACTGATTGACACTGAGGACATAATAACTGTGCAAACTACATGTGGATATTCACTTGTAGAACTAACAATACTTATTTGTCATTTTATTTCCACAGATACTAGTATTTCATCATTTAAAAGCATCCAGTCTAAATTTTCACAGACTGAAAAAAAAATTCACTAAAAACTACAGGCCCCAAATTGCCCCATGCCTTTGACTGTTTATGCAGGAGGAGGTCATAAAAAACCTGAGAAAAGAAACCAAACTCTCAATACAAGTTATATCTCAGGAAAGAACACATTCCATTAATTCATGTGTCTTTATTACCTTTCACGGAACTACAGAAACTGATAATTGTTCTATTTTCAGTGGAAAGTATAGATGCAAATCTATATAGTAACACTTAAAACAATTATTGCTTATCTTGTTAAAAATAAGATGGACTAATAAAATATTCTAAGACAGAGTATTCTGGCAAAGTCCACTTACTTTTTCTAAAGCCTGCTAATGCTCTCCACTTTAATAACAGAAATCCTCTTTGCAAGTTATTTAATAATACTGTCATCACTCTGCTGGCTACCTTAATTAGAACTGCCTGCTAGCTCTTCCTTGATTGCCACATGTTCTAACAAGTTATAAAATCTGATATTTTCTATTATAAGTTCTGCCTAACTCCAGAGTTTGACATTCACCACAAAATAAAGGGTTCATGTCTTAATCATATGTTATCTATACATGAAAAGTGTTTCATTGTTAATTTCTCACCTTTCTAAAACAAAGCATATGTTTCTATAGTATCAGAAAGATAATTAATCTGAACCCAAGCTCTGATTGAGAACCTTTCTGATCATATGTAGTCACCTGATATGAGATTTCCCTCTGTATGCTGTGATTACCATTGGTAAATAAAGGAACTACTTTGGACCTATAGCAGAGCTATAGGGGAACAGAGCTAGGCAGAGAAAATTAAGCTGAATGCTGGGAGAGAGAAGGTGGAGTCAGAGACAGAAGCCATCTAGCACAGCCAGGGACAGATGCCAGAACTTTAGCTGGTAAGCCACAGTCATGTGGTGATACACAAATTAATAGAAATAGTTTAAAGTATCATATAAAAGTTAGCCAATAAGAAGCTAGAGCTAATGGTCTAAACAGTGATTTAATTAATACAGTTTCTGTGTGATTGTTTTGGTTCTGGGCAGCCGGTACGAACAAGCAGCCCCCTGCAACATTCACTGATTTGTTATTTTATCAGGAAGAAATCAATATACTTGACTCAGTTTTTGTACACACAAGCATGTAAAGACTGTACATATAGTGTGTGCTTGTCAACAGTTTGCAAGGGACAATTTTAGATAGCATTGACACAAGAAAAGGAAGTGAAGGATATGAATAATGTACCTGAAGCCATAGAGATACATCGTACAGCAAAGACTCAGAAAATAGCTGAACATAAGGATCTTTAGGAAGGACCTCTTTGAAGGGTATTTCTCCGTGAGGTAATTTGATGATTAGAAGCATCTCTGCTGAGATCAATATGCTATTGATACTATTTTCTGGTTTGCCTCCTGAATGTTTTCACAGGGACAGGAAGCAATAATAGAGTGCTCATTTTCCCTTTTCTGTCTTCACTACAGAGTGGAGCTAATCTGATTTTGCCTTTCCTGAGATGCCACAGATGTAGCTCAGGAAAAAACTGCATAGTCAAAGGGAATGCTTATTGCACATCACAGTATTCTTAAAATTTACCAATTATTTTTGTTTTTCCTTTCAAACATTCTGTGTTGATTGCTGCAGGATGATTATCATTCTAGACTAATGCACTAGTTATCAACTAAGGCAATAATATGTGCATTTCCTGGTGCTATTTGACTGTAAATCACAGAGGCCTCCAAGGAAGCAGGACAGTTTCCTCTTTCTCTATATAACACAAACATGTTTGGACAACACATTGAATTTGTATTCATCTTATGTTAAAAAGCCAATTGTTACATAGAAGTAAGAAGGTTAACATACAAAAAAATGGGTGTTTTTGTATCTACTCATTACGCGCGCGCACACACACACACACACACACACACACACACACACATTGGTGAAAGTTGCTTGTTCATTCCTAGCTGCCCAAACCACGAAATAATCACTCAGAAACTATATTATTTGCAATATTGTTTGACCAATAGTTTAAGCATATTGCTAGTTAGCTCTTATATCTTTGGCTAACGCACTTTTATTAATCTGTGTATCGCAATGTGGCTGTGGCTTACAGACAAGGTTCCAGTATGTCTGTCTGTGGTGGTGGCTACTTGGCTTCTCACAGACTCCGCATTCTTTCTTCCAGCATTCAGTTTAGTTTTCCTGCCTAGGTTTATTCTGCTAAGTCTCTGACTAAAACAGATTTATTTATTAACCAATAAATGCTTTTATGGTTAGACATAGACAGAAGGACTTCCCATATGATGGAAAAACCAGGTTATGAGTAATATTTTCAGGCTTACTTTTCTCAGTAGCAACATCATTTTGGAAAGAAAATCCTGGGTCAGGCAGATACATAGTTGCAAATGGCAAATGCTTTTTAGCAGTTAATCATACTGATAATTATTTGTATTTTAATAAACAAATCTCACCTGAAATTCAGAGAGTAAAACAGTTGCGCTGGTCAGCCTTACAGACCAGGTAGTGGTGGCACATAGCTTTAATCCTAGTAGTTGCCATAGAAATTGTGTGGTAGTGGTACACAACTTTGATCCCAGCACTAGAGAGAAATATAAGATGGGAGGAGACAGTTCTCAGACACATTCTTATTCTAAAATTCCTGGAGGCAGTATCACCATTTCAGACTGAGGTAGAGCAACATTTCAAATTGGCACACAGTAACTCAGAACATATTATAAAGATGCATAGTATTTACAAAACTGGTTTCATAGTGAAGCTAATTTTTAACTCAAACTGAGGTATAGGTAAAAGTCAGTGTCTGGCTGTTCTGCTTTTCTGACTTTCAGGTTGAACACCAATTTCTGTCTCTGGGATTTTATTAGTTGTACTACAGTTCATTCTTTTCTTTTAGAATATTCTTTTCTACAAGTGATGCAGAAACATAAAGAAGAAGCATTTATTTTAAACTTTAACAATATTAATGCATACATATATTTAGTACAAAACAAAAAACTAAAATTAAAATCTCTATGAAAAAATCTGATTTAATAACATCTTATGGTAATTTATTAAAGGTTTACATGATATTTTGCAGTTGATCCACTGGACCATGATGAAAATGCACTCAGCAGAAAACTCTGAGTCTTTGCCTGGTGTTTATCTGATGGTGACTCATGTATGTAGCAGTGCCTGTAGCATGAAGAAGTTCTGTCTTTTCTGTTAATTAACTTGAGGTATAGTGACAGAATAAATATAAATTGTATGTGACAACTTAGCCTTCATTAGATGCTTTTTGGCATCATTTAAATAATGTGAAGAAATTGAGAATGAGATTGAATATCTTTAAATTAGTCATCCCACTGGTCTGGTGAGATAGCAGCTTTCTGGATAATAATTGTGCAACTGCTGATTCAATTTCCACACAGAATGTTTCCAATAGTAGGCAATTTATTTGCAAGTATTTTCTGAAATATTAGACAGTGTGCAAAAAATGGAATTTGAATTCCATTCCTTTCCTATCTGTAAAGCATGCCCACTTACTTGAAGCTAATGTGACTGAGGAGTGGTACCCAAGACAACTCCCTCCATAATTTAATTCTCCTCCCATTTAGCAAAAAAATAACTCAGTCATTTTCCATTCAAAAAATATTCCTGAATACTTATTATGTGCATTGAAGTAATATATTAAAAGATCTTAATTAAGGGAGCCATTTTACTGTTGGCAAAAGACTTGCCTCTAGAAGTGTACCCAGGTGTCAATGGAGATGTCCCCAGGTAGATACTTGGGCAGCTGAGGAGAGGGAGCCTGAAATGACCCTATCCTATAGCCATACTGATGAATATCTTGCATATCACCATAGAACCTTCATCTGGCGAT
>NC_022034.1:35823078-35826390 GCF_000317375.1 Microtus ochrogaster | reverse complement strand
GGGGGAGAGGGAGGGAAATGGGAGGAGGTGGAAATTTTTAAGTAAAAATAAATAAATAAATTTTTAAAAAAGATAAAATGGCGCAGCTTTTTTAAAAAGACTATTTCAGCCTTGCAAATGAGAAAAGTAACAAAACAAGTGTAAAAGGAAAATATGATCAAGGTAATGTCAGATTTACAAGCAAAAGGGATTAAAATTTCAGGAAAAAATAGATGTTACTTGAAGTAAACAGAGTGGACATTTGGGTTCAGGCTTCATGAGGGGCTAGATTTAGACAGGAGAAGATGGGGATTGCAGTATCAGCATAGACGAGACTAGAAGGAAGGGTGACTCTTCTGTGGTATGCCAATGCGAAAAAATGTGGTGAGTCGTTGATTACCCATTTGACAGGCTACACTCTGTAGTCTACAAATTCTACTCTCAAATTCTACGAGAGCCTTGTAAAATAGCTGTTTTGGTTATAGAAATCAGAGCACAGGAAACTTAAGACTTCACTGAGCTAATAGCTTCTTAGTGGTATCCTGAAATCCATGTCGAAGCTGATCGGGTTTCCACTCTGCCCTGTTTGAACGAACCACACTTACCTCAAGTTTCCTCACTTTTCTGAGTAATTGGAACTTGAGCAAATTCCAAGTATTCATTCATTCTCCACTTTACACTGCTAGAATGTAATCTTCATGAAAGTTAGGAGCTGTAGGCTGTATTTTTTACCGTATCCTTCTCTGATAAATAATTCTTTACATGGCTCGAGATTCCTCAATATCACATGAATCTGTGGACAGAAACTAATTTCTTGGTAGAAGTTCAGCTGAAAGTGAAATTCTACCAGATGTACTGCTACTGGTTACATGTGCCAGAGTACCTGGAACACTGACTTCTTTACCTGTTTAATACTTATGCATATTTTCATAATCTCAATCAGAAAAAAATAATTGTTTTACATGTACAACTGAGGTAGAATGACTCTATATGCTTACTAAACCCTTGTTATACTTCATATAACTGTAATTTTCCTTTCTTGTCTCTAGCCCATACCTTCTCATAATTCTCATATCAGTTTCCACGACTACATGAAGTTTAATATTTCTTAAAAAACATCAAAAATCACATTTTTGTTATTATTTGTTAGAGTAAGTGGAAATTTTAATTTCAAAAATACATAAAGTCCTTATAGCGTATCAATGGAGTACAAAATCATAGTTATATTTCAGGTCTGTAAGTTTATATTTGTCCTATATATGGCAATTATGCATATAAGATACACATACATACCAACAAATGGACACATACAGTGTATGCAGACCATACCATATAAACATACAAAAAGAAATAAAAGCTTCCAAAAACATATTAATAAAAAAATTAGCTGAGTGGTTGTGGCACCCACCTTTAATCCCAGCACTTGGGAGGCAGAGGTAGGCAGATCTCCATGGATTTGAGGCCAGCCTGTTTGACAGAGTGAGATCCAGGACAGCCAGGGCTACACAACACAGTGAAACCCTTTCTCAAAAATCCAAAAACTGAAAAAAAAGGAAAGGAAGGAAGGAAGGAAGGAAGGAAGGAAGGAAGGAAGGAAAGAAGAAAGGAAGGAAGCAAGCAGAAATCTGCAAGTGTAAGAACTGACACAAAAATGAAAAAGAATGAAAACAGTTACAATACCCTCTATGGGCAGCTGAAACATTTCAACAAGTCCTTAGTGTACATTAAATAAGCTTTTGCTATCACCTTTGTTTCCTCTTCAATGATGTAGAAGAGATGAACAGACTGTGGTTTTGTGGGTATATGACTGAAAGCTCTTGATACATGCAGAAACCTCTCATTTAAATAAGATACACTTGTAAGAATGGTCAAGATAAAAAACACTAATGACAACTTATGCTGGAAGAGGTTGTGGGTAAAGAAGGGAACACTCCTGCATTGCTGGTGGGAGTGCAAACTGGTACAGACCCTTTGGATATTAGTATGATGATTTATCAGAAAATTAGGAAACAACCTTCCTTGAGACCTAGTAATACCACTTTTGAATATATAGCCAAAGGATGGTCAATCATAACACAAGGACATGTGTTGAAGGAGCTGCGGGCTGCATTCTTGCCGCCCTGCTCTCAGCCACCTGGCTAGCTTATGCCCCAAAATAACAACACACAAACTGTATTCATATAAACACTGCTTGGCCCATTTCTATTAATGTGTGTAGCACCCCAAGGTGCGCTTACCGGGAATATTCTAGCCTACATCCATCCTGGGTGGGCGCTTCATCGCATCTGCCTCAGAGAGCAGAGCTATGGCATCTGTCTGAGGCGTCTTACCTCACTTCCTCTTCCTCCCAGAATTCTGTTCTGTTTACTCCACCCACCTATGTTTTAACCTATCAGGGCCAAGCAGTTTCTTTATTAATTAACCAGTGACCTTCCTCCATGAGACATGTGCTCAACTACGTTCATAGCATCATTGTTTGTCATAGCCAGAACACGGAAACAACCAAATTGCCCCTCAACCAAAGAATGGATAAGAAAAATGTGGTACATTTACACAATGCAGTACTTACACAGCAGAAAAAAAATAATGAGATTGTTGTAAGAGCTCCTACTGCTACTTCAGTCAATAGCCTTTAAGATACCAGCCCACTTGGGCATAGTCTTTTATAATATAAACACAGCTGTAAAACCTGCTCTTGCTCTTCTGCTTCTGGCTCTCACTTCTAGCTACTAGATTCTGTTCTTGTTCCCCGTTCATGCAGAGGAACTGTGATCTAGGACAATGATCTGTAAGTCTCCCCTAAATAAATAACCCTCTATTATATGTAATTCAGAACTAGTGTGGGATTATTTTGTAACTTCCATCATTAGGACTTCTTGACAATTTCAGGCAAATGGATGGATCTAGAAAACATCATATTGAGTGAGGTAACCCAGACCCAGAAGGACAAATATCATACGTACTCACTTGTAAGTGGCTTTTAGACATAAAGAAAAGTAGCCTAGGTTCGTCACCTCCCCATCCCTCCTGCAACACACAACCCCGGGATCCCTCCCAGCCCCTCCCGGTTCTCCTACCGCCATGGCTGACAAGGAAGCTGCCTTTGACGACACAGTGGAAGAACGTATGATCAACGAGGAGTACAAAATATGGAAGAAAAACACCTTTTTTCTTTATGATTTGGTGATGACCCATGCCCTGGAGTGGCCCAGTTTAACTGCCCAGTGGCTTCCAGATGTTACCAGGCCTGAGGGGAAAGATTTCAGCATTCATCAACTTGTCCTGGGAACACACACATCGGATGAACAAAACCACCTGATGATAGCCAGTGTG
>NC_022034.1:35814463-35819625 GCF_000317375.1 Microtus ochrogaster | reverse complement strand
GGGAGCGGGTTGAAGGGGAGGGGAGAGAAAGAAGGGAGCAGAGAAAAATGTATAGCTTAAAAAAAATAAATTGAAAAAAACAGAAAACCCATTAAGATAGGATGTCCATACAGTGAAATATCGATCTGTAAATGTCTGAAGCATTATAATATCCAGAAATCACAACTGCCAGTACCTGCCCAAAGAAGGGTCATCTCCCATTGTTCAGACAGTAGTATGTCCTACAGCTATGCAGAATATTCCTGCTTGGAAACCAGTATTCAGGTGAGTAGGGCAGACAGTTTCCAGAGAGATGCAGGTTCTTCAACCACGGGCTAAGGTTCCCCATGACCAGGTTTTGGTTGAATCAAGACCCTATCCTATCATTTACTAGCTTTGTTTACCTTGGTCAAATTATTTCTTTTCATATACTCTTCATGTGTGTGGAGACATGCAAGTGTCTTCCTTGGTCAGGCTCACTGTGAACTAAGTCTTGCTAATTCTGCTATGCTGGTTGTTCATCCCTGGGGTTCACCTTTTCCCCTCAGCAGGAATTACAAGCATGCACTATCCACCCCGCATTTTCCTATGGATTCTATGAATTGAACTCACATTCCTGTGGCTACGCAGAAAACACTTTAACAACCAAGACATCTCCTCAGGCCTTGATTTTTATTTTCCAGACCATAAATACATTTTCAGTAATTTTCTCAGTGTTTCTAGAACCTCAGTTCTTTTGGGTTTTTTTTCAAATTACAACTTTACAAAAAGTGCAAGTTAATATCCTTTATTCCTTAGTCATTAGCTTAACAAAAATAAATTCTCAAATCACGTTGCTTAGTTATTTTTCTAAGTGTTTTCTTGTTGTAAAGTGATATTAGTTTTTCTAAATTCGCGTCTCAATATTTTATAGAAATTAATTTTAGCTACTTTGCTATAAAAAAGTTTTTGTGAGAAATAGTGGCCAGTGTGAGAATTAAGTGTAGACCATGACACTGAATGGTACTTATATTAGAAAAGAAGGTATAGTACCATACCAGAGAAAGTTAAAAAATACTAATTATTTTTATTTTTATTGAAAATAGGTAGTTTAAGAAATACATTCTGATTATGTTTTTCTCTTCTTTAACTTGTCCCAGATCCTCCCAACTTCCTCACAAACCCAAATCTATATCCTTTCTTTCTATATCTCATTAAGATGCAAACAGGTATCAAAAATGATACTACCACTAATAAAATGAAATTAGGTAAAATAAAAACAGGTTAGAAGAAGTCAAAACAAACAAACAGAACAAAAAGAACCAGAGAAAAAGATCAGGAAATTCAGACTAATGAACACACACACACACACACATACACACACAATTCATACACAGAGTATTCCCAGAAAAACAACATACCCAAAATCAAAAATCATAATATATATACAAAGAACCTTTTAAGGTGTGAAAATTAAAACATTAATAAATGTAAAACCCTGAGAAGCATTAAGAAATAAAGAAACTCAAAAAAAAATGCCAGTGAGTTCATTTTGTGTTGACATTCACTGTTGGAAATGAAGCCTGCCATTTAAAGGGATTTGTAACCACAGTGAGACTTCATTAGAGAAAGCTAAATTTTTCTTTTGTGAGCAGTTATCAATTAGATACCTTAGGGGTTAAGGATGTCAGCTTGTGTTCACTTCCCTAAGTGTCCACTTCCTCACCCAGTGTTGGAACCCTATCAAGCTCAGACCTAAGCTTGCTTTGTGCATACACCCACAGTTTCTGTGAGCTCATATGTGTCTGTGTTTATCTTACTGTGTTTAGACGTCCTCCTCTTCTGGATGATCTCAATCCCTTCTCACTTTTACAATTCTTCAGCCTCTTCTACTGGATTCCCTGAGACCTGAGGGGAGTAAACTGATGGAGACATCCCATTTAGGACTAAGTGTTCTAAGGTATCTTGTGCTTTGCACTTCATCCAACTGTGGGTCTCTGTGTTTGTTCTCATGTATTGTAGGAGGAAGGGTTTCTGATGATGGCTGAGCAAGTGCTGATGTATGAGTATAGCAAAATATGTTATTAGGAGTCATTTTATGACTACATTCCTTTAACAGGACATTAGTTTCTGCTAATAATGTACATGTACTAGCATATACTGAAGACAGGTTGTCACTGTGGATCCAAGAATTTGTAGCTGGGTTGGTGTTTACCTGTCCCCTTTGGTAGCATGCTGAGTGCCTTCCAGAGCTATGAACACTATTTCCAAGTTATAAAGGTTCTAGGTATGCACCAGCTTACCTGTGTTTAATGGGCTGTGTGTTATGGTCAGTAATAGTGCTTTAACATCAGTTTTTAGAGAACATCCAATAGTCTTGGCAATAACATACATTGTTTTGGGAGGTTCTATGGGGTACCTTTTGTCAATAACTCAACTGAACGTAAGTTATTCATACAACTAGAGACTTCATGTGGTAAGGAGAGATGTCCAGTTGAGATTCGTTCTCCTTCATTATTTGGAAATTCCATTTAGATCATCTTCATATATTGCTACAGGCTTCATATATTGCTTAGGGTTCCTGTTAATACATGTACATAGTTTAGGAAGCTTCCAGTGTATTAGGGTTCCATCTGCTCCCCCAAACTTTTATTTGTCCTTCCCTTTATTCCTTCTTACTCCCCTTCCTCCCATCTCCCACTTTGATCCTCCCATTCCAATATGACTCTTCTTTTCATAGCTATCTATTCTATTTCCTTTTTCTAGGGTGACCTAATCCTCCCCACATTCCCTTAATCTTTACGTAAGCTCTGCTGTTCTATGAATTATAGCCTGCATATCAAGGACTTCGCAGTTAACATTCAGATATAAATGAATACTTACCATATTTATCTCTTGTGTCTTGGTTACTCAATTCAGGTTGATCAATTTTCTAGCTACATCCATTTTCCTGTTCATTTCATGATTTTATTATTGATAGTTAAATTATATTCTGTTGTATAAATGTACCACATTTTAAAAAATTCATTCATGCATTGATGGATATCTATCCTGTTTCTGATTTCTAGCTATTATGAATAAAGCATCAATGTACATGGTTAAGCAAGTATCTCTATAGTAGGATGTGGAGTTTTGGGGATTTTATCCAAGAGTGGGATAGCTGGATCTTGAGGTAATTTAGTTCCTAATTTGATGAGGTCTCACTAGTAATTTTTGCCATAGTAACTGAACAAGTTTGTACTGCTACCATCAGTGGATTGGTGTTCTCATTCTTTCACATTCTCACCAACATTTTATTGATTTTGGTCATTGTGACTAGTGGGAGATAAAAATCTCAAAGTAGTTTTGATTTGCATTTTCCTGACTACAGATGTTGAACACATGTCTTTAAGTGTTTCTCAGAGGAACCATTTGAGGTTCCTCTCATGAAAATTCTCTGCTTAGATCTGTACTTCAATTATAATTGGATTGCGTTCTTCATAGACAGTTTTAAGCTATTTATGTATTTTAAATATTAGACCTCTATTGGATGGGTAGTTAAGTAATTTTCTGTGTCAATAAGTTCAAGACTAATCTCTACTTTCTCTTTTATCAGCTTCAGTACATCTAATCTTATGTTTATGTTTTGATCTATTTGGAAGTGAGATTTTTGCAGGATGATAAATATGGTACTATTTTCATTCTTCTACCTGCAGTCACCCAGTTTGATTGATGCCATTTGTTGAGGATGCTGACTTTTTCTCAGTTAATATTTCTATCTTCTTTGTCAAAATATCAAGTGTTAACAGATTTAAGTGTTAATAGCAGGCTTTAGTCTGGTTCTTAACTTAATTCTACTTATCTATGTGCATGTTTTATTCTGCATAAAAAAATTATCTTATTTTTATTATTGTACCCCTGAAGTACAGTTTAAAGTAAGATACCTCCATCAATTCATTATTCAGGATTATGAAAAATTATTAATTAGAAAATTTGCAAAAATGCTCAAATGAACCTTACAGATTTTGTTTGCTGGTTTATGTTTAGTGGCACAAGGTTTGAACCCAGGTCCTTGACATATGAGGTGTATATTCTACTACTGAGTCACATTCTCCAGTCCTGGGCCTTAAGCTTTGGTCTCTGGAAAATAAACAAAGGACTTGATTATATCAAAAAGATTTTACTTAAGAAAATCAACTGAAATAAGATCATCAGCTCTGTACTATTTTAAACTAGTGTTTATTCCATTTCTACCTCCCTAAAGATGAAAATTTAAAGATTACCAGCCATGGATAGATTACAATTGTACATCCTGAATACCCAAGTTGGAGAGAACTATCATTATTGGGAATGATTCTGTAGTTTTCTCTGATACCTGAAAAATGAATCTTTATTTTATTCTTCATACTTATTGACTTCATACTTACCTTTACAAAAAATAAAAAGCTTTTTCTCCTAGTAGAAGTAAAAAAAAAATTAGAATTATCGGCAAACAGCCTCGCTGTTCATGGCAGCAGATAAAAATCAAAACAGAAAACAGGCTAACAAAAAGACTTACAAGGCAAAGATTGGTAATGAGATGTCCCTATGGTCTTGAAAAGTTCTGACAGATTCTCAAAAATCTAGAAGCCACAGTGAAATTATTTTTTAGGACACATTCTCAGGAATCTAGAGCCACAGGGAAATTATTTTCTAGGTGTCAATTAAGCTAGGCTATTTCCCAGGTGGTACACAACACAATTACACTCTAGGTGATGCTGTTACAGCATTGGAGGGTGTGAGTAAAATTCCCCAATTCCTGGCACTTATGCCATTTCAGAGCCCTTAACAGCCCAAGTGCAGACTTCTGAAGAAATTTACTATTTGAGTTAATGAGAGGACTAAAGGGAGGGAGAAGGAAAAGCAAGGGGAATTAATGTATGGAACAACAAAGAAAACAATACCTTAGGGGAGGGTTGAAGGGGTGGGGAGAGGAAGGGAGGGGAGCAGAGAAAAATGTAGAGCTCAATAAAAATCAAAAAAATAAAGAAGACAATATTGCATGCTTTATTTCATGAAGAATCTGTGGGGTGTGTGTGTGTGTGTGTGTGCGTGTACATGCATATAACAAGAAAACAATAAGAGACAATAAGCACCAGCAGAACAAGGTATGAGCAACAAGATTTATAGATAATATGAAAGAAAATATAATGACATCTGACTGGGAACATGACATAATAAATTAT
>NC_022034.1:35811735-35813738 GCF_000317375.1 Microtus ochrogaster | reverse complement strand
CCTGTGTATTAAACATTGTATCTTATTTTATGTTTTCCTTGTACATATATATGTACACTAAGTACGTGCCAGGTGCCCATGGACTTCAGAGCATCAGAACCCTGACTCTTGAGTTATAGAAAATCAAAGCTATTAAGTCCATGCTTGGAATCAAGCCTGAGTTCTCTGCAAGAACAAAAAGTGCTTTTAACCACTGAGTCATTTCTCCAGACCATATTGTTAATGAGTTCAAATATAAAAAAAAAAATGCATCTAAATCTCTCAGCTAAAACATGGAACAGGCAAAAGAAAAAGAAAGAGGAGAAAAGCTTAACCACGGATATGGAGAATGCTGGCAAGATTAACCAAATGAGGATTAACCAAAATGAAGGAACACCATATAGAACCTTTATAACTTAAGCAAAATAGACAAAAGAGACCATAAAGAAGGTCACCCTACACACCTAGATAATGCTGCTCTTACAAACAGTGGATTAATAAATAAAATCCCTAGTGCCAAGTGTAAGATAGTTCCACAAAAGTGGATCACGGAGGTACCAGAGGTCAAGGATATGATATGGGCTGCTGTTCACTTGGATTGCCATCAGAACTAGAGCCTAAGGACACTGTTGCTTAAGACACTACACACTTTGTGTATATGATATGGAGAATATAATTGGATCTGAGCTGGATACTGCATTCCTGCTGATCAGCCTTTGGTGTTCTGGAAGAAGTTATGTAGGTTTCTTGGAGAGAAAAAGCATTGATCTTACCCAGCTTTGAACCCTATGAATGAAAGAACCAACATGCTGGGCAAAGTGTGCCCACTTGTAAGATAGTGATGGAACTGTTGTGTGGTGGGAATCAACCACACTGTTTAAATTTGAAGCCCATTCTAAGGAAGGAATTCCATGCTTTGTATTGTAAGCATGGTTAGCAACCTGTGCCTGGGAGGTTGCAGGCCCATGTAAGGAAATTACTACTATTGTTTAAATTGATAGGACTAAAATGTCTTCTAAATCTCTGTGTTTAAATGATTGACAAAGTCTATTAATAGCCTTAATCATCTTTCCTGTGAATTATGATGAAGGCAGAGATGCATAGCAGTCCAAAATGTTGATAATAAATGATCATTGAAGTCTCAATCCTAAGACACACTGTCACTTCTAAAGTACCGTCACTTCTAAAGAAGAGAGGGTTGGAAATGTCTTAGAGCTGGAAGACAGAAGAAAGTTCTGAAAAATGCAGTCATGAACTCAAAAATATAGTTACTTAAACTAGTTACCAAGACTGGAATTCTTTCAAATCAGTCATAGAAGGGAAAATAGCTCAAAAAGCTCTTATTGCTGAAGTACTGGACTTTGAGAGATTCTGGAAAAGGGATGCTATTGTTTTCAGTTGTCTAAGCCTATCAGGCTTAAGTTACCATCTAAAGAATAACTCCAAACCCATAGTCATACAGGTTGTTCTCATAAAACAAAATAGAAATGAACGTGAGAAAGAGATTTAAGTGTGAGAGGTAAACGGTATTTATTAGAGAGATGAAAGACGAGAGTGGACAGTATACCTTATATACGTCTATAAAATTGTTGTGAACAAATTTAATGTATAAATTCACAAACTAAATCCCAGATTGAAACACCAATGTAACAATGTTTTAAAAGATCTAGTGTTAGACTTTAGCAGTGTAGTAGGGGAACACAAGGGTGGTGGGCAGGGATCAGTTCAGAGACTGCTTTCTCACTATCAGATATAAAGTGCAGACTGGGTAAAAAGAGGAAAATTTTTCTGAAGATTCGTTTTCCATTATCTCGGCTCTACACTGGCAGCTTCTTCCTCAGAATGGAGGAGACTTTACCTCCTGGTTACGTTAATCTAGTTTCACCTCCGCATAGGTCATTTTCCAAAGCTCAACAATGTGAGACCAATGAGGCTACACATTCTCCTCAGGCAGCTATCTTTCACTGGAAAAGATTTTTATTTATTTATTTATTTATTTATTTATTTATTTATTTATTTGGATT
>NC_022034.1:35809099-35811410 GCF_000317375.1 Microtus ochrogaster | reverse complement strand
CATTGGAGCACCGGACCGAAATCCCAAGGTCCAAATCAGGAGCAGAAGGAGAGAGAGCATGAGCAAGGAACTGGATATTAATTTCACAGGAGTCCCACTGGATTTTCACATCTTGTTGTTTGTAACTAAGAGACATACTTCTTTCTAGGAAATCAATATGAAAATAAACATCCATTGTCACTTTTGGCTTACTTTAGGTGCAGGACAAATTGTCATTAGAGCAAATGTGGGTACTTATTAAAATGCTTCTAGGGAGGAAATTTGTTGCAATGTTGGAATTCTATACCACCTGCTTCTCCTTAGGAATGACTAGGAAGAAAGAACAGAGATGAATGAATATCTTCCTAGTTTAAAGAGACTACAATATGGAGACAGTGACCAATATTTACCTATCTCAAATTGCATGTGGCTGCAGAATGAAAACAAGTATTCAAAGAAAGTCATGTAACATTGTCTTTTTAAAAAGAATTGTTGTATCAAATTGATTTCTGTATGAATGTTTTATCTTGAACAGCTGTTTTTTATTCCTATTATAAAAACCTTTTAAATTTAAATATTTAGTATTTCTTCAGACATGACATTGAAACAAAATGTCAATTAATGACATAATGTATTTAAAGAAACTTGGTTACATTAAGCTGTCTACTAATTAGTCATGAATCACAATGGTAAACTCCAGTCAACTGAAATAATCAAAGCTGAGTTCAGCTTTTTATTAATCTTGCATCTGAAATAAATGGCATAAGAGGGCATCTGGAAAAATCTTCTAAATTAGCAAAGAATGCTACAGTTAGTAATTAACCATACTTTAAGGGTACTCAGGAGAAATTTAGAAGTAGACAGTCTTACAAAGCTTCTCAGTCATATACCTGATGGTTTATTCTGACTAAATGATGATTTCTTTGACTTCCTATAAAACAGTGCCTGTCATTTGACAAATCATTCTATTTGAGAAAGAATAGTACAAAGGAAAAGAAACCACATCTATTGAAATTATTCATTTGTTCTTTTGTTTGTTTGTTGGTTGTTTGGTGTTTTGTTTTTTATTTTATTTTGTTTTGTTTTTCTTTCCTGACAGGGTTTATCTTTGTAACAATGTAACAACCCTGACTGTACTAGAGCTTACTTTGTAAACCAGACTGGCCTCAAACTCACTAAGATACTCCTGCCTCCTGAGTGCTGGGATTAAAGACATACACTGCCACCACCCAAAATTATTGACTTGCAATGTCATAAAACGAAACTAAGTTTCACAGAGACTCAGATCTTACATATTCTAAATTTCTTGACCTAAGGCATGTATATATTTTACTATTTCATTACTTCAAATGGCTCAGCATTGCCCTTAATATTCACTTCTTTCTGTATTAACTTTGTTGGCAAAAAAATAAATAGAAATAAAAAACATTTCAATACAGAATGAGCCTAAAACTTACACGATGTTTTAAAAGTTGGTACTACTATTATATTTGCAGTAGAACACTGCTTCCCAAGTCGGAGGACATGGGAACAAAGCTGTCTGGCAACTCAACATTAAATTGTTATTTTTGCTTGTGTGTTTCCTAGACAGCATCTTGTTATTTAGCACAGGCTAGGCTTGATATCATTTCCCTTTTGTTTCAGCTTCCCAATTGCTAACATGGTAGATGTGCACTATAACTCCTCATCAAACACATGGTGCCTTTAGATGAATTTCAAATCCTGATTGCAAATTCTTGTACACTTCTGAATTTGTAAGAAAGACACATTATTATACTTTTGTGCATTATTGCTATTTTTACATAAGACAACAATATACATTTGGATAGTTCCTTAAATTTAAAAAAAAAAGTGTTAAGGTAATGTTGTTTGGGAGCCAGTAAATTTCATCTGTTAAGCAAGCCAAACACCACGGAACTGAGATCAGCCGTGGACACTCACACTGAAGAGTGGAAGGAAGTCTAGCCAGACACAAATCTGCTTAGGCATAAGCTTAAGAGGTTGCTTGGTTGGTTTTGGATGAAAATTGAATGAATTTTAAATCACATGGGTTAGGAAATAATGTGAAATTAATGTGAAAAAAAACTATGTGTGCATTCAGATTGTAAAGTGCAAACCTAACTTTACATGTGAGAATCCTTAACGAGAGAAATTTCTAGATGAGTAGATATGTTACTGTTAGAAAATGATTGTTATGGAGCTGGAGAGATGGTTCTACCTTTAACAGCACTTACTGCTTTTGCAGAAAACCTGGGTTAGATTCCCAGCACCCACATGGTGCCTCACAACCATCTGTAGTTGCAGCTTCCAGGGGACTCCTTTACTAAACTCC
>NC_022034.1:35800701-35808973 GCF_000317375.1 Microtus ochrogaster | reverse complement strand
CTCTCTCTCTCTCTCTCTCTCTCTCTCTCTCTCTCTCTCTCTCTCTCTCTCTCTGTCATACACACACACAAAAACACATGCACACCAGCAGTCACACTCTAAATATTTTAAAAGGTAATTACTATATGTATATATGAATAACCATGTGAAGTATTTCCAGTTCAGAAGCATGAAATATGATTTATATCTTATATAAGAGTGTTATATAGGAGTACTATAAGGCTAGTTTTCCATAACTTTTCAAGGAAGGAGGAAGAAAAATAAACAATAAACAGCTGCAGGTCTCTTAATGATGATAATACATTCTAATAAGTGCATTTAGGCAATCGTGTATTTGTGTGAACATAGGAAAGAGTGTTCACACAAGCCTAAATTGTTTCGTATACTTCACACCTAGACTATATGTCCTAGTCTGTTACTTCTAGATCATAACTCTGGTTGGCATGGTTATATTTTTCATTGAATAATACAGGTAATCATAGCATGGGAGTAAATATTTGTGCATCTTGCAATGTAAAAAATTACAGTGAAAGCGCTAGGTAATAGGATTCTCAGCTTCCTTATAAATTTCTGGAAACATTGCAGAGTTCAAGATCTGTTCTTCAACAAAATGTCCATAGAGGGAAAAAGTGAAAGAGCCAACGCATCAGGGTTGTCTGTGAGACGGCGTCCCCTATGCTAAACCCATGGAGTCACTAGCATGGCTGCTTAAACCTGAACTAAAAAAAACACAAGAGTAGACATGTCAAAGTGGATGGATGGAAATCCATCAGGTTTCAACCCTACACAAAGAACAAAAGACAGCTAAGGAACACTGAGAGTGAGAGAAATAGTCTTCCTCAGGGGAGAATACCCTTACTGGTTATCCAATGCCAAATGGTCAGCTCTGAAAACATATATACAAGTAACATTTTATAGACTGAGAAGATTACATTAAGAAACATGTGTATGTGTGCCTATACACATATGCAAGTAATACATTAATAAAAAAAAGAAGCCATGCTCTCTTTCAAAGAGAGCAAGGAGGGCTATATGAGAGGGTTTGGGAAGTGGGAAGGGGGAAATGATGTAACTATATTATAATCTCAAAAATAAAATAAAAAAATGTCAGTTTAACACACAGAAGTCTGAGATCTAAAGATAATTTTTTACTTGAAACTGCATTTTCTGAAGTTTTGTATTTTCCAAAGATATTGTATTTATATTACTTTAGTAATTTCAGAAAAAGCTATCTATATGCAATCAATTAAATTGAAACTAACTAAAAAATGTCCATATGAACTACATGCTTACATTGCTAACTGGGATAAGACTAATATGAAAATAATCAATTTCTGGGGGATGTAGCTCAAAAGGTAGAACTTGCATAACATAGTCAGGCCCTTGGTTTTATCCCAGCACTGTAAAAAGGAAAGAGAGGCAAAGAAAAAAGCACACACACACACACACACACACACACACACACACACAAAACAGAGGAAAACACTATCACAGATCACAGATGTAATCAGTGTAGAGAAATGTACAATATTTGAATTAAGTTCTGTATTTTATCTTCACCTTAAAACTAAGTCCTTTCCTTGTACTTAGCAATAATCACAGTTGAGCAATTTCGTGCATGTGTTTTTCTTTCTCTCACATTGCACATCCTTCCCTTGTAGGTTGAATGTTTACAAAAGCTACTTGAAATGAAGAGTTTAAAATGCAAACTACCCCTTTCTTCCGCATTACTCTCAAATGCAAGCACAGAGTGCATTTTAAGTTCAAAATTTGCATACACTATTTTCTACCAACACTGTTTGCTAATATGCTCGTGAAAAATTGAGTAAGAATCACTATGCTTTATTATAAATTAGGAAGGCATCTAAACAGTAATTTGGGTGTTATTACATGAATAAACTATATAATTTTATCATTACTCCTCCTATTAGCAGACAATTAACATGCCATGTAATTGCACTGTTCAATCAAGATGGCAGTGGGATGGAGTAACACTGGAGTGGAAGGGATGTTTGAAAGCAGACAACTGCAGTTTCCACTAAAGTTTCTCAGATTTGCTCTGTGTTTGCAACTGTTGCGTGGAAATCTAGTAGCATAACAGAATTTATTTCTGGTTAACAATTCAATTGTATTTGATAAATGAGCTTTTGAAAACCCAATATAGGCTTCGACTGGAATAGAACTGTTCACTAAAAATTTAAGACAAATACAGCTCTTGATCTCAATTACGCAAAGTAGTATCATTTGTCAAGTGACAGAAAGTTGCTGTATGCTTCCTAGAGTTAAGTGGTAATAAAATGGTATTGCTACTTATAGACATGGTTTCTGCACTCTCTAGGTTAAATAAGGCTCCCATGTAAAAATATGTTTAATGTAGGGGTTAAAAATAAATAAGACTTAGGATAAAGAGACATACCAATTCTAAATTTCAATATCTAAGGTCAAGCAGATTATTAAACAAAGACATCAACAAATAAAAGGGAGAAAACATCATCATGTGTATTGATTACTTCAAGTATCACTACTTCAACTCTTTGTGCATCTCAACTTGTTTCCTAGGTGGTGACCATGTGACTTCAGTAGAACTGTCATGTTGATATCAGGAAGTATATCTCTAGCTTAGAAGCTTAGACCTGGAACTCCACCTTCAGAGTTGACTCCCTACTCAACAATTCTACTCTGTTACCAATGGAGTTATCAAACTGAATGAAAAATAAGCAGGCTACCAATTCTTCAAGATTTTCAGTTATTATACATGCCAGTTTCATTCTTCAGAATTGTCCAGGAGAAAAATGTAGAATAATTATGTGCCTGTCTCTTCCACATGTTCCATATCTCATCATCATCGTTCTTCAGGGTTTATCCTCAAAATAGTCTTAAAAATTGGTAATAAATAAGTTGCCACCATAATGGCCATTTCATGGCAGTTTACCAGTGTCTTTTTTTCTAAAGAATGTTATATACCCCTTACAGGTTCTCCCAAAGCTAGACAGTGTTCCAACACACCCAGACACTTCTTTCAAGTGGAAATTGGATCAAAGAAATCTGCTCTAAACTCACAAATATTCTTTCTCTGAACCAAAACGAAGATGTCCCTTCCCAGAGGTATCCACCCAGCTGAACCCTTCACTATTGTTTTTGCTCTTTAGTTATTAAAATCCCTGAAGCACTTTCCCTCATCTCACACTACGAAAAGATCCCCCCATTATTATCCTGCTTCATTTTTAATGTCTCTTCTCAGCATCCTGAAGACAGGGAGCTTCTTCCGTTTTACTGACCACTTTTATTTTAAAACTTGCAATAGTTCTTAACATGTGACAGTTGCACACTAAATTTGTTTTTCTAGCAATGAGCTAATAATTTTACCTTGAGATGTCAATGAGCAAGTAAAATGAGCTAATATTTATTTCAGTTTCTACATGGTCATTATTCATGAAAGAAAGGGCTTGCCATAGGCAGTCTTTTCAGCAGCATACAAATTGATTAACTAATGGACTAATCAGTTTCCTTTTGATGAATAAGTACTTCTAGAGTTCATAATGCAGTCCTTCCAATGGACTAAGCACACAATCCTTACTCTCATGAAGTGTATATAAAGTAGGAATAAACATAATTGTAATAATACACATAAAACATACCACAACCAGAGTATGTTTTGGAGACTTTGAAATAGCTGCTTATGGAGCCTGGAAACTCACAGAAGATGTGCACATGTGTTTGTACCCCTTCAGCATCTTATCAGCATTGTACTCATCAATTCTGCTTGCTTAGACACATTCGTGCTTCAGATACACATCTTGGAAGTGAGCTGGCACTAGAGAGACCCTTCTTCTAGACACAAATGGAATCCAACCAGAGAAATGTGAGAAGATGTATGAAGAACATAGATGTCAAGGATAGGCGTGAGAAGAGAGGTAGAGAGAAGAATGAAAGTAAAGCAGTCAACTTCAACCATCAGAGTTATCTTGGGTCAGACAGGATTTAGTCAGACAATACAAAATTATGAATATGTACTTTATTTCCATCATTATTTTACAATGCCCGTAATTTAATTGCATGCTTCTCTCTGAAAACATTATTAAAGGCAAAGGCAAGCTTCTGTTATAAAATTTATGCTTTTTAGCTTGAATTTTTGATAAAATTTAGCTTGAAGAAATGTAAATGCCTCCTAAAATCAGGTTTCCAAAGAGTCTAATGCTTTTGTCTCTTACTGTAGTCAACATTTTCTAAGATCCTTAACACTGTCATTTTCTTCTGACTGTTACTTGTTTAAACTTAAAAGTGATAGTGATGACTAGATTTTTGCCTGTTTTCTCATTTCTGTGTATTCTTTCAGAAGCCTTTCTTTGACAGCTCTACCTAGAAGCATAAGAAGCTAAATAATATTCTGAAACTTATATGCATAGAAGCATTCATATCTTATAGTTTTAAAGGGGGCTTTATATTTATTTATCCCTATAGCTACAAAGCTTTATTTTAGTTGGTGCTGATGAGTGAATGAGGAAAGAACTTTGCCAAGGCTATCCTATAGGCTAGTAATAATAATTTATGGTATTAGTTCTCTCAGTCATTGTTATGAGTCTGCGGATTTCAGAGCTGCAGGAAAATCAAGTAGCGATATTAGCTGCCTGCTGAAGATGTGCTTGAAAACTACTACAGAGTGTGAACATTTCTGAAGTATTGCCACCATGCTACAGAATATGCATTCAACTGTTATTTTATTCTATCCCCAAATCCTAAAATTACAATACCCGTTATGTAGATGAAAAAACTAAGCAAAATTAAATGGAGGTCATGTATTAATTAGTACCCAACATTAATATTCAGCTAATTCATACAGAGTCCTTCCAGCTTTAAAACCTCTATTGGACACCTTTTATGAGTCTTTGTCACCTGTTCACACAAAAAGTAAAAACAGAAAATTGCAAAGGGATTTAAATATCAGAATTTTAAAAGTTTCATTCTATTTAGCAATGTATATACAAGCCCTAATTTCTACTTTTATAATTATAAATCTTCAACTATTTCTTTTTATTCTTTTAATTAAAATATAATTACATCACTTTTCCCTCCTTCTCTTTTCTCTCTTTTTCCCATTCATGCCCTCCCACATACTATGATAATGATGGCCTCTTTTTGGTTTTATTGCTATTGCTACATATGGCAAATATGGACTGAAATCTGCCAGTGAAGTTTCCTGCAGATAAAAGCTGATGATTAAGTAGTTCATGCAGTTTCTTGACATCCTAGACAGGCACTGTTGATGAAAAGAGCAAACACTAATTTTAATTTTGAATTTAAATGGGTGACCAGCTAATGAGCAGACATTCTGCCTGTGGGGTTCCCCTGATGACTGCTGTTACTTCATTTTGTTTAAAATGTGACAAGATGATGTGTCATTTTAAATTATTTTAGAAGCATATTTCATAAAGAACCAAGGAAAAACTTCTCTTGTTAGCATGCAACTGTTATTATCATCCATGCCTGCAATGTAATGAGATTAAAAGAGATACTTTTTTAAAATTTCTATTGGTATTTCACTCAACTTTTTGTCCAAAAACTAATTTGATAGAGGATTTTATTATTGTAAACAGTGTGCATATGAGGAGGGGAGAGGGAGGGAGAGAGGGAGGAGGGAAAGGGGGAAGGAGAAAGAAAGAATCCACATGTGAGAGCACAAAGGCTGACTGAAGATGGATACTAAGAAATGATCCCATGATAGTTCAGAATTGAGTATAATAAAAGGTTATTTATTTAAGGTTAGACTCACAAATCACAGTCCTCTGAACAAACGGGAAACAGGAACTGAATCCAGCAACAGGGAGAAAGAGAGCAAGCACGCTCTTTACGTTGGCAGTTATAGTATAAGAGGCCATGGCCAAGTGGGCTGGTATCTTAAAGACTACTGGTTGAAGCAGTTCCTCCAGTACCTCCCCTTTTGTTTAAATAAGAGAGTTTTAAGCCTAATACAAAAGTATGTACAATAAGAACAATCATCAAGCATAAAAATTAGAATTACAACCGGCATAAATAATATCAAACAAGATACATATGCTAAATGTTTCAATAATTATATTATCCTAAGGAGCCTAAGTCTTGTATTATAAATAGGTTAGCCAAGTCATGAGAGGAAAATAACTGTGACCATCTAGTCTTCAATCCCATTGAAGACTTGAGAAGGGAAATAATATTACTTCAGTAAACAGGAAGTGCAATTAACCAACTTCCAAAATTTGCAATAAATGACAGAGACAACCGGCTACCTGGGCAATTACCCAAAGTCTCATTTGCAATGTTGGAGCAACCAACTTTGGTTAAGGACTAGAATAGCTGACAGATCAATTTCAGAGGCAGAATTTTTCAAAACCATCTTACCCTGTCTTGGCAAGATTTGACAGTCTTTTTTCTTGTATCCTGCTTGTCCTGTCCAGAATTGTGCCTTTTGTCAGTGGTTGAGACATGGGCAGCTCCTTGCCCAAAGGTGAATTTTGCTAAGAAGGAAACAAGCTGCAAGTGGAGTACCTTTGGTGCTCAACATTTTCTTGGTTTAAATTGGTGATACCAGGAACAATTGTGTCTCACATCAACAGAACTGTAAGTTATCTAAATGCCATATTCTAAAGCTTTTGAAGTGGTTGAAGATTACCTATATATTCGTAATACAATCTCTATGTATCTAAAGAACCTGATTAGTCTAGTTATAAGTATGACAAACATGGATGATGATTGACCTACAATTTTTAATATCTATATAAGATAAAAACTAAGACCTGATATTAGAATATTAAACAATCTTTAAAAAACTGTGCAGCAAAAGAGGACAATTATCTCAAAATGTAAACAATGTATAAGTATCTTGATCAGAGGTAGAAATGTATAGTGTAATATGACTGGACCACATTTTACTTGGTGGCCTTTAAGAGGTTCACCAAGTAGTTACCTGATGGTATCAGGTTGCCTTGTCTATCTTTTGTTGATCTACATTCATTGGTCCAATATTAGCCATTTCAACATCTTCTACATAAAGCAGAAGGCTGAGACCTTCTATTTTTGCAAACTGAAAATACATTATTTCTAGTAATTCCTTGTCTACAATCCCTTCTCAGATGTCCTATTCTACAATTAAAACATTTGATATTCTGATGTCTTCTCATACCTTTGGAAATTGCTTCTCTTATCCAAGCCTAGTATTATAATCAAATTATGAAGGATCCATTCATCTATTGGAGCTGACACAATGACAAGAGGGAAGCATGCAAGAGAGGGAGAAATTTCCAAGTTTCCACGTGTAGCTAGCTACACTGTGGCGGGATTTTTGTATAAAACTGTTTAGTACACAGATGGCCTCTCCACACACATAATCTCTCTTAAGAATATTGGGTCAGTCTACAGAATTTTCTTATGACTGCCTTTAATGCGCTGGGAGCAGGTCATACTAATTCATGGTTGCTTAAGATGTATACCCCTTATTTTCTGTTCTTCAGTGACCTCCCATTATAAATTTGATATTTCACATGATGAGAGTATTTACACCTGGGGAATTGGCAAGCACATTGTGAGTGAGAGTTGTGTGCCTATGTATGTATGTGTGTGCCTATATGTGTGTGTGTGCCTATGTATATGCAGGTATGCAAGCCATAGCATGTATATAGAGGTCAAGGGGCAACTTGTGGGGGTTAGTTCTCTCCTGAGCTATCTTATCAGGCTGCACACCAAGACTTTTGTCTCTCAGAGAGCAGGTGGCTAAATACTGACCAGCACAGAGGTGTTATCCCCTGGATTTCAGGAAACCCTCAAACACTCACAAACGTTCAGCACAGGATTCTATGCCGAGGACTTGGGATCCCCTCATTTCTACCCCTCTCTTTTTTCCCCCCTCACATAACTGTGACAAATTGTCCTAATCCCAGGTGATCAAGAGCCAGGTGCTCAGACCAAATCAGGCTGGCGCCCCACCAGATATACCTGCTCTTCATCACTTTGGATGATGACCAGCTGAGCTTATTGAGAAAAGGAAAAAAAGATCCTGTGGAGTTCTGAGATTAGTGTGTGCATTCATGTCCAGCCAGCTGGGTAGCACGCTGTGCCAGAGTGCATGTGCCCATAATCTCCAGATATGAAAATAGCTGATATCATCTAAGCACACATGAGTGCTCATGGCCTGATAGAGAGAAAGGGGAAAGATCAGATTGCATGTAGAACTTCCAACAAGAGTGTGGGGAGGCACAAGATGAAAGTGGCAGGAGAGAGGGAGATACTCCCTACTCTCCTC
>NC_022034.1:35796374-35798971 GCF_000317375.1 Microtus ochrogaster | reverse complement strand
ACACATACACACACAAACACACACACACACACACACACACACCAAATAAAACAATCCTAAAAGATAAAAGAACTGCTGGAGCTATCACTATTCCCACTTTCAAACTGTACTGCAGTGTAACAGTAATAAAAACAGCATGATATAAGCATAAAAACAAGCAAATTGATCACTAGCGTTTCATGGACGATACAGGGGTAAGTCCATACACCCAGGGAACCTGATTTTTGATAAAAAATATCAGAAATAAACTCTGGGGAAACAATAGATTGCATCTTTAACAAATGGTGTTAGGCAGACTGGATGTCTGCATGTAGAAGAATGCAAATAGATTCCGTATTTATCACACTGCACAAAACTAAAGTCCAAGTAGATCAAAGACCTCAACATAAAACTAGATACACTAAACCTCATAGAAGAGAAAGTGGGAATAGCCTTGAACTTGTTGGCTCAGGAGATGACTTTCTGAACAGGGCACTCTTAATACAGACTCTAAGATCAACAATTAATAAATAGGACCATATGCAACTGAATAATTTCTCTAAGACAAAGGACACAGGCACTTAGACAGAGTGGTAGTCTACAGAATGGGAAAAGAGTTTTACCAACTCAGAATCCAATTAATGAATGATTAATTTTAAATAATGTGAAAATGTACATTTTCCTGACCAGGTATTCTATCTCTTCTAATATCTTCTGAAGAAATCAGAGCATACTTGTCATTTCATCATTGTAAGATTTGAAGCATAGTTTTCTCAGACACAAGTTTAAGTTTCCCACCTATGTACACTCCATAGTGATGAGACCAGCTATCAAAACTTTGCATTCTCTATAGTAACATATTTACTCATGCTTTTCAAGGTTCTTGGGGAAGACTGATTTGAGAGCAAGAGCTAAAGTTAAATGGTGAATTAAAAGATAATTGCATTTAACTTTCAGTTCAGCTGACTGATTTTGAATAAAGCTCCATGAATTTCTACAAAGAAAATCTGTGAGCACTACTTTTCAATCACCCAAACAATTCTTGGGTATTAAGAAACCCCTGGTTTTATCTAGGGGGAAAAACCCTACCCAACTTTTAATTGTCTTCCCTGAATTTTCTACTTTCACCTATCTCCTTTTCTCCACTGGTATCTGTCATTGACTTGATTTGCTGAATATTGACACACTTTAGCTTTTGTTTGTAGTAAATATCATTCATGTTTGTGACTTACTTCATAGTCATTTTCTGTGTATACTTGAAGGCGAAGGTGTAAGTCAAAAACAACGCCACACCAGTTTAGAATTATGATTAATAGAATGGTTATTTATTTAAAGGGAAAAAAAAAACTTATAGATCAACGTCCCAGACAACAGCCCTCTGGGCAATCAGAAAGGGAGTCTAGTTGCCCGAAGCAGAGCAGGAAGTAAGAGAGAGTGAGAAGGGAAGTGGTTGCTTTTTTAAAGAGAGAGAGACCACGCCCCAATGGGCTGGTATCTCAGCGGCTATTGGCTGGAGGAGCGGAAGGACCTCCTGCAACATACACTGAAGTGTCTCCCAAAAATATATCCTCTCCTCTGGGATTCTGACCACATCTAAAGCTCCATAAAAGTAAAGCACCCTCCTTTATTCTTCTGTTCGTATTGTAAGGCTTTACTGTGCCTTCATCTACTACATCCTGTGAGTCTCCTGTGCAGCCCTGTAGCAGACTGCTTGTAGGGGCCTCTCCTCTCACCTTCACTCCATTATCCACTCCGTCTATTTTATTCATGATGTTATTTAATTCCATCATTTCTCTGATAAGTTTTGTCTGGACGACATGTCTATTGGCTGGAGTAGGATATTATAACCACACACTACCACTATGTGAGGGTGAATATGTGATTTTAGCTCTAGTGGTGTTTCTTTTATGAACCAGGCTGCCCTTGTGTTTGCTGCATAAATTTTTAGAATTGCAAAGTCCTCCTCTAAGGAGTTGATAGTTTTCCTCCCTATCTCTTCTGATTAGTTTTGTTTTGAAGCTCATTTTGTCAGAAATGAATATGGTTGCAACTGATTGATTCATGGGTTCATTTGCTTAGAATAATTTTTGGATCATTTTACCCCATGGTTGTGTTTATCCTATATGATGTGTTTCTTGGATGTAGCTGAAAGATGGATGCTGTCATCTAATTCCATTTGTTAATCTGCAACTTTTTTGGTGGGAATTGAGTCCATGAATGTTGTGTAGTATTATATTGGTTCCTATTATTTTGTTGTTATGGTATGCCCCCAATCCTATTGATTTGCTAGTCTGAAATTATTTATTTCTCATGTTTAATGCCTTAAAGTTGAAGATGTCCATTAACAACTTCTGTAGAGTTGGGTTTGTGCACTGATACTTCTTAACTTTATTGTTATAGTAGAATGTAAACTTTCCCCATCAATTGTGATTGAAAGTTTTCCTGGGTACAGTTGTCTTGCCAGGTAGCTGTTATCTCAAAGAGTTTGTAAAACATGTGCCCAGAACCTTTGGCTTTTAGAATTGCCATTAATATAACCATGTGTTTTTTCTAGTAGCTCTGCCTTAATATGCTAGTGGCTGTTTCCCCTTGTATCTTTTAGTATTCTTTTTTGTTCT
>NC_022034.1:35770858-35796008 GCF_000317375.1 Microtus ochrogaster | reverse complement strand
TATTATATTATTCTTAGATTTGAGTTTTTCTTGATATTCTGGATTTCCTGGGGATTTTGCTTCTATTTGTTTGTTTGATTGATTTTTAGGTGTTTTTGTTATTTATTTAACATTTCTTCTCTCTTGTCTTTGGTGCCTGAGATTTTCTTTTCCATATCTAATATTCTGCTGGTGATACCCCTCTGTGGTGCTTGCCTGACTTCCAAAATTTTTATTTCCAGATCTATTTCAGTATGGGTTTTTTTTATTGGCTCTAGTTCAACTTTCATGTCTTAAATATTTTTCTTTGTTTTATTACACTGTTCTTTGGTATATTTCATAGATTTTATTAATGGTTTATCTATATCATCTTTAAGTTCCATGAACATATTCATAATAGCTACTTTGAAGGTTTGTCTTGTGCTTCAGCTATATTACATTTTTCGAGGCCTACTAGGAGTGTGGGGCTCTAGTGGATACATACTGCCCTGGTTTTTATTGATTATGTTTTTACACTGTTATCTAAGCATCTGGATTTAGTTTGATTGTAATTATGGGTGGTGCTAGCTGGAATTTTCTTTGTGAGTAGGTGTTTCATTCCTTGATTTCTGTTGCCCTCTGTGGATCTTAGGAGAGTGTGGTAACTTTGTGCTGCCTGCTTCTGAGATTCTGCCAGATGTGACTACTGGAAATCCAGTGTAGAACTAGGAGTGGAGGAATGGGAATCAACTAGAATGGTAGTGATGTAGGAAGTCCTCCTGTATATGTGTTGTTTTTATCAGTTAATTAATAAAGAATCTGCATTGACCTGTGATAGAGCAGAGTAGAGCTAGGTGAGGAAAAGTAAACTGAATGCTGGGAGAAAGAAGACAGACTCAAAAGACACCATGTAGTTTTTTCAGAGACAGACACTGGACAGAACCTTACCAGTAAACCACAGCCATGTGGTGATGCACAGATTAAAGGAGATGGGCTAGTTTAGGATGTAAGAGCTAGCCAATAAGAAACTAGAGCTAATAGGCCAAGCAGTGATTTAATGAATACAGTTTTCGTGTGTATTTTGGGTCTGGACAGCAGAGAATGAACTATAGGCCTCCATGTACAGGATAGGGGCTTGAAAGAGTCCACAGGAGGGAGAAAAACTGGATCTGCCAGTAGGATGATTCCCTGGCCTATGGGTCTGTGAGATTCCAGGGAGAGACAATCTCTGGTATTGGCTGGTGAGACAAATGATGGGAGGAGGAAGAAAGACTAATTCACTGAAGGTCAAGGCCTGGGGTTTCTAAGAACAGTGTTGGATATTTGTGAATGAGACAAAGGGATAGGATGATAAAGGGAGGCTGTATGAAAGGATCTGCTCAGTTCCCCGGGGATGGGAACAGAGGCAGAGAGAAAGAAGAGGTCACAGAAGATGATCTTTTATAAAGCTAGGAACAAGCCTGATGAATCAGAATTGGAGGGTGGGAAAGAGAATATAAAATGCTTACCTGATTGCCTGTCCAGGCTCAAACCTCTGTCCGAACAAATGTGCATATGCTTGTAGACCTCTGATGTTGTCATCCTCAACTCATCGCCACTGTGAATGTCCAGAGAACAAGTGACTGCTGCTGAGGCACAGTGGCCTAAGTGTCAGCATCTAGAGCCACCCACTCCAAGGCTCAGAGATCATTACAGAAGAGGAGGCAGAAAAAAACGTGAGTGCTGGATGAAGTGGTAGAGATCTGTGCAGCAGTTCCCTTGGGTGACTTATTCCATCCTGCTCCTTAAGTCACGAGGTGATCAACTGAAAATAGCTTCAGGAAGTCCCAGGAAGTGACCAGATCACTAGACAGCTCTGTCTCAAAGTAAGAATAAAGAATGTTGAGAGTCCCTCTCAGAAAAGCCAAGATGTAAAGAAGATTCTGAGAACTGGCCAATTGCCTAAAGAAGCAGAAACCAGCTGAGATGCCTGAAGTAGTTTAGAACAATGAGTCACTTGAAAGAACACTCTCAACCTTTGAAAGCTGTGTAGTTGGCCTCGGGTTCCCAGCTTTTACCCATGAAGGGGTAGGATTTGGTGATGCAGCTGTCTTTGTGTCATTTCTCTTACTGAAAACAGCCCCTTGTCTATATTCCTGTAGGAGACCCCAATAAAACCCATGGCTCACCAAGTAGGACTTGGTGGTGTTTGAAATTTTGTTTGTTATGGGCTCCCTGTCTGGGGTTAGTAGACATAATACATTTGTGTGTGCTGCTGGAAAAGTACATCTGTGTACACTGCTCTTCACTGATATACATTTATACTGTTCTAACAATACATACACCTATGCTACAACACAATGCATAAACAGTATTCATTTGTGTGTATTTGCACTAGTACTTTAGTATCATGTGCACTGCTGTAATAATATATTTATACACACTGATTCCTAATAAATATTTGGTCAATAATGTTACAATATATCTGTGTGTGGTACATTAGTAGCCCAAAGATTCTTGTTGCTGTATTGTCACTTCCATTTGCACCATGTACTTGTCCGTTTTGGTGCACTGCTCCACTTCTACAATTGAGTGCACAGATGTTCTAGTTCAGGCATCTGCAGCACCAGTCTTATTTGTTATAAATACATATCAGTTTATGCTTCAGGAGCATTACATCAGAATTTGCAAAGATACCATTGTGTAGTATGTTAGTAATAGATACAAGTATACTGTGGTACTAGTACACCTATTTGCAGTGATACAATAGTATCTACTTGTGTTTCCCTGTGAATTATTTCATTGAGTGCTGATGTCATGTATCCAGAAGTCTTGATTTATTATGTTTGGGGTGATTTTTTATAGAATTACATGTTTATATGGCTCTGTTGGTACATTTATGTGTGATGGACTCGAGCCCTACTTCTTCTAGACCAACCCAGACAGGGGAAATGACCAAGCACAGGCAGGGCCAAAGACAGATCCCAAGGACCAGTGAGCATGACAGAAGGAGCATCCAAGAGGCTATGTCAGTGGATAGCTCATTTATTTGGAGGGAGCAAGACACAGTCACTCTCTAGCAGAATGGTCAGTTGGATCCATGCATTGGTTTGTCATTGGCTTGGAAAAGACAATCCAGAGTGCTTCATTTACATACTTGAGGATAACAGGGGCCAGGGAAGGAACCATATAAGGTCATATAGGAAGTCATTCCTGGGATGTTTCTATGACCAGATAAGCAGTAACCAGTTCATGTAGCTGTGGAGACACATGAGTTACACACATCATGACACTTCTGCTCTTGGGGAAGCCTAACTGCTGGGATCTGCTGACACCTAGCCAGAGCAGACGAGCAGCTAAACACCTCCTGATTTCAGGATGAGAAAAAAAATCAGGATTTTAGGGATGCTTCGACCACTTCTGAGCTTCAGGCCAGCTCTGTACATATGTGCTGCTTTTTAAACATATGCCTGATCACTTCTGTTATATTGACTCCATGTGAACTCATTCACTTGTTTTTCCATGTGTGCTGCTGTAGTAGTACATCCAAGTGAATTTCTGTTGACAGACACCTCTATGTTCTGATGTACTAGAAGATGAGCCAATACTAGGATATCAATGTGTACTTCTCTACTTATGCACAAGTATAGCTGTGTCCATCTGCAATGCAGTAATAACATCTTCATGTACACTTCCCTACTAGCAAATATATGTGGACTGCTGATGCAGTAGATCCATGTATGGTGCAGTAAGAATACATTTGTGGTTTCTGCTATACGTGTACATCCTGATGCCCTGCTGTACTGGAATGTCAAGGTGCACTGGTCTACTACTACAAAAGGATGCACTGTTATCCTAGTACAGGCATGTACACTGCTGTTCAAGCACACCTGTGTACTCTATTGTATTAGCACATGCAGTCATTGTATATCTATTTTTACTTAGACACTAATGTAAGTTCTTTAGTAAGAAATATGTATACATTGCTATATTTTTTATTCAAATATAGTGTTGTATTTATAAATCCATGTATACACATGTCTAATTCTTCTATGATCATTGGCCAATAATACATCCATACATCACACTACATTATAATACCCTATGCACTTCTGTAATAATACATCTATGTGTGCATCAATGTGTGAACCTGTAGTACATAGCTGCAATCACCACTCTACTAGGAAATCCAAGTGTGCTTCTTTATTAGCAAATCCATGATTGTTGCTGTACTAATACAATTTCATGCTCTCTCTCCTTCTGCTCCTGATTTGGACCTTGAGATTTCAGTCCGGTGCTCCAATATGGGTCTCTGTCTCTGTCTCTTTTCATCGCCTGATGAAGGTTAATATCCAGGAGGATGCCTATATGTTTTACTGATACATTTGCACAATCATGTACACTATTGTACTTCTCTATAAGAGAACCCTACCGCATTAATGTGAACTGATAAATGAGTAAATCCATGAGCACGTATGTAGTCATATATAACTCTGTGCTTCTGAACTTGCTTGTTCATGTGCACTTTGATATAATAGTACATCCATGTTTGTGGTTATACAGTTTATCCTTATCCACTTTATATTGCTTCATGACTACATGCCACTATAACAGTACATTCAGGTGTCCTCCCATATGAATACATTCATGTCAAAATGCTGCAAGAGTTTATTAGTTTGTACTACCTAACTTCTATGTCAAGGTGAAGATTCCATGTGCACTGCTTTCTCTATCCATATCCAGTACATCTGTGTGCAGTGCTGTAGTACTGCATTCCTGTGTATTGATGTTAGTATTGCCAAGTACAGTATATCACAAGTATTTCAATGTGTTCTGCTGTTCACACATTCCCATGTACTAGATGATGACAAGATATTAGTATGCAGTGTTCTACTTCTGTAACAACACCTGCATGTTTCAAACATTCAAAGACACCCAAGTGTAATGCTTTATGTATAATCAGATGTGCTATATAACTAGTACTACTCCAGAGCACTAGTATATAGCACAGTAAGAGAATATTGATCTTTGCTGCTGTACCAGTAATCCATGTGAATAGAGGTTTTAGTATATGTGTGTCTGTTCTTGTCTGGTAGTACCTAGCACACTGGTTTAGTAGAACACTCATCTATCCTTCTTTATCAGTATCATGGTAGGTGCTACTGTAATAGTACATGCCTCTGTATGGGTATAAGACTACATTTATGTGTGTTGCTTCAGGAGTAGATTCCTGTACATGTTTTTTCTTGGACATCCATCAATATTGCTGTATTGGTACATACATATGCACACTTATGATAGATCATCAGTGTGTACTCCTGGACTATTATATAAATGACCTGGCTTAGTGCTACAATGATGTAAGTACAGTGCTTGCTAGTACATTAATGCTTGCTGTTGTTGCATTACATCTGTGTGTGGCGCATTCTGTTCTTGTTGCTGCTGTACTTTTATTTCAATTTGCACTGTGTGATTTTCCATTCTAGTGCACTGCTCTACTCCTAAAAAAATTGAAAAAAAAATGTGTGCATTGCTATTCTATTTCAGGCATGTGTAGAGCTCTAAAAGAGCACACATTGGATTTGTTGTAAATGTATATCAGTTTACCCTATACATTGGATTTTCAAAGATGCCATCATGTAGTGCTTAAGTAACAGATGTGTGTGAGCTACTCTACGTGTACATTAATCTGCATTGATGTACTAATATATTCTTGTTTGCTCTCATCCAGAACTAGCATTATTGCTGATGCAGTACATCCATGAATCCTATTGCAGTATTATTACATCTCTGTATGTTTCCCAAATAGTACAGCTGTACTATCACATTCATGTGTGCACTGCCATACTGCTAGACAAATGGGCACTGTCATTCTTTTTCAGGCCTGTTCGGAGGTGAACAAAGCCATCTGTTTGCTTTATTGTGAACTAGCATTGGTTTACATGGATGTAACAGTGCATTGGTCTTTACCTGTCTGTGCAGTGCTCTAGTAATGCATTCATATGCAGTGGGGTACTGGCATATCCATGAGCATTCCTGTCTAGAGCTTTCTCAAGTGCTGATGTTGTTCTTCCATGAGTCCTGGTATAGTATTACATTAGTGACCATTTCTTTAATGGTATGTCTCTGTGCTATTGAATCCATGTCACTTCCTCAGTGGTATTTTGATGTGTGCTACTGTACTGGCACACTTGTGTGGACTTTAATTCATGTACATTCATAAGATCTGATCTACAAATAAATACACATACACATGTATATTTGTAACGCAGTATGCATTGCTCTATTTATACAACAATTCTTTGATATCTAGCTGAGACTTAATGGGAGGAATGTGATATTGACGCCACAGTTAGAACTGCTAACTCTGAAGTATCTTATTCTCTGCATGTTGACCAATTGTAATACCACAAGTTGGGAGGCTAGGTCAAAAGGACCACAAGTTAAAGGCCAACCTGAGCTATGTACTGAAAAATCTCAATAAACAATGTAAAATAATAAATGAATAAATAAATAAGGAGGGATTTCATTTTTGGTGCTGAGACTGACAAGGATATGTGTGCTTCTGACATTAAGCAATAAATTTTGTCAGAAGACTTGAACCTCATCATTGCACAACACATTTCAAGAGAAAAGGGAATATGAAACCTGTGACATGATTTGTGTCAAGTTCTGTGCTGTTCTCTAGTCACAGTTTAATGCCAACATTTCATATGCTTTGATATCTTTCTTTATACCGATAGAGTGGAAAACACAGATATTTACCTTACAAATGTGCTTATAAATCTGACTGAAAATAAACACAAGTTCTATAGCATATTTTACTTTGCCACACAGTTGAGGAATATGTTTTCACTTGATAAAAGATCTTTGTCTAGCAGACTCTAAGGAAAACAAAAGTGATTATGATTCATGTTGATTTTCTGAGGCAGAATAGGGTTATTTCATATTTAATTTCTGTGCTGGTTAGAATATATTAAAAGATAGTAATATGCAGTTTTTCTTTGGATATTATACTGGATTTTTTTTTTACTTATGAGACTTTAAGATTTAAAAAGACTTTGAGAATTCACTGTGGTATACCAGGGGACTTAATTATAAGTTATAAAAATATAAAGATCAATTAGCACAAGTGCCCACAGAGTGGTATTATAATAAAGACAATCCCATGTTTGAGAAGATAGCCAAGAAAAAAATCTAGATCTAATAGCAGTCAGCTTCTACAAAGAAAAAAAAATAATTCATGGAACAAAACATCCATGCCAGCAAAATCAAAGACCTTCTTGGAATAACATTACCACAAATATATTGTCACAAAATATTTTTTACTCTCAAGGAAAAAACTCTACTTTTCCATATGCACTTAAATCTTTATTTATTTTCATGTATAATTAAGAGAATCAAAATTGTACTTTTTTGAGGCATAGCTATAAAAAAGCGAGTCACCGTGTCGCACTGCAGTTTCCATGATGATATTTTTATTTTTTTTTTCATATTTTACACTAATACATCCTAAATGAATGCCGTACCATAGATCCAACACCAAGCAGCACTACATTATGTCCTCAGATTCTGTGTAAGAAGAATACAGAAAGATGAAGGAAGCAAGGCTGCAGACTCTCTACAGTGACCTGGCCATTTTCTGACTTTAAGCTAGAATTCCCCAGAAGCATGTCATATCTGATTCATAGGTAGAGGATAACCAAAGACTGAGCCTTTTTGAGATTGTTGGCTATTAGAACATCCCCATTTGCTGTGCCGGCACCCATTCTCAGTTGTGCAGTCTCCAGGCTATAATACTTTGTATTAGCGTTAGTCAATAACTTAAACTGAAAGCCTGACTGAGGTGAACTTTCATAGTATGGCAGCTTTGATCCGGTAGGGAGAATGTGGGCTCGTAGCAAAAGTTCCAAAAGAAAAGTGGATGGTGCCTAGTTTTTTTCTGTTTTTGCCACAGTAGTCCCTTAGAACTTTTTTTGTACCCAAATGCTCAGGAAACAGCACAGCTTTGTCCAAATCAAGAGTAGTTGGTCTACCTTTTCCTCTTAATAACATGAAGATAGTACTTCAGAATGTCACATGAGATGCAAGAAACTCTCTACCATCTCTGGAAAACATAACCTGTTCCAATTTGATGTCCTCTTTATCTCACAACTCTTTTCTATTGCTCCTTACATTTTTATACCATAATTTTAAGTGGGAAAAAAAATAAGTGCCCTATAATCTATCTTGTACTTCTCTTATTTTTTTTCAACATTTTACTGTTTGTATCAACTTAAACTCTAAATGTTGTTTCACCTGCATCTCACAGGCCACAGATAGCCAAAAATAACTAAGACTATATCTCAACACAAATCATAAACTTATATAAAACATTATGAGGTGATTATTTTTATACTAATTAGGTCACAACTGAATGTAGTATTGTGTCTTCTCTGTCTTTATTCATCCATTATTATTTGCGCCAAAGTTATTTTATGTCTCCATCCTGCCATGCTAGAAGGCATCTCCACCAAATCAAAAGCTAGCTCTTCAACTAGAATTAGTCAAAGAAGAAATATAAATCAATTGTCAGTTATTAATTCATCTTTGGTCTATGTAGAAAGGACATTGCTAAGAGAAGATTGATGACACAGCCTAACTTTAGCCCTTAGCCCTTAAGCCATGCTCATAATTAATGGACTAAAGGACTGTCTAACAGCCCTACCACACATCACTTATTAGTCACTGACTTAAACCATCTAGACAAAGTTTTGACTTGGTAATTTTTGAGTTTCTCATTTTCTCTGCTTTCTCAGCAGGTGCCATATTGAAGTTGTATGTATATCACAGTTAAATCTCTTAACACTCAAGGTTCAGTCTTTGACTGCCATGGCACATTTTCCTTCTCAAGTCAACTCTGACCTTTTATTTAAATAAATCTAAGAGCAGACACTGTATTCAGCAGTAAGCATGCCTGTTTGTCAGACTTTGATCCTTATGCCATTAATGAGACATGCCTTATACGCAATTCACCTTATAAAATTAGGCCAGCAATCTAGTATGACTTAGCCTATTCCAGAGACTCTAAAGACAAATGAATTTTGAGACTTACAATGCATTAAAATTTCTAAGACTGATCTATAAACTTTAAAGAAATGGTAGTATTCTCACAAACCAATCAACTTTGTATCTCTGTGAACAAAATTACTTCATTATCAGCAAAGAATGTCAATAGTGAGCTATTGCCTGAAATTAGGAAAGACTAAATTAATGAGTTAAGAATAATGTTTTATCTACCTGATTTAGTAAACTTACACAATTCTAGACAGATTTGACCCTCTGATATCATGATCCAACCCTACAAGACACATTTTCCTACAATGCACGTTCATGGTGTTTCTTTAGTGCAGCATTAAATGACGATGATTTTAACACATCAAGTTTAACTTTTCTCATTGGCACCATTGTTCCCATGAGGTTACCATATAAAGATAAGCTTATATAATTATGTTAGAATAATATGTCCATATAAGTACCCTTTAAATAAGTTCATTTAAAAGTAACTTTTTTGGTTCAGAAATCTATGTATCATTGCATCAAGAATGCAGGTGTGGTGACATGCACCTGTAATCCTAGCAACAGGAAACTATGGGAGATGGATAGCAGCTTTGATTCCTACAAAGCCTGGGCTACTTACCAAGATCTTGTCATAAAACCAACTTAGAAGGGATGTGTGTGTGTGTGTGTGTGTGTGTGTGTGTGCACATAACTATAAGTAATAAAAATAGTTAAAGAAGGAGAGATCATGGATGTGAAAAAGAGGGATGGAATGGGTTGCAATGAAGCATAAAAAGAATGAGGTAGAAATAATGTAACTACACTACTTATGCACGAAATTTTCAAAATAAGATATAGTGAAGGAAAAAGAGTAGACGAGACTCTTCCATGCCTGCAGCCACAAAAGATCAAATAGTTCCTCAACAACACTTAGAACAAGTTTACCTCAATGAAGGAAAAAGGGCAATGCAGGGGAATGTGACATAACAGTGTATGTCATGAATATACTAATCAAAAAAATCAAAAAATAAGACATATCTTTACTCTAATAGACAATACAGCATGTATATTTTAAGAAAGAATAACTATGACTATATCTGAAGAGAGAGAGAGAGGGAGACAAAGGTAGACAGACAGACAGACAAATAGGGTAGTGGGGAGTAAGTCACCAGAGACTTGTGAAATTTATTTGGCATTTATTAAAATAAACACTATTTTTATAATTTTTATATGAGTTTGTTGCATAGTACTTTTAACATCATTTGGTTTTTTATTGTTTTTTATCATTATTATTAAAATTTTCCACCTCCTCCCCTCCTCACATTTCCCTACCCCTCCCCCTGCCCTTCCTCCCCCTCCTCTCCAGTCCAAAAAGCAGTCAGGGTTTCCTGCCCTGTGGGAAGTCCAAGATCCTTCCCCCTCCATCCAGGGCTAGGAAGGTGGATATCCAGACTGGTTAGGCTCCCACAAAGCCAGTATATGCAGTGGAATCAAAACCCAGTGCCATTGTCCTTGGCTTCTCAGTCAGCCCTCACTGTCCGTCACCTTCAGAGAGTCTAGTTTGATCACATGCTCCATCAGACCCAGTTCAGCTGGCCTTGGTAAGCTCCCATTAGATCAGCCCCACCATCTCAGAGGGTGAGTGCACCCCTCGCGGTCCTGACTTCCTTGCTCATGTTCTCCCTCCTTAGAATCACAGATACCAGGATCTCGTACCTAGGAAAGTAAATTTACATTAAAGGCCATACATTCTGATCCCTACCCTGTTTATAGCTCCTGCCTGGATATCAGAAAGACTAGCTGCAGGCTTGTGCGATGAAACCACCCCACTTCAGAAAGCTATAAGAAGGGATCCAGACTTCTGCCACATGGATCCTGATTTCAGAGCCCCTGCCATGCTATTGTTATGTTCATATCATTAACAGAACCTCTACTAAACTCCTAATCCTCAACAAACCCTTCTGTGTTCCTCTTGAAATACATCTGAGCACTTTCAGGTCCCCAATGGATTTTTCAGGATTGGTGACCTTAAAAAACGGAAAATATGTTTAAGCAATAGTCACAAATTAAATTGAATAATTTTCATTTTTTTCTAAATAATCTAAAAGGAGAGAGGAAGTATATAAATGAACTAGACAGAAGTTAGGTGATGTCTATTGTTGGTTGATCTTTATTATACTATTTTTTCTAATCTTATGTCCACAGCTCTAATTTTCAACAGTTAAAATTAAAAACAATCATTATGCCTAAACACATTATGATGAACCTACTTAATGTATTTCATAAAACTTAAGAATGTCCAGAAAAAATAATGATTCTTTAGCTGAATTAAAAGTAGAATAAACTATAAAATTACAAGAATAAAATTCTATATGTAAATGGAGTTATAGCTAAGTAGCAAAGAAAAAAGCAACAAAATATATTTTTAAAATATTCTAGAATTCCCCCAAAAGGTAGAGAAATGAAAAGTAAAGGAAATCAGCAAAACACAGAAAAAATAAAAAAGCACAAATAAGGGACAGTGTAGGTTTAAATATACTTAGAGTCAGCAATGAATACAGATACTTTTAATATGTCAATTTAGAAACAGGAACTGCACTCTGGATTTTAAATGGATAGTCACAAACTGTGAACAACAGGCACATGAGAGATATAAAATACTTGGAATATGGGAATAGAAGACTGCAATAAAAATGCAAACTGAACGCAAGTCAGAGAACCATGGGTAGCTAAGCCAATGAAATCCTGCTTGGACTATAGAAGGCACAGTTAAGAATAAAACAGAACCTGCATGGTGTAAAGGGACTCAATAAATAACAATTCGAATCTTCCACAAACCAATAAAATAGCCAGATTATATCACCTAAAACGCAGTAGATGCTGCAAGCTTTATAGTGAAAAATTTCAATACTATTTTCTATTGCTGGGGAAGAAAATGACATTTAACAGCAGTGAGAACAATTAAATTGAAAGTTAAAAATCTTGACTGAATGCATAAAGAACCCTCAAGTTAAAGTCAAGATGGTGTCAGTATTTGAACATGTGCTAGAGTTCATGCAAGAGAACAAAATATAGTGTAATATCTCAAATCTAAATGATTTTTGAAAAGTTAATTTAATGCAGCCAGGGTTCTTGCATTATAATTAATTTAGAAAACTTACTTTGTTAGAAAAAAACAATAAAATGAAATAAAGCAAAAGTGTGTTTTGTAAGCCTGCTACAGTCAAATATCATTATTTTTTATTTTGAGATAATTTTATACACAAATGCAGCATATTTACATCATATCCACTCCTTACTCCACACAGGCTCATGTCTTTTTCTGTTCTTTCATTATTAGGTTTTTACAGCCCACTGAATCCAATAGTGCTGCCTAAGCACAGGAGTGTATGATGCTATACACCTGGTAACCTCCCACAGGGTACAGCACAGGAGAAAATTAAGGAATGAAAAATCTTAAGATACATATTTTAGTAACTGGTGTACCAACCATACAACCATAATAAAAATTAAAGTACTTGGATTAGGGTACTATAATATATAATTATTATTCATTATTAACACATTATTACTTGCTAATATGTACCAGTCATAGCACTCACTATAGATTTATAAACTTTATAAAATAATTAGCATAAGATCTGTAGAACAATACAGAACTTAAGGAATACCCCGCTACTCTGATACACATGTCAAGGCCGTGCCCAGATTAGAAATAAGTGGCTGAGGATGCAAATGATATCTGATATCAGCTATGCTCTGTAAACCAAGACTTACTCCTGCTGCCTTGAGTGGGAGGGAGATATCTCTGTATATTTTGCAAATACGCTTTTATGGGAGAATTGGTATCTAGATCAATAGTTAATGAATAATAAGAAAATGACAAGTGGATAGGAAGGAAGAGGAGTGGGAGGAAGAAGGGCGCTGTAGGTATATGCACACACACCGTCCTGTTCTAACTTATAAGGTCAACAATTCTACCAACAACAAATGACTCCAGATAAAAGTCATCTTTCAGAGATAGTACCTATTCTCAGGACTTTCTCTAACTTTTTCTGATTGGAATAATAAAAATCTGAATGGCCAATAGCTAGACAGGCGGTATTGCCAGGCCTTCCAGAGACAGAGAGGACTCTGGGAAGAAGAAAAGGGAGATGGCAGGAGATACAGGAGAATCAGGATGGGTGGTACATGACAGAACATAGATTAATAGAAATGAGTTAATTTAAATTATAGTATTTAGTTAGGAACAAATCTAAGCTAAGGCAGAGTTTTCATAATTAAGTATCCATGTCATTATGTGGGCACTGACTGGTGGGACAGGAAAAGACTCATTACAGTTCATAAGTTGGAATGATTCATATTGCTTAAATGGCCCTACTACTGAACACCTTTATAGGAAATACCACTATATTCTTCAGATGTGTGGAAAAATAAACACTAACATATTTTATAGAGCAGCAAAACTCAAGGAATAATTCCCGATTAACGCAACCATCTTGATATAAAATAAAATACAAAGTGTTACAGAACCTGATGTCAAAATGTACTGCAAAAATGTAGTCAAAACACCATAGTGTATTGGTCCTTAGTCAGGGTTTCTACTGCTATAGCGAAACACCATGACCAAAAGCAACTTAGGAAAGAAAAGTTTTATTTTGCTTACACTTCCACATCAATATGCATCATTGAAGAAATTTAGGACAGGAAATCAAACGCGCAGGAATCTGGAGGCAGGAGCTGACATAGAGACCATGGAGGAGTGTTGCTTACTAGCTTGCTCCTCATGGCTTTCTCAGCCTGCTTTCTTATAGAACTCAGTACCACTACCCTAGGTATGGCATCACTGACAATTGGCTGGTACTTGCCCTGTCAATAGCTCGTTAAGAAAATGCCCTATAGGATTTCTTACAGTCTGATCTTATTTTCTTAATTGAGGTTCCCTCCTCTCAGATGACTTTAGCTTTTCTCAAGCTGATATCAAACTAACCAGCACAACTGACCCCTTGCCAACTTGACACACAAACATATAACTGTCAAGCTATATTCAATCCTTTGTTGTTCATCCATAAGTCCAAACCTTAACAAAAAAAAAATCACAGTATAAAACATTTTACAAACTTTAAACGTCCCACAGTTTTAACAAATTCAAACTTTAAAATTCAGTCTCTCTAAAACACTATTTTAAAGCCTAAAACTTCTTTTAAAATTTATATTCTCAACTGTGTGCAACTATAAAATAAATATTGATTTAAATATGTCCTTACCTCAAAAGGGATGTCTCAGAGCACAGTAACAGTCAGGTCAAAACAAAACCAAAACACAACAGCTTAAATAACTCAGTGTCCAATATCTGAAATTTTTTCATGATCTTGTGGGCTTCTATAAAGGGCTTTGGTCATTTCTATAAACTAAATATTGATTTAAATATGTCCTTACCTCAAAAGGGATGTCTCAGAGCACAGTAACAGTCAGGTCAAAACAAAACCAAACACAACAGCTTAAATAACTCAGTGTCCAATATCTGAAATTTTTTCATGATCTTGTGGGCTTCTATAAAGGGCTTTGGTCATTTCTCTGGATCAGCCCCCTGTAACATACACAGTTGGTCTTCCAGGCTCTGGTAGGTTCAATTCCACCATTGCTGTTGTTCGCAGTGGCCATCCCAAGGTACTGGCCTCTTCAAAATACTGGGATCTTTTCTGCAACTGGACTGAACTTCCACCAATATCCTGTTCTGGTCTCTCTTCATGGTGCCAGACCTTAACTCCTCTCCATGATACCTTCAATTCTGGGCCTTCAACTGCTGCTGAGACTGTAATTTCTCAAATGGAGTGTCATGGCCCGTCACAGTGCAAAGCCTCAAATGCTTTCATGACCTCTTTATTCCTTCAGAACAGCCTTGGTGACTCTTTCACATTACCAAGTTAGCCTGGCAGTGTGGAGTAAACCTTGGCAGCCTCTGGAACAGAGCTTCTGTGTCCTGACTCTGAGAAAACACTTCCCAGAAGATTTCACAACTGTGATGCTAGACTCTTCTTAATCAACTCTTATTTCTTAACTCCGGATGACCAGTATCAATTGTCCCAATAAAGCAAATATTTTACTTCAGTGGTTCTGTTCACAATCAATTAGGTTCATAATTGATTCTTTAATCCCAGCTAACCTTAATAACAGAACCTCAACTCAAAATAACGGACACTCCTCATAGAGTTTTTAAGCAGTTCTCAAAAGTCCCACTATGGCTTCAAAAGCCAGGCTTCCAACACATGCATTGCTTTCAACATTCCTCTTTTTTTTAATTTTTCATTTAAATAACATTTTTTTCATTTATTTTGCATACCAATCAGTGTCTCCTTCTTCATCTTCTCCTGCTCCCTCCCCTTTTCCATTTACCCCCTCCCCATCTGCTCCTCCTCCATCCCCATTCCAAAAGGGGTAGTCCTCCAATGCACTTGCAAATTAAGGCAGGACCAAGCTCCTCTCCCTGCTTTGAGGCTGGGCACGTAACTCATCTTGGGGAACAAGTTACCAAAAGCCAGCTAAGCACCAGGGAGAGGTCCTGCTCCCACTGCTAGAAGCCTTACTAAGAGACCAAGCTACACACACGTATGCAGAGGGCCTAGACTAGGCTTTCAACAATCTTGTTGAAATAGAAATTAGATAGCCCATTAACATTTGTTCAACATTTTATTTTCATTTAAAATAAATTAAAATAAAAAACAGTCAAATGAAAACCATATAACTAAAGGTAAAATGATATTTTTTTAAAAAAAAAATCCTCTAAACTAGTAGCATTAATAAAAACAAGATTGCAGAGAAAAGGATTAGTGAATTAATGGGAGATACAATGCAGTTTATCTGAATTGAATGAGAAAATAAATCACGATAAATAAAAACTCAGAGAGAGAAACTGGGGTTCAACCTGAAGATCGGAAAAGTGAAACACTCAGCCATTGACTCTTACCTCTACTTCAGTCTGAAAATGGTAATCCTGCCTCCAGGTATCCCAGAATGAGATTGACTGTGAGTTGTTTCCTCCCATTTTAGAATCCTTACTAAGGTTAAAATTAATATTGTGCACTATTATTTTCTATGGTAACTAGTGTGGCTACTAGGATCAAAAGTGTGTGTCACCACCGCCGGGCCTGTACTTTCCCAATACCCGAAAAAGGCTATATTTATTAAAATACAATAAAAATGCCATTACAAGAGAAAGTACAATAGGTAGGATAAACAAGTTAACAGAGCTTCAGGTAACTATTAGAAAAAGAAATGGACACAATATTAATTTCACTTGTATCAAAACATTAGAGAAAGAAGAAAATGAATCTGAAAAAATATTCAAAGAAACATAGAATAAGAGAACAGCATTCAAAGTCTGCCAAAAAGCAAAATACTTAGAACCACAGTAAGCAAATCCAAAAAAAGATTTCTATTCTAAGGCATATAATCATTACACTGCAAAGGACTTAGAGGAAACATTGAAGGCAGTCAAGCAGATTTTGTAGAGTCTATCTATTTAAAAGATAGCACATCTGTCATCAGAAACCATGGTGTACAGTAGATGCAGGATAGAAGTCAAATGCAAAGGTGTTGTAACCCTTCTATATTATATCTAGTCTCATTACCTTTCAGAGATGAAAATAGTAATGGAAGTGAAATGAATCCAGCAGATGCACCACTTAAGATTAGATGCCAGAGACTCACAGAACAAAAAGAGGGGGATGTAAGAATAAATCTAAGTCATCATCAAGGTAGAAAGGATAGAAAGAGCAGAAATGTGACTACAAATTGACCTTCAAGTAGATGGTGTTATTATAATAACTTTAGATAACAAATGTAGTAATATTTAAATATAATTAGGGTAGAGGAACAAATATACAAATGAGTATACTATATTGCAAAGTTTTCAAATACTGATAGCATCCTAGTTGGTAATTATAAACCACAAGAATTTTAATATGAAAGACAATTACTAAAAATACTAAAAGAACTATGTTCAAAAACTAAATTAATCAGAACATAATCCTGAAACTTATTTAAGTCACCCATAAGAAGACAGATGTCTTGAGTTTAATACTTAAATAAACTGCAATATAGCCAAGCTGTGACAGTTTCTTCGTTGAGTTTTAGGGTGTGTCTTAGGATTTTTATTGCTGTGAAGAGACATCATGACCATGGAAATTCTTATAATAGAGAATATTTAATTGTGGTGGCTCTCTTACAGTTTCAGAGGTTCAGTCCCTTGTCATAATGGTGCAAAGAAAGGCAGCGTGGAGACAGACATGGTGCTGCAAGTGTAGCCGAGAGTCCTACATCTGGCAGGCATCAGGAAATCCACTGAGACACTGGGCAGTTTTTTGAACATAGAAAACCTCAAAGTCTGCCTCCACAGTGACTCACTTCTTCCAACAAGGTCATAACCAAATCCACTCCTCCTACCCCTGTTGCAAGAAGCTGCTTGTTCATCCCAGCTGCCCAGAACCAAAATAATCATACAGAAACTACATTATTTAAAACACTGCCTGGCCCATTAGCTCTAGCTTCTTATTGGCTAACTCTTACATATTAATTTAACTCATCTTTGGTGTGGGAGAATGATCTTTATTCTGTCAATTGTATTTTAAATAAATGCTGATTATAAATGCTGATTGGCCAGTAGCCAGGCAGGAAGTATAGGAGGGAAAACCCGACAGGAAGTACAGGCAGGTCAATGAGAACAGGAGAATTCTGGGAAGGAGAAAGCCCATTCCTCTACGGTCCTGATCCATCCACAGAAAAAGCAAGATGTGACTGCCCCATCAGATAAGGTACTGAGCCACATGACTAACACAAATAAGAATAATGGGCTAATATAAGTTGTAAGAGTTAATAAGAATCCTGAGATACAAGGCCAGTTTATAGTTAATGTAGACCTCTGTATGATTTCTTGGGACTTAACGACTGTGGGAACAAGGCAGGACAGAAAACCTCAGTCAATGCATCTCCATTAACTGTGTATCTCCATGTGGGTGTGGCTTACTGGCTAAAGTTCCATCTGGCTTCAGCAGGGCAGCATGGCTTCTTCCTGACTCTGCCTCCTTTATCCCAGCATTCAGTTTAGTTTCCCCATCTACCTAAGTTCTGCCCTATCAACAGACCTAGGCAGTTTCTTTATTCACCAACGGTATTCACAGCAAACAGAGGGGAATTCCACACCATACCTGCTTTGAGATCTTGGGGGCCAACTACATTCAAACCACCACAGTTTATGTATACAAGTTAATTTTTTTTCACATTCTAATCATCTACAAATAAAGATACTTTGACTACTTACCTTGAATACCTTCAGTTGTCTTATTGGTCTAATACTTCAAGTACTACATTTAAAAGGTATGGAAGGAGAAGACAGTTTTTCTTTTTTGTTAGTAGAAATGCTTTTTTCTCCCTTGAGGCTGATATTGGCTGTGGGTTTGATGTAAATCACCTTTATTATATTGTGATAAGGTCCTTCTGTTCCTAGTCTCTACAGTATTTGTTTTTATCATGAATGATGTTGTATTTTATAAAAAATCTTTTTCTGAATCTAATGAGATGATTGTCTGGGTTTTGTTTTTCATTCTGCTTTCATGGTGAACATGTATCAATTTTTGTATGCTGAGTCATTCCAGCATCTCAGGCATGTAGCCTACTTGATCAAGGTGGATGACTTTTTTTTGATGTACTCTTTTATTCTGTTTTCATGTATTTGGTTGACAGGTTTTATACATATTTTTATAACAGAAAATGCTTTGTAAATATTATCCTTTGGTATTTGTGCAGTTTAGGTATCAGGGTAACTAAGGTTTCATAAAAAGGATTGAGCAATGTCACTTCTGCTTCTATTTTTGAATGAATTTGAGAAATATTGGCATTAATTGATCTTTGACATCTGACAAAATTTTGCACTAAGATCATCTTACCTTCTATTTGGTTGGGAGAATTTAATGATCACTTATATTTCACTAGGGGTTACAGTTCTCTTTAAGTTATATATACAATTTTGATTTAATTTTGATAGGTGGTATGTATTAAGAAAACTATCCATTTATGTTTTATTTGTTAAAATAAGGTTTTGTAAATATGTCCTTTTGCTTCTCCAGATTTCTTCATTATCTGATACAATGTAACTAGTTTCATCTATAATTGTGTTAATTTGATTCTTGCCCACACCTTTTCATAAATTTAGCTAAAGGCTTGTCAATATTATCAATTTTCACAAAAACAAACTGTTTCTTTGATACTTATAATGTTTTGCTTGAGTATGGAGTATCCGTCCCTGTCCTTGAGTAGTGGTATAGGAGGATCTTCTGTCTATGTGTTGCTTTCATTGGTTAAATAAAGAGACTGCCTTGGTTTTTAGATAGGGCAGAATTTAGATAGGTGAAGAAAACTAAACAGAATGCTGGGAGAAAGAAAGCAGAGTAAGGCAGATGCTATGACCCTCCTCTCAGAGACAGATGCTGGTTAGATTCATGCTAGTAAGCGATAATCAAGTGGCAATACACATTAATGGAGATGAGTTAAACTATTATGTGAGAGTTAGCTAATAAGAGGTTAGAACTAATGGGCCAAGCAGTGTTTAAATGAATACAGTTTCCGTGTAGTTATTTCACATAAAGCTAGCTGGGCAGCCGGAAGCTGGGCGGGACAAAAAGCAGCCAGCTCCTCTTATACAACAGAGTAGTTTTGGTTTGTAGTCTATTTTGTCAAATATTTAAATGGCTACACTGGCTTGCACTTTTCAATCATTTATTTGAAAAATTTTCTATCTTTTTATCATGAGATCTTGCCTATCTTTGATATTAAACTGTTTAATGGATGTAGCATAAGGATGGACTATGTTTCCATATCTAGTCTATTACTGCATTTTTATTGGGAAAATGAGACTACTAGTAGTGAGTTATCAATGAGCAGTGTTTTTTGATTTCTATTATTTTTGTGTGGTAATGAGTGTTTATCCCCTCTGTTTTGGTTTTCTGGTCTGAGATTATTTATCCCTGGTCTCTTATTTTTCCTTAAATGTAGTTAACTTCTTTAGGTTGAAATTTTCTTTCTAGTAACTTTTATAAAACTAAATTTCAGACAGATACTGCTTAAGTTGTGTTTTATTCCAGAATATCTTTTTTTTCTCCATCTGTTGTAATTGAAATTTTTCTCAGGGGTGTTATCTGTAGTCTTTTAGTAACATCTGTCAACGCCTTTCTGACTTTTAGAGTGTCCATTGGGAAGGCAGGTGTTATTTTACTAGGTCTGCCTTTATAAGTTGTTTAGTTTTTCTCCTTTACAGCTTTCAATATTCATTCTGTACATTGACATTTAATATTATATTCCTAGGAGAATTTCTTTACTTGTCTTGTCTATTTGGTGTTATGTATGCTTCTTATATATTGATATACACCTCCTTCACTAGGTTAGTAAACTTTTCTTCCGTAATTTTCTTCAAACTATTTTCTGTGACCTTGACTTGTTTTTCTTCTCCTTCCTGTCTTTCTGTTATTTTTAGATTAGGGTTTTTAAAGTTTCCTAAATTCCTGAATATTTTGTGCCTGGATATTTTTTTTTAGATTCGAATTTTTCTTTGAATGAGATATCCATTTATAATCTCATCTTAAATGCCTGAGATTCTCTCTTTTGTCTTTTGTATTTATTGATGAGTCTTGCCTCCAAAATTCTTGCTCAATTTCCTCAATTTTTCATTTCCAGTTTTCTCTCATTTGGGTTTCCTTTATTGATTCTACCTACTTTCATGTCTTTAACAGTTTTCTTCATTTTACCTGATTTGTTCATGTTTTCAAATATTTCAAGTAGAATAATTTATATCTTCTTTAAGATCCACTAACTCATTCATAGTAGCTATTTTTGAGCTCTTGTCTTATGCTTCAGTTATGTTTCATTCCTCAGGACCTACTGTAATAAGGATGCTGAACTCTAGTGGGATGTATTGTTCTGGCTGTTATTGGTTTTGTTTTTATTCTTTCAGTGATCTAGGTTTAGAATGATTGTAACTCTCAGTATTGACATATGGTCTTGCTTTTGTTGAATAGGTTTTCCATTCCTCGATTTCTGTTTCCACTTCTGGATCCTAGGAGTGTGTGGAAGCCATGGATTGCCTGGTAGAGAATACTTCTGAGTCCCTACCAGGTTGACAATTGGGGATCCTTGGTAGATCTTTTTCTAGGTATTGGAACCTAACCCAGAAGAATGGGGATTATCAAATGGTGGGAGGTGGAAAGGATTTGCTTAAGTAAGGAAAGCCTGGAATGCTAGAAGGACCTGATCCCCAGCCGGCACAGTTTCAGAGTGTCCAGGAAAAAGGTATCCTGGGTAATCACAGGTGACACAAAGGGATGGAATTAGGAGGAAAGCTGATTCTTTGGCTGTCATAGCCAATAGGTTTTCAGGGGAAGCTCTTCTTAATACTTACAATAGAACACTAAACTTCATCCATGAGACCCTGGAGAATACATTTAAACTGTATCCAAATCCTAACAATCACAATTCATCCCAATCACATTGAACAGAAATTCTGTTGGCATGTCAGTAGTGTAGCTTATTTCGGAGAAACACTGAGTGAGAACACTTTACATTTTATTACAGTAAATACACTTGAGTCTGGGGTTTCTTTTATTCAACATTTGAGTAGAATACAAAATGACTTTCAAATATTATCTAAGCTAATTTTTAGTATAGAAGAATATGGGGTAATAAGACCTTTTGTATTAACCTTTATTTTGAGCATTCTGTTATTTGCAAAGAATTTCTAGAGAACAAAAACAAAGGGTCCAGCATAAGCCATTGCACCAGGTGATCAGAGTATTGGTATGTTAAGAGTCATAGTAACTAATGAATATCATGATGTAATATAGTCATAACAACTACAACATTTCAATGGTTTTCCAATGCCACTTGCTGATAGGGTCATAATCAGTTATTTTAACCCATTTAAAGCTCACACTTCACTTTATAAGGCCAATCAAGCACTGCAATTTCTTACTAATAGAAAATTAGCACCTTGAGAGAAATGCTGGTCAGTAATTATAGAGTACTATGCTCTTGAAATTGCCTCCTTCAACAAAATTAAGCCAACATAATTAAGCATGTTGAAGAGAAGAAAAAGAGACTACCCTGTTGCTAAAAATAGCACTTTCCAAACTCACTCTCCTCTTCGCCATATTTATAACTCCTAGTATGGCTATTAACTCATTAAGCAAACAAAAGAAACTCTAATTAACTAAATGTATTTAGAAGTTTTCACCTTTCTACAGTTATATTATATTGAAGTGATTCTTAGTGGGACAGGAAATAGTCACCTTGCATGTCTCCCCCCTCAAAAAAGTTTACTTGATAATTTTTTTCAGCGTGAATGGTGGTTTTCTAGATAAAGTCGAATTAGAAATGAGGTCTGTGTCATGGATAGTCTATGAGTCCTTGGGAAGACCAATTTAAACTCTATGGGCCTCATTCTCCGTGTTTGTGACTTGGTAGTGTATTGACCCACATAAAAGGTTATTGTGTAGATTAAGCATGTCAGTTTGTAAAGTGATTGACTCATTGGACTAAGATAATGAAAACAATAATGAGGGAGTTTGGTTGTTTTCTTTACAGAAGCTCCAATTACCCAGATACCCAGATTCAAACACAGATTCAGTTTTATCTAAATAAACTACATATTCTCTATATATACATAGAACACATTTTTTTTTTAAAGAGAATGTTAACCATCTAAAAGTTTAAAGTACAGACCTAGAAAGATGACTTAGCTGTTAAGTCATCTTAACCAGAAGACCCAGGTTGGAATTCTAGCACATATATGAGAGTTTATAACTGTCTGCACTTCCAGTTCTAAGAGATCTAACACCTACTTCTGGTATTCTTGGGCACTAGGCTTACAAGTGGGCACAGACACTCATGCTGTAAAATATTAATGCACATAAAATAAAATGACAGTGGTGCTGAGAGTGAGTTGAACTGTGGGAGCTTGGCTGAAGAGGTTTCAGAAGAGAAGAATTTTAGCATGTCATCTTGTTGTGGAAACTCCTTCACCCAATAACCTTTAAGGTACTGGCTCACTTTGGGCATGGTCTCATGTGTTATATAAATGCAGATGAAAACCATGCATGGGCCCCTTTGGTGCTGGATTCAATTCCAATTCCATGCTCATGCAGAGGAGTGATGATTACTGCTTTTTCTGTGAGTCTACCCCTAAATAAATAAACCTTTATTATACTCCATTCTGGGCTACTGGAGCACTATTTTATTATAAATTGCAACATTGCCTAAAGATCATTTTTATGGTATTTTGGTGAAGAATGTGACTGCTTTTGCTCTTGTCTGAAGAGTTTGCCTGAGGATAAAGTAAAGAGATTGGTATTAGTTATATTAGCAGAGGAAATCTCAAAGAAGCCTAGTATTGACTCTGTCATGAAATTATGAGTGATAACTCTAACGAAGGTTTATAATGAAAAGAAGCAAGCTGAGTGAGTAAAAAATACAAAATGTAATGATTAACAAATAGGGCACTAATAAATGAAATAAAGCTAAATCCCATGTCCAAAAAGATGAACAGATTAAGAAAATGAATAAAGGGAATGGTGACCTCAGGACAAGACCTCACCCTGCTAAACCTCCAATCTGTGGAAAGGAATTAAAGAAAATCTTAGAGCTTGGTGTGGTGGTGCATGTCTTTAATCTCAGTATTCCAGAGGCAGAGACAAGCAGAACTCTGAGTTCGAGACATCTTGATCAACAGAGAAAGTTTCAGGGCAGATAAGCTTAGTCATTGAAACTAATAATTGAAAACAGAAAGCTGATGAATATGTAGTGAAATGAGAAGGTCATGTTAAAGCCTCTGTAAGCTTGGCAGCTTCAGTGGCTTTAGAGTCAAGGATAGAAGGAAGGGGTTATGGAGAATTCCCCCTGAGACTCTGAAAAGTCACCGGGGCCAGGCATATATCACGGGTGTTCCTGAATGGAGGCCTAGAGAGGCCATTGTGTGAACCTGTGAAAGTGAAGCCTGGAGTTACCTTAGAGACCCCAAGGTGTTGGTGATGATGCTGGATCCATGGGGAATCTGCCAAGGAGAGCTGCTAACAGGAAATAGAACGAGCTCATGAGATAAAAGTATGTTGTAGTCAACAAAGCTGAAGGAAGTTGGAGAACTGAAGAGAATTTTGACTTCAGACATGGAGATTTAAAGTTTGGAGTTTTCCAAGCTAGTTTTCTGTCTTGCTTTGGTCAAGTATTTCCTCACTATGCTCTCTTCCCTAAGTTTTAGAACACTAAGTGGAATGGAAGTATCATGTGGTTCTTTGAAAGAAAATAGTCCCCTAAAAAGAGTGGCTATATTAGGAAGTGTGGCTTTTTAGGGGGTAGGTATGGCCTTAGTGGAGGAAATGAGTCACTATGGGGGTAGATTTTTAGGTATTTTTTTTCAAGATACACTAATTTGACACACTGTTGCTTTTACTACCTGTGAATCAAGATGAAAAATTCTCAGTTCCTTCTCCAATGTGGTGTTTTCCCACAGGCTACCTGCCATTACAAAATGAAGTAAGCCTCTGCATTGTAAGCTAGCCCCAATTAAATGTCTTCCTTTATAAAAGTTGCTATGGTCATGGTGTCTCTTCACAGAAATAGCAGACCTAAATAAAACATCCTATGAACATCAGTCTATAGGTGTAGTGGAATTTCATTTGTATTTTAATAAATAAAGTTTGCCTGAAGATCAGAAAAACACAATAGTCACACTGGCCAGTAATAATGACACACACGTTTAGTCTCAGTAGTCACACTATCTTGCCAAGTCAGTTTTTTATTCATTAACCAATAAAAGCAACGCACACTGTACATATAATTCTATTCTTGTTCAAGGTATTTTACCTATATATAACTCATTTAACAATATGCAAATTTCTAATCCCTGAAAATTATTATTACCAACTGTTTAGGTTACTTAAGGAAATACAGGATTAATAATTAGTCACTTATTATAATCAAACTTGTAGTCACATTAGGTATGTTTTCAAAGTCAAACCCAAGATATATTTACTTGATCCAATATCAATAAAGATGAACCAATGTCATCCTCAAACACTTCATAGATCTATAAAATATGGCACTTAAGATGTTTTAATAACATAGGCTTTTTTTT